>NW_008338999.1:4835997-4965853 GCF_000622305.1 Nannospalax galili
ATCATATTTATTCCACCTCTATTGCCACCTCCATCCAATGTTTTATTTTTTAATATTTTATTTATTATTATTATTATTTTATGTGTATTATATTACCTACATGTGTGGAAGTGCAACCATGTCATGTAATGCCTATGGGAGGTCAGAAGAGGGTGTCAGATCCCCTGGAACTGTAGTTACAGATGGTTGTTAACTGCCATGTGGATGCTGGGAACCAAACTGAGTCCTCTGCAATAGAAATCAGTGATCTTGGCCAGTGAGCCATCTCTCCAACTGCCAAATTTTATGTTTTCCTATTATTACTGCTTAAAGCCGATCAGGTCTAATGTGAGTTCCCAAATGCTCTTTAGTATAGGTCCATGCCCAAGAGCCTTATCAACCTACGCAATATTATACACTTAAAAAAACTGACTCTCCCTCTCCCATGTGTCTGAATCTTTAAGTATCTACATTTCAACTGGAAAATCCAAAGTCTAGGAGAGGGTGGGGGTGCTTCTTGGGAGAGGAAGGAGAGGAGCATACTGGAGTATGGAGGGTTAAGTGGAATAGGAAATGGTAGGGCAGGGCAGAGGAAGGAGTGTGGGGAGGGATAACTAATACTAAAGGCCTTTTGAAAAGGTCACATAGAAATCTATAATAGAAGCTTCTTAAGGTATATACATATAAAATATTAAAGGAGTTTAAATGGAAATACCCAATAATGGGAGAACAATACCCCTACCAGACACTCTAAGGTAGCAAATAAAAAGCCCAATGCCAAGAATAGACTCTCTCTTTTAGAGTTGCAGACCAAAGGTTGCTACAAACCCTCATACAATACAGGGTATTACCATTGCTCTTGATTACCACTAGAATATGACAGGAAGACCTTATTGCTGGGGCTAGAGAGATGGCTCAGTAGTTCAGAGCACTGGCTACTCTTGCAGAGGACTCACGTTTGGTTATCAGCACCCACATAGTAGCTAACAACTATCCTTATCTACAGCTGCAGGATTTATGACACCCTCCTCTGGCCTCGGTGGGCATTATACAACATTGATGCACTTAATACATTCATGAAAAACATTCATACATACAGAATAACTAAATTTTTTTTAAAGACCCTATTGCAGTGTTGAAGAGATGGGTCAGCAGTTAAGGACACTTGCTATTCTTGAAGAAGACCTGGGCTTGATGCCCAGCACCTACATAGCAGTTAACAATCATCCATAACTCCAGTTCTAGCGGATCAATGCCCTCTTCTGACCTCTGCTGGCATTGCACAGCACAGGTGCACCTACCTACATGTACACAATACACTCATGCAAATAAAATAAAAATAATAAAAAAATATTTTTAAAAATTAAGAAAAAGACCCTACTGCTGAAGATCTACATACATTATTCACAGAAAAAGAATAAGTAGAAATCAAGTTGGCATTGATTTTAACGTTTCATCTCTACTGACTAACTCATAGTTCTGGAAGGTGCTATGCGTGCTACCAGAATAGAAAAGTAATCATCAACCTTGTCCATTTGTCATTCTTGTGAGCTACAATAACAACTGGCCTGGCAACTCGTGCCCACTAGTGAGGTGGTGGCACAAATATTATGGGAGAAACCAACCATTTTCTGATTGAATTTAAAGCCCACTTCGAAGATGGAGTCCATACTTGGCCCTGTTATCCAGCCTAGGAACTTAGGTTAGATAGGTCGCAGGCCATACAGGAAAACCAACTACAATTATTCTGCTAAATTGACATAGTATTAAACAGAATCCTAATGACTTATTGTTATGTCAACAGATAAATATATCTGTCACCTCTCACCAGAGAAGCTCCTTGAAGCTAATGGTGATTAACACAGGCACCCACAACTGTCCAGTTAGTGTACAGAGAAAAAGAGCCCATAGAGTGCTTAGCCTTGAATTGGATAGCTATAGCTCACTCTCTCCTCCCAGGGCTCAAGGATCATTATCTAGAGCAGGCGGAAAGATTGTGAAAGCCAGGGTGGTACATGACTATAAGGAAATGGTATTTTCTACACAGGAAGGCAGTTACTCACATGAACTCACAGCAGTTGTGACATAACGCACAACATCTATACAAGCTCAACTCAGAAAAATCCCAGCATGGTGTGGGGAAGTAGGCAAAAAGCCCCAAGCCTAACTGAGGAACTATTGGCAACTGATCTTTTGTTTTTCTTTTATTCATTACAGTTGTATGCAACTATAGTGAAATTCATTGTTTGCAACCCAATTTTAATAATTTTCTTCCTTTTATCTCCACCAACCTGCGTCTCACTCTCAACAAACATCTAGTGACTTTCAAACTTTTTCCTAACCAACACTGCTCCATTAGAAGGAATTACTGGTTACCACTATTGTAATCAGGTCTTTCCTCTGAAATTAATTCATAGATTTTAATATGTGCATACAAAGCCATAGCTTTGATTTGATATTCCTCTGATAGGCCTTTTAAAATAGGCCTTTGTTGCTAAGAAGCCTCAATGCCTTTATCTTTTGTCCTTGAGGTCAGGAAGAAGTTATTCCTCTAATTTTATAAAGATTGTTGAAGTCTGGCCACTGTCTCTCCCCTTTCTTTCCACTTACAAACAAGTAAATGTTTTGCTTGCTTATCTCATTTTGATTGTGCCTTTTTACATGCAACAGAAATGAGCACAGCTTTCCAATCTGTACTCCTAGAAGTCAAAGTTCATTACTGATTTGTCTTTGACATGATTACAGGTATTGTGTTTACCAAAGACTATAGTTCAACTTCACAACATAGGTCACCATTTTTCCAGCCTATGATAGAAGTTCCTGTTGTTCTTTGAATGGTAAGCCAGATTCTGACCATCATCTGAACAGTCTGCACGTGCTAGGAATTTCAGTGCAGTCTAGGTCCACTGTGTAGCAGAACTCTGATGACTGTATCTAACATTCAAGTCATTCAGTACAGACTCTATTTGGCTACAGCAGTTGAAAGCCACAATGAGTTATTTTCCTTTCCTGTTATGCATCAAGCACAGATGAGCTGAGGCTCTGAACCAGTTGTCCTCTCAGAGGCCAGGCCAGAGGAGATCCATGCCCATGCTTCCTCAGTGGCTGAGACAGAAGAAGAGAGACATGTAATGTACCTACTGGTTCTCGTAATGTTTTGCTTAAAAGTTCTCATAACAATGCTTGATGGTAAAGATGAAGAAATGAAATTATAATTCCAGAAGAGGTCACATAAAATATTTACAATCAGATGCTACTACTGTATCTTTATCTACCTTTTCTCATTTAATTCTCAAAAAAATCATACAATTTGAAAGCCAGTATTCATTTTTTTTCTTTTTCTTTTCCTTTCTTTTCTTTGTTTTTTTCGGAGCTGAGGACCAAACCCAGGGCCTTGTGCTTGCTAGGCAAGCGCTCTACCACTGAGCTAAATCTCCAACCCCCAGTATTCATTTTTATCATGTGGAAACTAAAGAATAGGAAAGGGGAAAGACACAAGGAGTTATCAAAGGGGAGACTTCCAGAAGGAATTCAGAACTTTATGTTTCCATGTTTTGTTTCTGTTCTATCGTTGGGCCTTGTTCAGAAGCTATGCACATGCATTCTGCTCATATTCTATAGGCAAATACAAGTCACATGGTCATAGCCAACTGCCAAAGAAGCTACCAAGTGTGGTTCTTAGCTTGGCAGCTGCTCCCAATAATAAGTGCATAACTTTGGAAGAGGATAATGTGTTTGGAATGGCTTATTCTCCCTAACATTCACACATGTGCAGGAACACACACATCTACTGACATATTCTGCTCCATCAAACCCGTTCCTGGCAGACAAGATATTAATCATTTATACATTAATGTATATTTAATTCAATAGTTCTTCAAACAACTTTGCATGGGAAAATATTTCATTCTAGTCTTAGTGGTATTTCATAGAAACTTTGCTAAATGAAGCTTTACAATAAAGAAATTTGGGAAGTCCAATTCTGAAGAAAGTGAAGCAGTTTTGCTTTATTATTTTTTGTAGAACTTTTTTCATAGCTTTTGTAATTGTGTGAATATAAATGTTTGAAAATTAATATTACATACACATCTTGTTCCAAAAATTTTGACCACACAACTCTATTTCTTAATCATAGCTTATATATATATATATATAATTTTTATTTTGTGCTTGAGTGTATAGGCTACATGTATATAAGTTCACTGTGTCCTGAAATGCCTGTGGAAGTCAGAAGAGGGCATTGGATCCCTTGGAACTAGAGTTACCGATGGTTGCTAGCCACCATGTGCAAGCATGCTGGGAAGCGAACCTCTGCAAGAGCAGCCAGTGCTCTTTACTGCTGAGCCATCACTTGAGCCCTTAATGATAGCTTTGTCATTTTGAGATACTACTATGCATAGGATTCTCTGTTTTAGAAAAGTCATTTCCAGTTTCGAGAAATCTAAAACTTTATTGAGTCTGAGTAAATCAAGAGCCCTAAGAAAACGCACACACACACACACACACACACACACACACACACGAGAGAGAGAGAGAGAGAGAGAGAGAGAGAGAGAGAGAGTTCTCTAGTTACATATAAAGCTGCAACTCTGTGAACTGTGACTGCTTTTTGGCAGTAGATCACTGTGTACAGGGGTGCCCCTGAGCCCTGACTCTCTGAACTGTAGAATACCTTCTGCTCTGACAGAAGAGGGCTTGACAAGCTGTTGTTGCTATCAAGGCAATGCAAATGTGAATTCCCTTTACAGCTTTGAACAGTGTTCTTTTACAACACCAGAGAACGGGTCTTCGGCCCTCCAGAGCCCAACCAAAGGAATAGATGTTCTCATTGCTGTGAAGACTCCACCCCATCCTGTGCTCCCTGTCTGGAGCCAGAGAATAAAAATAATCCCAAAAACAAACAAAAGATTTTGCTTTCTGGCCAAATTTCAGATCAATAGAGCAGTTGGGTGGGAGCCAAGATTTGGAGGCATGGTGAGAGAGGCTGCAGATCATTAAAGATGAACAGAGCCATAAAACACCAACACAATTGGCACAACCAATTGCAGTGCTTTTGGCAGGCTCTGTACAGAGCCCATGGATTGAACATTCCTGGAAATTATCACAATCCTCTCCACAAAGAGTGTTTGTAAGGTCCTCTTAAGACATAAACAAAATACTTTTATGAACCCAAGCAGGGAAGCAAGTGAACTCTGCTAGTATAAATTCTGGGTGATTGGGTGATTGAGTTTGCATGTTGTGTATACTTCTAGGGAGTTGTGTGATTATCAAAACAATTCATAACGAGTCAAAAAGTAACACTGCATATATTTTGAAGTAGTCATTAGAAATCATAGCTTATTGCCTGAAGTTTTAATAGCTGCTGCTATCAATTTGCTGTGAAAATGACAATTTCCAGGCAAAGAAAGCTTATATCTCATTTTAACAATACGTATAAGAATAAATAATAAATAAATAAATAAATAAATAAATAAATAAATAAATAAATGCAGTGCTCTATTCTGAAAGCAAATGCTGAAGGAGAAAGGGAAGGATTGTCAGTCCATATCCTGTGGCTCAACCGGAGTTGTCCAATTGGTTTCCCTAACTATAAGCAAATATTGTATCTCAAACATTTCAAAATTCATCATTTACATTCTATAAAAAGGTGGAAGTTCTTAAAAACAGGCCATTTTCTTTATAGAGGGATTTACCAAAAGATTACTTTTGAAAACGTTTGAGTTGAGGTGTACCTTAAAGTGGGAAGGATGGATGTTTTCATTCTTTACTTTTTGCAGCCATGCTCTTACTCTGAAGTCCAGTCTGGCCTTGAACTCACAATTCTCCTGCCTCAACATTCTGAGGGCCTATGAATCTTAAGTGACTACTTCAGTGAATTTTGGCAAATGCACATGTAAGCAATGCTCCATCAAGGCAGGAAGTTTTCATCATTCTAAACAGCGCTTGCTTTCCACCGTTTACTCCTTTCTCTCCTGCATATTGGCTTTCTCTGGTTTGACCTTCATGTATTGCAATCACATACTGTGTGCTTTTTCATAGTGGGATATTTTTGTTTGACATAAAGTTTACAAGATTCATCAATGTTAGTAGATACCGACAGTATTCATAAAGTATTAAGATTATGTAATATTTGGCTGCATCAAAATATTCCTTTTAGTAGATAATCAAGTTTGTTCCTAGTATGGCTCATAGTAACGTAAACTGTTTGCATTTTTGTTTGCATCTTTTGGTGAATATATACTGGCTATTTTTATCCTGGGTAAAACTTGAATGAGTTCTCGCTTCAGTATAGGTGCATATTTGTTTTGAAAGAAACCTCTCAAGTACTATTCCAAAGTAGTTAGATATATGAGATTTTGTGGTGAGTCATAATTTCACCAATATTTCCAATAGTTAGGCAACTAATAATGTTGAATACCTTTTTCTGTACTTATTGGCCAATTTTATGACTTACTTTTACTAAAGAGTTGCTTTTAAAAGACTTCTGTAGACAATATTGATTTTATATACATTCATGAATATGTATTTTATATATTTATCTATATTTACCTGTGCATATTCTCCCTAGCACAAAGTAGATACTCAATAAGTGTTCATTGAATTAAACATAAATCTTATCTGGTATTTTGAAAAATTGATATTATTTTGAGAATTTATTTGTGTAAATATTTATCAGTATGAAAATTGAGATATAGTCATTTGGAAGTAGATATGATTTTTCCTATTCAAGCCCCATCAAAATCCAGTCAATACTTCTTCTAGATCAAGTAATTTGTGGTACATATAAATCTACATGAATGACTGATAGGGTACTTTCTAGGTAGACTAGTTGAGCAGCCAGTCAATGCCAGATACTACACATAGAGTAGAAGGCAAAAAAGGGAACTTTGCTATGATTGACTTGAAACTAAGTTCAAGCTGTGGTATTTGCTACCTGTACGACTCATTAAACATCTCTGAGTCCCAGCTAATCAACTGCATAGACGGCATGAAGGGTCACTTCTTTCAGAAACTTACTACCGAGGAATGAGTGTGTAATTGTGAAGAAACATAATGCTGAATTAGCTTAGGGGAAACGTCCTGAGATATGAAATATAGAAAGAAACCTGCGATCATCTGACTGTTCTTGGAAAGCAAACACTAAAGGACCCCAACGTGCGTAGGGTGCCTAATGTCACAGCTTTTTCTTTATTCTTTGAGAATTCCACACACGTATACAATGTTGATGACCTCCACCCTCCCTTCTCCGACTTCTAACTCCTCCTAGACCCCTTCAAAACCCTCCCAATTTCCTCTCTTTTTCTGTGTTTTGTTTTGTTTGATAACTCACTGAGTTCAGTTAGTGCTTCCCAAACTTTATGTGTGTCCTGCCATCCACTGGAGCATGGGCAAGCTAGCAATGGCCACACCCCTGAAGAAAACTGACTTTCTCTTACCCAGAAGCCAGCAGGTGCCAATAGATCCTCAGGTACGGGTGGGGCTTTGTGAGCCCCTCACCCATCCGCACTAGAATGTTGACTGGCTTGATCTTGTGCAAGTCGGTACAGACCACCATAGTTGCTGTGAGTTCATGAATGCAGCAGTCCCGTCATGTCCAGAAGGCACAGTTTTGCAATAGTTCTCCCTAATCTCTGGCTCTTACAGTCTTTCTACCTCTTCTTCAATGGTGGTTCCTGAGCCTAGGGGAGGAAGTGTGGCATAGATGTTGCATTCAAGGCTGAACACTCCACTCACACTTATTCTCTGCACTTTGAGAGGTTGTGAGTTTCTATATTAACTACCATACACAGCAAAAAGAACCTTCTCTGTGGAGGCATACGAGCTGCACTAATCTATTGTTAGGAGGCTAAGTATTTAGAAAGCTATTTTAAACAAACTGTGGTTACTTACTACAAATTGTTAGATTATTTTAGGGTTCAAGTATAGTTTTCAGGGGCCTCTTTAGTTGAAAACAGTTTTTAAACTTTTATCTATCATTTTTTTTTATTTCTTATGTGTATGAGTGTTTTGCCTGCATGCATGTAGGTGCACCACGTGCTTGCAATGCCATTGCAGAAGCCAGAAGAGGGTTTCAGATCCCCTGAAACTAGAATTACAGCAATTAGCTGCCATGTGGGGGCTTGGAATTGAACCCGGGTCCTCTGGAAGAACATTTGCTATAAGCATTATTAAACTAGCAAAAGTCACAGAAAACATGGCAGTAAGTGCACAAAACCATCATGGGATGAATAACATTTGAACAAACATAAATAAAGTAAAATATACCTAGTAGAATTACAGTCACTGATTCAAATTCTGCTGTTCTGTCCTTAGCTATGCCCGCTTCATTCAACATGTAGGTGCCAAAAAGAAAATCATGACGGTGATGCAAACTTGCTTCAAGGCATAAAAGATGCTGTTGATCCTATTTAATTTTCACAGTTATTGTCACAAAGCATAATCTGCATTTCAGCATCTGCTGTAAAATAAAGACCCCAATTTACTGCTCCTGAAAGAATACAGCAAAGAGATACATCATGTCTAAGATTTACTTACCAAGGAAAATGTATATCAATCACAACCTTGGTTTAACTTCTTGACCACAAATGTCCTTCTTTATGTCTTCATATGATGGATATTGTTTCTTTTACTAAGTGCATTAGAATGTAGCTATGCATGAAATATCCATTCTCTACTTTGGGTAGATTTGTTTTCAGACTCTTTTGTGTACAAAAACAAAATGTGGAGTAAAAGTGATTTATTATATTGTGGCTAGAAAAGAATTTAAATTTATATATGTACATGCATGCATAAAAATTAACTTTTTTTTCTCTCATGGACAGGCAAGATAGCTTTGTGTATAAAGGTGCTTGCAACAAAGAGTGATGAACAGAGTTTGGTCTGTGAGACTTACATGGTGGAAGGAAAGAACTGACTTCTAAAAATTGTCTTCTAATTGCAACATGTGCACCACAGCATCATCTGCACATATTCGTGGACATACACACATCAGCACACACACACACTAAATAAATGAATAAAGAAATAAAATAATTATATGCTTATATAACTATATATATTATGTTTCTTTTTCTTAAATCTTTTATGAATGTTTATGAATTTCAAACAATATATTTTGATCATATTTATACCCCTCCCTCTCTGAGTCCTCCCTTTCATGTACTCTATTACACTCTATTATACATATTTCTGAATGATTCTTTCTATTTTCTTGTTTTTCTACTTCAAAAAATGTATCTTCCAGAAAAATCTTAGCCATGAGCTTGAATAAGAAGCAAACAAAACAGAATGTATTTGTATGTTCTTTTATGTGCTCTAAAGAAAGAAGTTACCTCTGAAAGCAAAACATAAAACATCAAGTAACTATCTCTACTTGTGGGGGTTAGTGCAGCATGACTCAGAAGTTGGTATCATTTTCTGATAGCTGTGAATATTCATTGGTATCTGATATTCAAGAAGATCTGCTTGTGCTGTAGTGTGTTGGAGCAGTTTGCTTTTTAATAGCTGTACTAATGAGAAATCAAAGTCATGTATACTTTCATTCTCGTCATTTACTGTGTAGAACTCTGGTGATTCCTGTCAAAATCAAGTTAATATTTTGTAATTGGAATTTTTCTCCTTGCTTAATCTTAAATTTATAAACCCAAATTTTTATAAAGTGGGTGCTAAGCCCAACTCTTGCTTCCTCCATGTTGCTCAGTAAGCTGTCATTTGTGTTTCTCTAATTATAAAACCTTATAGTTGCTTTTATTATCCAAATAATAAACAATATCCACAGCTAATACATTTGTTCCACTTTCTCTAAAACTGGATATAGCTTTCATATGTCATGAAATATCAGCCAAAATAGTATAACTGGTACAATTTGGAGGAAAATTGTATTAAGCAATGTTTGGTCTTTGTCAACACATTTCAAAATACGTTGGAAAAATAACTTGAAAATCTAGTCACATTGGATCATCAACTTCCAAATGCAACCTAGAAATATAAAATATTAAAATTAGAAGGTAAGGCTGGAGCGATAGCTCAGCAGCTAAGAGCACTGGCTGCTCTTGCAGAGGACCCGGTTTCGAATCTTAGCACCCAAATGGCAGCTAACAGCTGTTCGTAATTCCAGTTCCAGAGGATCTGATGTCTGGCCCCCACAAGGATTGCATGACACAGATGCACTTACACACATGCAGGCGGTACACTCATACACATAAAATAATAAAATACTGAAAATAAAATACAATTAGAAATACTGAGAGAAGCTTCTTCTTGCAGTGAACTGTGGTGGGGCAGAGACTCAGAGTGCTGAGAATAAGTGTCCCTTGCATGCTCCACCCTAAATAGGACATCCCTCTGTGGCCCAAGGAGCTGAAGAAAAGAATGTTAGAGCAGGAAGATAAAAAGCAGGCTGTTAGCTGCTGTCTTCTGGGCTGAGGCTGCCTGCAATGTATCAACACAAGACTGGATCTATCTAAAGTCAGTCATGGGTCAGAGAGGAGTTCACAGAGCACTACTCTTCTCTGCCCAAGTGCTGGCTACTACTTGGTTCTGGAAGAGGGCAGTGATTGTTTTCAGTTGGGTATCCAATGAGGAGCCCACCAGGTATCTCATATGGATAGCTCATAGCCCATGGTCATGCAGAAGATCCTGATTAAACTGAGTGGGTCTCAGAAGGAAAGAAAAAATGCCAGGGCGTGGTAGCACACACACCTGTAGTCCCTGTACTTGGAAAGCAGAGGCTGTGAAATTGAGGCCAGCCTGGTATCCATAGCGAGTTCTAGGCCTGCTGTGGCTACAGATGAATGAGAGAGAGAGAGAGAGAGAGAGAGAGAGAGAGAGATTAATGTTGAAATGGATCACCATAATTTTCTCTGTACACCTTTTGCATTTTTCTTGACAGAGTCTTGAGATTTATCTTAGGCTAGCCTTGAACTCAAAATCCTTCTGCTTCAGATTCTCAAGTGCTATGATTACAGGCATTGATACCACATCTGGCCTCTCTGACTATCTTTCTAATAGAGTACTAACAACTACTAAAGAGAAGGTGACAAGGTAATTAACGAGTAGCCTGGGAGTGTTGCGATGATATTAGAATTAAGAAATCCATGTATCAGGAAATGGCTTAGGCTGGGTTGAAGGCATTTGCTGGAACAAATGAAACTCAGCAAGGAGGAATAACGCCCACATTTAAATTAGCAGGTGCATGCATAAACTGAAGATTAGTCTGAAAGCAATTCCAAGGGCTTGAAGCAAGAATTCCCAGTTCTACAAGAGAGAATCCAGTTTGAGTTTTAAAAGATGAATCCACTAGAGTGAGACAGATACTCAACAGAGTCTCTGTAGGACTCTGATGAATTGCAAATAAAGCAATGATTGTTGGAATGCTTGAGTTACTCCAGTTAGACAGCTGTCTTGGCACCAGAACCAAGCATGGAAGCAGAGACAGGGAACAAGCAGGGGGTGACATCCAAGTAAGCTGCCTGGCTAAGGTCATGAAGGATAGGATTTCTGAGTCTGAACTACATACCAGTTAGGCACAGATTGGTAATGGTTGGCCCTAACCCCAGGGCACATTCCCGGATATACAGACCTTCCTTCCTCTTAAAATTCCTGTGAAAGTTGATCCTCTGTCCAAAAGTATTTCTCTAACCAGGCCATTTTTTATTCCTGCCTTAACTTTTCACACATGACCCTCTTTGGGCTATTAGAACTCAGTTGTATCCCTCACCCTTGCCCCTTTGGCCTGCCAGAATTTAGATTTGGCTGGTCAGTTTCAGCCTCTTTTATGACTTAAAATTTCTAATGTGTGCTCCCTTTCACCTGGCCTCCATGCCAATAAACCACAACCCTGGTGTGTTCCTCATCTGAGGACTTGTGAAACGGTTTTACTCATTGGCACATTTAACCTTCAAAATAACCACAAGAAATTATCATAGTTGTTTTACAGGTATGGGAGCTCAATTAGACTAAGTTCTTGACTGAAGGCTGTGAAGGCATGTCTAAATTGGGTGCATAGACCCAGTTTATTTAATTTGACATAATAAGTATCTTTTTCTACTTTATTGTGGATGGAAGCTTTCTTCATCTTGTCCCTTTTCTGTGTACTGAGGGAAGTAGGGGATGAGATCTCCTGGTGGGGACAGAGCAAAGGTCTCATGTGCCATATTCCTTCATTATGCCTCCTATGTTCTCACACTCAAGGAGGTGGGGTGTGAGTAGAATGAAGACAGAGATCTCAAAGCTTCTGGAACTGTACCTGCAGGAGTGATTCCATGGTAACTCAAGCTCTGTTCTACAGGACAAGAGATCACATCTGTGACTACTGGGTTAGAGTTCAGCTTAGTTCAAGAAGTTGACGAAGCACATCAGGATGATTAAGAACAGACATTTCTATTAAATGCACTTGGTTTAGAAGCAGGGGTCCTACCTGACCAATTTAAGACAAAAGAATAGACACAGTCGTGTGTCACACTGGACCAGAATATAAGTTTTGGTTAAACTACAGTGATTTATCTACTTTATTTATTCTTTGATTTTATTTTTATTAGCATATCCTTGGAGGGAGTATACATTCTCCAGGTCTCTAGGATCTATAAGCATCTGTTGTCTTCTCTAACTTGCTTAAGTAATTTGCATTACCCCTGGGCTTGGTCTTGAACACAATTGAGATAATTCTGCTCTCATTTATTAGCCTCGGTCAATTTATAAGAGTGATAATCACCATTTACAGAGGTGGAAAGTGGGGATCACAGAAGTTAATTGTTATTCTGAAGCACAGGGCCCAGAAGGAATTGGATAGGAATGCAAGTCAAGTCAGCTTGGCCCCATATCAGTATCCCTGGCAATAGAACATCCTGCCTCCCTCCCTATCCTATCTGCCTACTTGGGCACGTAGGTCCTCAACACCAAAGTTTATTTTCTGTAGTTGTTACAATAGATTTTTCTCAAACCTTTCCACAGTAATTCTCAAATGTTACACTGCGTAAATATTACCTGGAAGCCTGTGGAACAATGTAGATTCACCACCTGATCATGATTGCAGACAGTGTGATGGAGGAGTCCAAGCCCTCAGCAGAGTGAAGATCATGACATACACAATGAAGCAGTGGGGAGATCCATTGTATGTTAATGCGGGTCCTTATATTGCAAGAAAGCTGATGTTTCCCAACTCTAATCAGTTATAGAAACCTTGAGTTCAGTGAATCCAGACTCCCTTTTCGGTAGGATGGTATACAATTTCAAAACTTCCTCTGCTCAGCTGAATTCTTTTGTTACTACATATAATTGCAAGTTAAGTCACAGTTATGCCCAAATGCTCCAGAACTAATACAAATATAATCATGGGAAGAGTTAAAAACATGAACCCAATTTTGCCTCTAATTGATTTTAGTAAAGTATGTGTGATCACATCAACTTAGGGCATATTGTTACAAAATCTAGTTTATAAAAAATTTATGTAAACATGTCCAAATGAGAGCTGTTCATCAAAGTACTCCCTAGCTTAATATCTAACATACAGTAGAATCTGTTTGCATTTTATTATACTATTAAACCAAAAGGCCATAAAATTATTACAATTTATTCAGCAGAAATTATTTTAGGGAAAAACTTATTAGAATGTATTCCTGTAATAGTTAATAAGTCTATTATACAAAAATTATTATATATAAAAAGCCTACCAGCATGCAGCCTTCGTACCAAATTAGTTAAAATAATATTGGACAATTTCCATAAATTCTATTTATGCTTAAATAAAAAAAATCTTGGAAGTGTGATGGTTCACATGTGTGGTAAACCCACCTGTCTCTAAGAATAATTTAAGAGGGGGCTTTCCTAGATACTTAAGTATCTAGCCAAGTTTTGATGATTTTATACTATTTCAAAGATAGGGTTTTTAGGAGACAATGTTCATTTTAATACATGAGTTCTGAATCCCTTTTTATTCTAGTTCGAGAGGCTTAGGTGATCCTATTCAAGTCTGGGCACGTCTTGCCTGCTTTTGTTTCTACTAGGAAGTTGCACCTTCACCAATTCTTTCTCCTGAATTTTTAGTTTTTTTCTTCTTTCTGGCTAGCTGCCCTTAGACTTCTTCTTTTTGACATGCTTTTTAATTGAATTTTTGTGTATTTCATACATAATATCTTAATCCTCTTTATAGCCCCTCCCTCATCCACATCCTCCCATATCCCACCCCCACAAGATTTCATACATTCTGTCATTTATATTAAGGTCTATTGAGTCAAGTTAGTGTACCCAAACATCTCTCCGTTCAAGTTCCTCCACTGCAGTCTAGTCAGGCTGTCTAGAATGACTCCCTTAAAGAAAATCAGCAGTTCCTTATCCAGGAGTAAGCATCTGCCCAATAGTTCTTCGACTAATATTGGGGCCTGCTGTCCATTTCCACAGTTCAACAGTGGGGTTTATTTTTCTCCTTGAGTTTGCACGGGTCTTGTTAATGCTGTCACCATTACTGCAAGTTCATATGAGCAAGGTCCCAGGGCCCTGTAAGACTCTACTTCCATATGGTCATAAGCCTCCTCCCCTGGCTCTTACAATATTCCTCATCCACCACCCCCTCTGCAATGGTCCTTGATCCCTGAGTGGGTGGAGTTTAACGTAGGAGTCCTGTCCAAGGACCCAAGCTCTGCAGACTCTTATTCTCTATGTTTTGGCCATATGTGACCCTTTATGTCCACTGCCCTCTGTTGCATGAGTGAGCTTCATTGGTGAGTTGAGAGATTACTCGTAGTCTCTGTGCTCCTTGTTACACTATGTTCCATGAGCCTCAGGTATAGAAGTTCCATTGTGGACGTGTCACTTAAGGTTGGAAATTTCACAGACTCTTAATCTCTGTGTGTGACCAGTTGTGGAACTCTGTAATAGTCTCCATCTGCTGCAAAAGAAGCTTCTCCTATAAGTAGTAACTGGCATACTGGTCTGTAATACATAAGGATCCATACTTAGCATATAGTAATAAATTAACTTTTCAGGCTCAGTGGATGAGAGCACTGACTGCTCTTGTAGAGGATCTGGATTCGATTCCCAGGACCCACATGGTGACAAACAATTGTCTCTAACTCCAGTCCCAGAAGATCCAATGCCATCTTCTGACCTCTTGGGCATTGTATGACACAGGTGCACTTAACACATATGCAGGCAATGCTCATACACATAAAATAAAAATAATAAATGAGGTATTTTTATAAAAGAAATTGCATTCATCTAGGGATGTGGCAGCCTTGGGGTTTTCTCTAAGATCTATGACTTTACGGCCATGTATATTTGACTATGTCTACAATATCACACGAGTTCTTTCCCATTGAGTGGGGTCTAAGTCCAATTTGGTAGCTGTTGATTACCCACAAGATAAAAGTGCCACTACTGATCCAATATAGTTTGCTGTGCCAGTTGTTGTTGTGGCTATTAGGACTTAAACCTGGGGTTGAACCATCAACTGGTTCTGCCTTCGCATCGTGTATAGTGTCCTCCAGATCTGTCAGTTCCAGTTCTACTCTCCAAAGCTTGTGTCCAAAGTATGTCCTGTCTTCAGCAATAGGGTCTTACCTTCAAGTTCTGAGAGGCAATCAAGGACTGTAGCAATACCCTGTGTAAACTTTGGGAGTCTCTTGGACTACTCTGGCCAACAACTTGAAAGGAGGTTTCTCCTGTCTGGCACTGCTTATTGTTACAGAGCCTTAGCTATACAGATGTACACCAGCTAGTCATTACTTATCTCTCTTCTCTCTATCCCTGTCTAACCCTTCCTCCTCACTCCCCAGTTAAAGTATTCCCATAATACCTGTCTTCTATGGTCCCCCTTCTCTTCAGCGCCTTCTTCCCCTTTACCCCAACAGATCCTTGTATAACCCTCCCTTTCCCCTCCCCTTGAATATCCCCATTTTACCTATTTTACCCTGGCAACACATGTCTCCTGTTTTTCTCTTTCAGGCTCCCTCTTTCCCTTTACCTCCCTGGCTCCTTTCCAGTTTTCTGGCTCCTACAGTTATATCAGGATATATAGTCACTGTCCTGGTTTGTTTCTCTACTGCTGTGACAAAACACTGACCAATACCAACTTGGGAGGAAAGGGTTTATTTATCTTATATCTCCTGGGTCACAGTTCATCAGGGAGCCCAAGATAGGAACTCAGGGCAAGAACCTGGAGGCAGGAGCTGAAGCATAGGCTCTGGAGGAACACTGCTTACTGGCTTGCTCCCCTGACCCCTGCTCAGCCTGCTTTCTTATCCAACACAGGCCCACCTGCCCAGGGTGGCACCACCCACAGTGGGCTGGGCCCTCCCACATCACTCAACAATCAAGAAGGTGCCCCATGGACATGGCCACAGACCAGTCCAATGAAGGCAATTCCCCTTGAGGCTCCCTCAACCCAGGTGTGTCAAGTGGACACTAAAGCTATCCAGCACAACAAGGATGAGGTGTGGTGGTACATGTCGTTGAGCCCAACACAAGCTTTCCAATTCTTGTCAACATTAATATCACAACATAAGACAGCACAACCTTAAAAGCCCCACAGTCCTTCAAAAATCCAAACACCTAAAAGTCCATATTCTCTTTAAAAGTGTCTTAATTGTGGGTGGGCTTCTGTAAAATCCAAAACAAGTACTGTCTTATTTCAGAGGGAAGAATCTGGCACACCTAAGCAAAACCAAAGTCCAGCAAAGTAGCTGAAAGCTGTACATCTGGGATTCACTCACAATCTTCTGGGCTCCAAAGGGTTCTACTACCATCCACAGCACACATAGCTGGTCTCACAGACCCAGGCCAATTCCATTCCATATCTACTGCTGTTCTTGGTGGTCGTCCCACGGTCCTGGTATCTCCAAAAAGCTTGGGTCTCCACTGAAACTGAGCCTGCACCCTCACCAATGGCCTCTTCTGGCCTCTCAGAGTGCAATGCCTCAGATTCTCTCCATGACCCCTTCAATCCTGGGGTCTTCGCTGAAACTGAAGCTGCACTTTCACCAATGGCTTTTCCTAGCCTCTCACAGTGCCAAGCCTCAGCTGCTCTTTATGACCCTTTCACACTTTCAACGCCAGATCCATGCAGGAGACTCTTACACATTACCAAGTCTTGCTTCCAGCTTGAGATGGAGGTGCAGGTCCCCCCTGTGCTGACCCTGAGAAAATACCTCCCAGAAAACTTCACTACAATGATGCTGATCTCTTGTTACTTATAGCTGATTTTCCAGCCCCAGCTAACCAACATCAGTTGTCCCAGTAAAGCAAAGATTTACTTCAGGTTCTGGTCTCCTTTTTTTTTAAATTTTTACAAATACTTTATTGAGAATTTCATACCTGTATGTAAGGTGTTTTGATCAAATCCATGCCCACTCCCTCCCCTCCAACATTCCCACCTCTGAAGAGGTAGCCCCAAAATCTTTTACGGATTAGATACAAGCTCCCAAATGCTTTTGACATTTTTGGCCTTGGGAAAAGAGTATGTTGTTAACAGGCCCAAGGACATTTTGACTTTTAGCCAAGAAACTGGCTACATTTCTTTGGGGTCTTTTTACTCCAACTGCCTAGCCAAGTCCTGCCTCCTATTCTTAACACACCATCCTCTGAAGGGGTTACCCAAATTGCCCATAGGGAATTGGGACACATACCGCTCCGTGGCTTCTTCCATGCTGAATAGGGACTCAGTGTGAGGCAATTGGAGTACCCCTTCAGTGGGTCTATCTAAAAGACTCCCAAATTGTATAATTCTTGTCTCCAAGGGAAGAAGAAAGTCCTTGAATCATGAATAGGAGATGTGAAAGAGAAGTAACTACAAGAGTAATTAGCATTATGAGTTCTAGAAAGGGAACTAGAAAAAAGTCAGAACAGCAATTTTCAAACGTTCATATGAAAGTCCATTGGGGTTTCTTGACAAGGACTCCCAAAAGCATCCCTCTATTGGATTCTGCCTCATTTTTCTTTTGTCTTCCAAGGCTGGACTAGTTGGCTGGGAAGAGTGGCTGGATAAGTATCTTCTTAATCACAGCTGATTCTTCAGCCCCAGCCAACAAGAACCCAGATTCTCAATTCAAAATATCACACGAACAGCCCTGATCGTCTCTGCTTCCCTTTGAAACTTCACAAGCCAGGCCCCATCATCCACAACTCTTTCAACATAACTGTTTCAAGCTCCACAGCAACAAACTAAGCTCGCAATGGCTTTTCCAGCCCCAAGTTCCAAACGCTTTCACAATCCTCCCCAAAACAACTGGATCAGGTCTGTCACAGCAATACCCCATTTTCTGGTATCAATTTCTGTCCTGTGGTTCGTTTCTCCACTGCTGTGAAAAAACACTTTGACCAATACCAACTTGGGAGGAAAGGGTTTATTTTATCTTACATCTCTGGGTCACAGTTCATCAGGGAACCCAAGGTAGGAACTCAGGGCAGGAACCTGGAGGCAGGAGCTGGAGCACAGGCCATGGAAGAACTCTGCTTACTGGCTTGCTCCCCTGACCCCTGCTCAGCCTGCTTTCTTATACAACATAGGCCCACTTGCCCAGGGGTGGCACCACCTACAGTGGGCTGGGCCCTCCCACATCACTCAATAATCAAGAGGGTGCCCCATGGACATGGCCACAGGCCAGTCCAATGAAGGCAATTCCCCAGTTGAGGCTCCCTCAACCCAGGTGTGTCAAGTTGACACTAAAGCTATCCAGCACAGTCACGTATAAGGATTTAGGACTAGAATCCACAAATGAGGGAGAACAGAAATAGTTTTCTAGACTTCTTTTAAAAAAATCTTAGTGATTTCAGTTTCATACAATGTATTTTGATTGCATTTAGACCACTTACCCCTCTCCACCTGCTCCTCACTATTCCCCATTTTACTTCATGTCTATATTATTATGTCCTTACATTGTTGTTAACTTATCCAGTGCAATCTGTATCTCCCATGTGCTTCTGAGTGTGGGTCGGTCTCTTGAAGTCTGATCAACCATCACACTGGTATGGAAAACTGACTTTCCCTCTCAGATCATTTAGCAATTGCTAATAGATTTTCAGCCAAGCCTAGGGCCTCCTGCCCACCTCCCGCATTCTTGTTTGGCCCCCATCTGGCTTGGGTATGTACAGCTCTTGCACATGCTCTCATAGGCACTGCTAATTCATATTTGCAACTACCCTGTGGCATCCAGACAACAGAGTTTCCTGTATTCATTTATGACCTCTGGCTCTTACAATGTTTCTACCCCCTCATCCACAATGATCCCTGAGCCTTGGGAGAGGGTATGATACAGGTGCCCCATTTAGGACCAAGCACTCTGCAGTCCCTTACTCTCTGCACATTGGCCATTTATGGGTGTATGTTAATCACCATCTGCTTCAGAAAGAACCCTCTTTGATGAATTATGAGAACTACAGTAAACTACAGGTATAACAATAAGTTATTATGAGTCAGTTTAATATTATGTCTACTTAGAAGAATTATAGTAGTAAGTTCTCCACTGTGGTGTGACCTGTATAGATTTAGATTCTTGGTCCCAATAACAGTGTCATGTATTGACTCCCTATTGTGAAGTAGATCTTAAATTCAAATAGGAGGTGAATGATTACTCCCATAATATTTGTGTCACTGTTGCACCAGTGGACATAATTTGCTAAACCAGTTGTTACTATAGCTCCCAGAGTCCACAGTTGGATAAGGTTAATGATTACCTTTCTCTGTAAGTAACATGAATAACACCTTCTAGCACTATGAAAGCTAGCCAGTAGAGATGAAGCTTCAGGGTTAGTACAACCTTGATTTCTCCTTGTTTTTCTCTGTGACTCAGGTGTTTAGTGTCTTCAGCAATAGGGTCTAAACATCAAGTTCTGGTGGGTAACCATGTGCAATGACCATATTCATATCATTTGAGAATCTATGGGATCTCTCTGGTCAGTAACTCCAAAAGAGGAAATTCATTCCTGGTGTGGGCATTCTCATTTGCTAACCTGTGGTGTCTGATGGGGCCATTGAATATTTGTTATAAGATGTTTAAACTCTTTATATTGTGTATGTATATATACAGAGAGAGAAGCTTTCAATAGTAGTTTCCATATGACTTTTTCAAAAGCCCTTTAGTGTGTTATCCCTCCCCTACTCCCTCCTCTGCCCAACATTCCCATTCCCCAACCCATTTAACTTATCTGATCCAACATTCTCCTTTTCATTTCTATTACTGCATTCTATCTCCCCTCCCATGAACCACTTCCCTAGTCCCTTACCAGTTACCTGATCTCTATGGATTTTTCCAATTGAAACAATCCTATCTAAAGATTGAAGCCAGTATTCATTTATGAGAAAGAACATATGGCCTTTGTCTTTCTGGGTCTGGGTTACCTCACTTAGGATGATTGTTTCTGGTTCCAACCACTTACCTGTGAATTTCATAATTTTGTTTTTCTTAATGACTGATAATAGTCCATAGTGTAAATACACCATACTTTCATTACCTAGTCATCAGTTAATGGACATCTAGGTTTGTTTCCATTTCCTGTCTATTGTGAACAAGACAGCAATGAAAATGTGTGAACAGGTATCTCTATATTCAGATACAAAATCCTTTGGGTGTATGATCAAGAGTTGTATGGTTTCATTATTTGAGAAATCTATTTTTAGCTTCTGAGAAACCTCCAAATGTATTTCCATAATGGCTGTACCAATTTGTACTCCTACAGGCCATGAATAGTGTTCTCCTCTCCCCACATTCTCACCAGCTTTTGTCATTGTTCGGTTTTTGGCACTTAGCCATTCTTATTAATGTAAGATGAAATATCAAAGTGGTTCTAATTTCCATTTTAGCTGTAGATCTAGAATATTTTAAAAAATATTTCTCAGCCATTCGTGTTTCATAATTTGAGAAATTTTTGTTTAGTTCCACATCCTGATCCTTAAAAGGGTTGTTTGTTCATTTGTTGTGCTTTGATGTTTTGTTTTTATAGTTCTTTATATAATTTAAATACTTGCCCTCTGTAGACGTAGAGCTGATAATTTTTCCCATTCTGTCGGTTACTTCTGCCCTCAAATGATTGTCTCTTTTGCTGTGCAGAAGTGTTTTAGTTTCTTAACTTCCCATTTGTAAGTTGTGATCTTAATGCCTGCACTACATGGTCGTGTTCTTAAAGTCTTTTCCTGAGCCGAAAAGTTTCAGTACCTTCCCTACTTCCTCTTCTACCAGATTAAAGGAATAAGATTCTATGTTGATGTCCTTTTCCATTTGGAGTTGAGTTTTGTGCATGGTGAGAAATATTGATCTAGTTTCATTCTTCTACAAGCCACTATCCAGTTTGACCAGCACCATTTCTTGAACATGATGTCTTTTATCTAATGTGTGTTTTTGGTCTCTTTGTAAAAATCAGGTGGCTGTAAGTGCATGGACTTAAATATGGGTCATGAATACTATTCCATTGATCAATGTGTCTGTTTATATGCTAGAACCATGCTGTTTTAATTAGTATAGCTCTGTAGTATAATTTGGAAACAGGGATGGTGATACTTCCAGAATTTTTTTATTGTTCAGGATTTTTTTTGCTCTCCTATATTTTTTTCTTTCCATATGAAATTTGAGATTAATTTTTCAATTTCTGTGAAGGATTTTGTTGTCATTTTAATGGATATTGCATTGAATTTGATATTGCTTTTGGTGGGATGGACATTTTGTTAATAATCATCCGGGCAATCCATGTGCATGAGAGATCATTGAAGAAGGAAACTGAAGAAAATATCATCTTCTTAACCTGAGTGTTTTTCATCTCAGCAAAGATTCTTGCTAAAATTCTCTGTAGATATCATATCCAACAACCACCATCTTAGCTTACTCATGACGTCTACAAGCAAGGTCAGTGATGGGCAATTACATCCCTGATTGTCTGTTCTCTTGCAGTTGGCCCTCTCATAGTTCCTGCTACTGTGACATCTCACTTTCTGCAGTTCAGGAACACCTTTACCCCTAGACTCCTTCCACCTGTTTTTTCGTTCACCTCCGTTTCTCTAGGTTTTCACTAAGCCATGCTATTTCTCAAGAGGATGCCTTCATTTTTTGCATTTTCATCTACATTCTGCTCCAAAGTTATTTCATCTTGGTGCCTCTAAATGTATATTTTCAGACTCAGTTTCTCCTTCAGACTCTATGCAGATTTGAACAGTAGACACGGGATATGTACATGGCCCTAGAGTGGGTGTCTCAGAATCTTCATTTATATGACTTCTGTCTCTTTTTTCTTTACATTT
Source organism: Nannospalax galili (assembly GCF_000622305.1). Classification (NCBI taxonomy): domain Eukaryota; kingdom Metazoa; phylum Chordata; class Mammalia; order Rodentia; family Spalacidae; genus Nannospalax; species Nannospalax galili. The sequence goes on from NW_008338999.1 coordinate 4,858,196, forward strand.
TTTCTCTCCTCCAAAAATGTTATCTCTTCACCAGATAGTTGAAAGTCAGTGAAAGATGGGCAATGTCCATTCTAAGAAAACTCTTTCATATCTTCATGCTCATACATAATGAATCTGAACCTATATTGCCTTTCTGCTCTTGACAGCTCATATTGGAATTCCATTCTCTGTATCTCCTGATGCAATGTGGAGTATAATAAATAATGAGCATTTGAAGTCAAGCCCTGGAAAACCCTATTTTCTCCAAAATCCCCCAGCACTCTGCAACTTTCAACTTCTGCTATGAAATCTTTCAGGCTATCAGCTCCTTAAAACTCCTGGTAAAATTCATTGCCTTCTGATTTGTGTTCCACAAACTTCCACACAAAAAAAAAATAACAAAAAAAAAAACCACAAAAAAACGTTTTGCAGCCCTGATTTGCACATTTGTCATTCTTTGTTAAATTATCATCTTCTTAGACAGTAAAGAAGATACATTCATTCTTTGTATGACTTCCTCAGAGTGAGAGACATTTACTGTATGTAGATGAGTCCAAAGAGCAATAATTTTGTTGTAGAATTAAAGTCTAAAATTTAAAATAAAGAATAAAAGTAATACATTTCATAACTTTTCTTAAGTACTCAGCTTGTGTCATGACATGGCCCATGACAGCCAAGCTCAGTAACAATAACAGTAATATTGGCACTTATCCAACTGGAAATATTACCCAGCCCATTCAAGAGTTAATGCCAAGTAAAATTTAAAATAAATAGGCACATAGAAAGATATTCTAGTGACCTGTAAATCTAAGATGCACTCCTTGGTACTGAATGGTCATTTGTTTCAACAAAATAAACAACTAAAACTTTCCCTCTGAATCCAATTTCCTTCATGCTTACTTTAGTGGATAGGCCTCTTTGTTAATTTCTTATTCTAACAAAAGAAATAAAGGATTTTATGTTTTCTCCAAAATAATACATACCATTTAAAATTCACTTATCCATATGACTATCATTCAAATATATATTTTAATGAAATTATAAAGTAAAGAACTTTTATCAATATACTAGTGTAATATTTAAGGTATCAATTTTAGCAAAAATTCAACTAAACACAATAATTAAAAGAATACCAACAACAACCATAAGAAGACTCTAGAATGATTTCTGGTGCCAGAGAAAATGGGAGAAGATCATTCTACCCTCTGAGTTCTATTGATTAAAATTAAACTCAAGACAAAATATAAATGGCAAATCTGAGAATATTCTGGCATCCCAGTCACAGGTTAAGTCTGTAGACTGTTCCCACTTTTCACCAACAGGGTGGTAGACTGTTCCCACTTTTCACCAACAGGGTGGTATACTTATCATTCCTTAGTGGATACCGTGCACAGAGCATGCAGGATGATGCCCTATCGAGAATTATTACTACACTTAATATAAAGTGTCTAAAATATATATTTAAATGACAGCGATTGGCTGGATGATATAAAAAAGAGGTCACTGCTACATTTTATAAGAAAATCACTTAAATATACTTCTAGGTAAGTTAATAGTAAAAGAATAGAAAACTATGTGCTTACAGATATGAGTGAAAAGCAAACTGGATTATATATGTTAATATTTGATAAGATGTACGACAGAGCATAGACAACTTCCAGACACAAAGAATATCAGTACATAGGCATAAAATGATTAATTCACCAAGAATATTCTAGAGTGAATGTAAACGGTACTGCACTTTGGGAAAGGCAAATCTTACGAAACTAAGAATAGGTTTATTATGTGATTCAGTAATCATGCCCTCTGTTATCTTTCAAGTTAGTTGAAAATTCATGTCTATACAAAAATTTGCACATTTATGCTTGTGGAACTTTTATTCATAATGGCCAAATCTTGTTCACCAAGAATATTCTAGAGTGAATGTAAACGGTACTGCACTTTGGGAAAGGCAAATCTTACGAAACTAAGAATAGGTTTATTATGTGATTCAGTAATCATGCCCTCTGTTATCTTTCAAGTTAGTTGAAAATTCATGTCTATACAAAAATTTGCACATTTATGCTTGTGGAACTTTTATTCATAATGGCCAAATCTTGAATCTTGGATATTAGATTTTAAGGGTGAGGTGGTGGGAGAGGTGATATGGTAGAGCACAGAAAATTTTTATTTAGAGAAATGAAAGTATTTTTCATAATACTATATTGGAAAATGTTACATGTCATTAAAATGGAAAATATTTAAATAAAATGAAAATATAGCCTAACAAAACCCTTGGGAAACAACTAATGCAATGCTTAGAATTTCTTGTTTAAATGTTGATATCTTTTAATTAATTCTTAATTCAGTCATCCAAGCTTACAACTCAGTGAACTAGGAGAAGAAAAAATATATCATCTAAATCAAGCAGAAGAGAAGAACAAATACATACATACATACACATGTACATACCAATCCACATCCGCAACCCCCACCATGGCCAGAGGTCAATGAAATTAAAACATAAAAATAGAGAAAATCAGTGAAACCAAGAATTTATTATTTCAATAAATAACACATATGCAGAGTAACGAACAAAGTAAAATTGAGGGAAGATACAAATTACCAATACCATAAATGAAAAATAGGGTATCATTCTTGGCCCCACAGATATTAATAGAATAGAGGATTCTTATTAACAACTCTTCATATATTAATTCGACTAACTTAGATGAATTAAATCAACCCATTGAAACGTACAAACTGCTAACTCAACTGCAGTTTCATCCAGATGGCAACACATTCAGGACAAGTATGTTGAAATACATATGTATCTACCCAGCTTCTACTGCTTCTTAGATATGTAGTTTTGTCAAATTATTTCTGAATATGAAATATGCACACATACATTACACAGATGTTATCTCTTGGTTTTGGAAGCACACTTCCAAATGTAAACATGATACTGTATGTGTGGAATTTTAGATTATCTTCAAGAGGATTATTCGAACAATTTATTCTATCATGAAAAGTTGCCATAACTGCTTAATCCACAATTGACACTACTAGACTCAGTTCTGTTGTGGATCCTTTAAAAAAATTTTTTGAGACAGGGTCTTCCTGTAGCCCCAGCTTTCCTGGAACTCAATTAGGTAGACCAAACTGGCCTAAATTTGGATCTCACAGAAATTGTCTTGCTTCTGTCTCCCCGGTGGTGTGATTAGTTTTGAGTCGTTATTCTGGGCCCGTTGTGCAGTCTTTTTTGTTTGTTTGTTTGTTTTCAGTATGTGTTTATTCATTAGGATAACTTGTGGATTCTATTTATATATCTTTCTTCATTGCTCTTTATTTTCACATATATACACACAATTGCTATTTGTAGACGCACAGGCAAATTACATGAACTTATCATTTATTAACACATATGAACTGTTTGGGTGTACACATTTTCTGTGGTTTCCACATATGCATACAACATCAAATCCAAGTACCACTTCACCCCTATTCCTGTCCCTATTCTTTTGTTTTGTGCTTTTAAAATAGTTATAATGATAAATTTTTATCTTCGTTTTTATTTTATGTGTATGACTGTATTGCATGTATGGAGGTAAGTGCACCCATGTCGTGCAACACCTTTAGAGCACAAAAGAGGCTGTCCAATCCCCTGGAACTGGAGTTATGGACAGTTGTTAGCTGCCATGTGGGTACTGGGATTTGATCCCGCGTCTTCTGCAACAACAACCAGTTTTCTTAACCGCTGAGCCATCTCCCCAGCCCCCAAATAATTATAGTGATAATTTTATTTCAAGTTCTAGATACAAAGATTTCCTGGCTTTATATTATTTTTCCTTTAAAAAATATTTTTGTTTTTGTTTTTTTAATTGTTTTTATTGAATTTTTGTGGATTTCATACAGAACATCTTAATCAATCTTAATCATCTTTATACTCCCATCCCTACTGGTACCCTCCTATAGCACCCCTCTGGAATTCAAACATTCTGTCATTTGTGTTAAGGCCTATGGTGTCAAGTTAGTGTCTCCAGATGTTCTTCAGTGCAAGCTCATCTACTGAGGTCTAGCCAGCTTATCTAGAGTCCCTTGCTTTAGGAAAATCAGCTCTTCCTCACCCAGCAGTAATCAGTTATCAATATTTTTTCAGCTAAGATTGGGGTCAGCTGTCCATTTCCCCAGTTCTATGCTGGGTTTTTGTCTGCTTGAGTTTGCATGGGTCTCATGTATGCAGACATCATTGCTTTAGGCTCATATGAGCAAGGTTCCAGGTTCTATTAGGACTCTATTTACATATGGTCATGTACCTTTTCCCTGGCTCTTACAATTTTTCTGCCCTGACTTCCGTAATGCTCCTTGAGCCCTAAGCGAGTGAAGTTCAATGCAGGAGTCCTGTTCAAGAACCAGCATTCTGCAGACTCTTGATCTCTATGCTTTGGCCATTTGTGGCCTTTTGTGTCCTTGGCCCTCTGTTACACGAGAGAGCTTCATTAATGAGAATTGAGAGATTCGTTAGTGTCCTCTTTACCTCTGTTCTATGTTCCATAAGCCTTAGGTGTAGAAGTTGCAATGTAGATGTAGATGTAGATGTGTCATTGCCTGGGCAATTCATAAACAATATCTATGTGTGACCAGTTGTGGTACTTGGTAACAGTCTCCTTCTGATGCAAAATAAGTTTCTTTGATGAGTGGTAACTGGAAAGACAAGACTAGACTAATCCAATTTCTTACTATTTGCAAAATATGAATTCTTATATTTACAGACAAGTATCCCATTTTGGATCCTTAACTGACTAAGGTCAAACCTGGTGTCAGGTCTGTTTGAAAACCTGTCAGGTTAACATAAAGTACTGAGCTCACTGAGTCAATAAACTTTTTAATGTTCTTCATGCAAATTACTTAATGGTTGTCCATAAATAATACTCGAATTTCCATTTCTTCCAGAAGATATCATAAGAGTTAATCTTTAATTGAGCTTGTTTCATCAGGAGAATTGTTATTCTTTGCAAATTGTTCATGATATGAGAGAAAATATTTCATCTTAAAAGTATTTCATTTGCAGTGATATTGAACTGATTTTCTTATGCTCTGTGCACTTATATTTTTCACAGATAGAGGTCTTATTTACATATTTTTATGGGGATTTGTGTAAAGTTGTGTCAAAATATTAAGAACAAAGTGGAAAGGCTAATAATGAACTGAATACTTGAGAGTAAGAAAAGACAATAATATAAAGTATTTTAGTGTAAGTCAGCAAGAAAATGGTGCACAAAGCCATAAGGAAAAGTTGGATAAGGGCATAAACAGTCTATTTTTCAGAAGAATAAATAAAGTTTATAAATGAACATATGTAAATGTTTAACAGAACACTCTTGAAAACAGACTCTCTCTCTCTCTCTCTAAATCTTTAATTTTGAACATTATTCTTTTCTCATTTGGGGCTTTACCACCTTGAAGTTAAATAGAAATTTTATTTTGATTTTAATATTTTATGGTTCTGTTTATTCACTTGACTCTTTAATCTGTCGGGAGTTCATTTTCCTATAGCATATAAATTGGGGTGTGGAGTTTTTAAAATTGCAAGTTTAGTGCTTTTTTCTTTCTTATTTACAATGACCTTATTATTATCAGTGTACTTTGCCATCAAATAGACAGTATGTAAATGAGAGCAGGTGCATAGAAGTCAATACTCTTTGAATGTATTTTAGCATCTGCACTGTAATCACAGACCCGAAGCATTCCACTTAACTCTTGTTTGTAAAAATTTGATAAAGGAGAACTCTGTACATAATAAATTATGTCATTTGGGTCCCATAAATAATCAACACATTTTTAAGCTCATAGGATTTAATTGTGCTCCTAAGAATTAGGTCCTGAATATCTGAGTTCTCAGTCCAACTCAATCCCTTATCAGTTGGATGACCTTGGGTGAATTATGTACCTTCTTGGGGCTACTATTTTCTCATCTGTAATATATAATTTATATGTCTTTCTGTCTTGGCACCAGGTACATTCACCTGCCATGACCTCACACATTCTTCTCAGAAGAAAAATTTTGTTTTCACTCATACTTACCAACACACTAGCTAAAAATAGGTATCTTCTTAGTCTTTTAATTTGTATTGTCTATTGAATACCTTTTCACATTAATTGTATCATTTGTCCCATTTTCTGTTTGATTGCTTTTTATTTTTTCTTTGTTCATGTCACATTTAGGCAGAACAGGGAAGAAAAAGTTTTAATCTAAGTCTTCATTTGTATGGATTTGAAAATGCCTCCAGTAATCCAAAGATGAATTTCTGTTTAAATAACCATCATTCTGATAATTTCATGAATAAAAATGTGACCATTGTCCTTGAACTTTCTTGAAGTCATTCAGTTTAGTAACACATAAATTGGAAATGTGAGCGTTAGTTCAGCAAAGCATAATGGTAAGTACCAGGAGTGACTTCAAGTGGAGCTTGCTGAGAACGCAGCCTCGGGTCACTCTGCTAAACTGGGACTTCTTTTGGCAAGACCTGGAGCTGATACATAAGAATACTGGGAAACACCAGAAAAGGTAAGGCACTAAGACACAAGTGTAAGAAATGTGCGTCCCTTCTAACACATAATAGCCTTTTCTATGCAATCCTAGGTTCTTTGCAATTTGTTATGTTTGCCATGTCTAAATTTTTTATGTATTCAAGAATATCTATTTCATTCCTTATGAATTCTGAGTCCTGACTTCTTTAGAAGGGGAACACAACTCAAATGCATACAAATATTTTTCTATATTTTCTTCTAATACTTTTATCTTAAAACAACACATTTACAAAAAGCAAAACATAAAAACCTTAGGATACCAAAATATGAAGCTAATTTACTATGCACAATAGGATCTTTTTTAACCAGTCTTTAATAAGATATCTAAAGTTCACTGGATTATTGGAATATACTTTTCTACATGCTTTTGGGGCCATTCCAACCAAGACCCTAAAGTCTTCTGGAGAATACTAAAATGGGGCAAAATTTGTATGTGTCTGTGCAGGGTGGGGGTGAGGGTGTGTGTGTGTTTGCATTCAGAGGTCAAAGCTGGTTGACAGGTCTCTTCCTCTCTACCTCTCCAACTTACTGCTTAGAGACAGGGTTTCTCACTGATCTGGAAGCACACTGATCTGGCTAGGCTTCTTGGCCATGGAACTCCTGAGATCCACCTGTCTCTGTACACTAATGCTGCGGTTACAGGCACATGCAGCTTTTCCCAGCTTTTTATATGGGTGCGGGTGACTCAAAACTCAGGTCCTAATGCTTGTACAGCCAGCGCTTCTGCCCAGTTACCTCATTTTCCCAGGCCCTAAGGCAAAATATTTTAAATGAGAAAATCGGTAGTTTAAAAACATCGTGATATTAGTAGGTTGGTCTGTGTCCTTTTTAGAATTAAATATAAGGTAACTAGGGAAAAATAGACGTTCTAATAGCCAATCAAAATAATGTTATATACCTCTCGTTTGTGTTGTCAGACAAGAATGCATTTTTTCTACCTAGTCACATTTGAACCCACTTAATAAGGATGCCATACTATCTGGGCTATTAGAGTCCTGATGCCAGACAATTTATGCACCACACAGGTTTGAAATGTCTATCTACAAAGGTAATATATTGTGATGCTTGGGAGCTTGGGCTCTGGATTTGGCCTTCCTGGATCCAAATATTAGCTTCACCATTTAACATGTCAATGGTCAATCACCTAAGCCTTCTAATTTGTTTCATCACCTGTAAAACAATCATAAAGATAATATCTATATTACAACATTGAAGAGCTGAGAAGGATGAAGCCAGGAGATATTTATGATTGATGCAAGGCATCTCTCACGAACGTATGTTCATTAAAAGCTCTCATAGGGTACCATTAGGTACTTTTATTTAAGCCAAGTAGAGACAAAACTGTTATTCTCCCTTTGGGATAAATTCCTATAGCAGCAGAAGGAGATGAACACGGTATCTGTCATCAGCTTCCCTACCCCTCTCCCAAGGCACTAGCATTTCTATTAGGTCTCTTTCCTTCCATTTTGGTTTTCATTTTTTTTAATGAAAAACAGTGACACATACAAGACTATAACCTCCAATTAAATCTTCTAAACCTTGTTGCATAATCAATCTATTTGAGTATTCAGAGCATATTTACTAACATTGTACAGCTACCCATGTAGTGTCTACACTAAAACAAATGAAGATTTTACAGTTAAAGTGAGCATTACTTTTTATAATAAAAAAGATGGAATCGTCCTTTGAATTTAGCATCCTGTCTTGCTATCACCTGTTTTGTCTCCTTCCACTGTATCATAACAAAGCTTTTGCTAGGTGGGGAGTAGTAACTATCAACAATAACAACAACAAAGAATCACTGCTCTTAAGGGGAGTGGGACACAAAAACTATTAATGATATCAAACTGGCTGGCATGTTTTATGTCCAGCTTCTTCCTTACGCTGACACTTTACAGTTGCTGAAATTAATATCAGCTACTGAAGGCTTGTGAAAGTACATAAGCAGCCACATAAATCTGGCTATGACTATGTAATCCATGTCCTTACAAAGAAAAAGAGAATAGCCATCTAATGGTCATACAAATATTCTGCCTGTAATATCTTCAAATTTCTATAGATGACTTTAGTAACAAATTTGAAAATAGTTTTGTAGCTATATTTAATGTTTGAAATTGTACCCACTTTTGTTTCATTTCCCAGTAGTTGCTGTGTAGATTGTTCCATTATTTCTCAAGTTATAAAGTCATTTTACCGGAAAAATTTCAAAACACTTCATTGGCACAAGATAAAACTGTACTTTGCTTACAACCAAACAAAATAACATTTTTACCATCAAAACCCATTATTACTTTCTTTCCTACAATAGTGGAAGAATTCAGAGTATCATCCCATTTGAAAATGAAATGTATCCCTTAGATACACATATAACATTTGCATCTGATTTTTCAGGCAGAACACTAACTGCAGCATCCTAACCAAGTAGAGAAATAGATCATGTAATTTTTTTTATCTCTATGGCAAAAGTACTCCATACCAAAGCCCAAACATAAAATAACAAGATAAAAAATATTATGTGTATGGCTCTTTTAATGAATACAAACCACATCTTCTGATGCTGTGTATGTTATCATGAAATATAATTGAAAAAGACCAGATTTCTCACAGCACAGCTAATAATGAAAGTACCACATTAACAAAACTGAAGAGAAAAATAGCATTGTTTTCAACCCTCAGATTTGGTGGCTGTTTGTTACACATCGTTACACCAGGAGTGTGAAAGACTTGGCAAAAAATAATTTTTAAAATTACGTATTTAGATTTCCATAGGTTTATACTGTGAGGCCTGGAGATGCTTTCAGGTACAAGCAGCTTCTGTAAGAACAATGGTTTTATAGAACTGCATGTGCATTTTTTTTTTCTTTATCCAGGTTATTTTTTAACTATTTCTTTTTCTGATTAGCTTATAGCTCTCTAGTTCCAGCTGTTTCATTCTGTAAGTCTAAAGCCCTATCACTAGGGATTTCTGTGTAATTGCCCATAATACGTACCACATTATCCATTTCAGGAACCGTGCTGAAAGACAGCGGCAATAAGGGGTTTCTAAAGGCAGTCTGGCTTACACTAATGGACCTAACAGGAAGGAAATGCAATTTGAAAGAAGCTGATGCATATGTTCTATTGCCGAATATAATGTTTGATTTAATTATTAACTGTCAGTGATGGAGAGGCAGATCCTGTTCAGCTCTACTTAGAGTGCAATGTCTTGCATTCAAAGAAAATAAATGAAAAAAAGTTTTGTCCATCAATCCATAACTTAAGAATGTGATCTTTCTTTCCACCCACAAATGATAGTTTTCTCAGTTGCCTTTACTGTAGACATGAATTGGGCAATGTTTATCTTTTGGTGCTCATTTTAAGAACAGATCAGTTAAGAACATTCTGGCTAGAATTCCATATTCACTTCCTTCCCTCCCCTCCCTCCTTTCCTCTCTCTCTCCCCCTCCCTCTTCCCTCCATTCTTCCTCCCTCCCTTCCTTTCTTCTTGCCTTCCTTCATTCCTTCTTTCCTCCTTTCATTCAGTCCTCTCTTCCTTTCCTCTTTCCTCCCCCTTTTCTCTCCCCACCCCCTCTATCTCTGTCCCCCTCCTCCCTCTGTGTCTTCTTTCTTCTACCCCCTCCTATTTCAATACATGAAAATATCCTCTGAGTGATTTTTTATTACAGTCAGAGTCCTGGACTGAGTCACTTTCTAAATTGTCTTCCAGTTGAGGATTCTGTCATGTACTGACTGGCAGAAGACATTTCAGTGAAGAAGGCGGCAATGTGTATCTGTTTTTGTGTTCCTCTTCTCAGAATGAGTGAGTTGGCACTCAGCACCCATCCATTTCTTTTAATTGGCATTTTGTGACTTCCAGTAAGGCTCTTCCTCCTTTCAAAAGCCCATAATTATATGTGAAAGCAGAGGGCAAGATGTAAAGAACAAACTCATTAGAGCGCTAACACACTCACGCCTCTGCTCAGTTACTTTACGCCTATGGTGGTAGAAAATGACCACATATACAGAAAGAAATGGGTATCAGTCTACCGAATTTGCAAGCGAGTTCAATGTATGAAATGTTCTATTGGTTCAGTCAGCTGGAAAAGAGTGGCTTAGCACTCTGTGTAAACAGAATAATGGAGCTATGTAATTTTAGTTGTGTATTGTACATCTATCTGGCAAGATTATTATCTTTGACACTAGCCTAGGCAGATGCATAACGGGGACTGAAATTAAACAATAACGATGAGATTGGAGCTCATCCAAAATGCTCTCTTATTGTTTATGTAAGTGGCTCCAACATCATTATTTGATCCATAATTTCTCATTTTTATTACACATATGTTCTTCCATATAACAGGATAAAACATCAACTCAATGGGAGACATTTTTCTTTATGATTTCAAAGGAATTGTTTATTTTTGTCATGAGGATAATAGAAAGCAATGAAGCTTCCTGGAAATACAATACCACAATTCTAATGTCTAATTGATTTAGACAGATTAAAGAAAAAAATAAAACCAATCTATATCTTGTTCTTGTTAACAGCACAATTTTTTTTTGAGAGTCCCATTCTTATTCTGGGCTAGGGATTTTCTACTTTACTTATGAATGACTAGAATCTGGCTCATGTGAAATTATTAACAAACTAAAAGGGATTAATTTTAATGTTTCAGTTCTGAGGAATTTCAAAGAACATATATCACCCACAGAAATGCCTTGTGAAAGTAGTGTTTGATGTGATTTTAGAAGTTTGAAAGGTGCGTTCCTAGAAGCATATCAATCACAAATAATAAATGATGCTGCTCAAATTCTGTCATTTAAATCAAGCTGAACGATACCATCATTTCATTTTTCTCCCCAGACTGTGCAGTTAGATAAGTTTGATAAATTCTCAAAGATAACTTTAAGGCAATTAAAATCTTCCTAAAATTAACCTGTATCATGTTTTCAAAAATGTATCATTTGTTGTAACCCAAAATAAATTATACATGTAAGCATTTTGGGCTTTACTTTTAGGGATGTGTATTTTGGATTCCTATTTAGATTCAAAAGATAGAAGTTTTAATATTTCAAATGTTCAAAGAAAAATGTCCATTTTCACCATGGCTTGTCTGTCCTTTTGTAACATCCAGAAATATTATGCATATGAAAAATCTGGTTCATCCTATTGCCAAAGTGTGAAAATTGCTTCCCATTTCAAGAGTTGTTTGTTCAGTGTTCACACACAGTTTGAGTAAGTAACCACTGTGAAAAGTATAGTACATCAAGCCTGATCAAATATGTAGGACTTAGGGTTTGGGGAGGTGGCTCAGTCGATAAAATGCTTGCTGTACAAGCGCAATGATTGGAGTTCAAATCCCCAGAACCCATATACAAGCCAGATAGGTGAGGCAGTCAACCTATCATCCCAGCCCATGGGAGGGCAAGACGGGATCCTGGATCCTGGATCCTGGAACAAACTGGCTATCAAGACTAGCTGGAAGAGGTGAGCTCTGGGCCCATCCAGAGACCCTGTCCTGGTAAATATAAAATGGATAACAATAGAGGAAGAAACCCAATATCTACATTTGGCCTCTACATGCACATGCATGCTACACACATGAGAGCATACATGCATGCTCACCCACCACACATACATACATACACATAAAAGAAGCACAGGGTTTTCTTTTTAATGGCAAGAGAGTGTGCAAATTTGACTGAAAATATTTGGAGTGAGATACATATACATACCTTTGGACTGAGGGGAAGATATTCAGCCAAATACTATGAGATGTTTATAAATACAGTACAAATATTTGACTGTGCAGGTGTGTCTTCATTTCTAATATGATTCCTCCAGGCAGCAAAACAGGTGTTCTGGCTGCATGCTAATCAGGAGAAAGAATGTCTGAAATATTCATCTGCATACTGACATCTGGACAGAGATCATCCAAACACATTTTCAAACAAGTGGAGAGTCTTAGCAAATGGGCCACTTCTGCTTTACCGAGCACCAAGAGGCAACCACTGCTTGTTGAGAAACCCACACTGAGCAGCCATTAGGGACCACTACTTACGTGTGGCAGATGAGGTGGCCAGAGGGCAGGCACCGACTAGCAAGTTGGCTGAGTTTTAGAGAACTTGATAAAAGTTTCTAGGTTATTTGGAAGAGCAAATTCTACTCTGACAGCAGGGTCTGTTCTCCAGGAAGGCAGAGGTCAGGAGTCTGTGGAAGGAAGAAATGGGGATGTTTATACAGAAGTTTCCTATTTGACTGCCTTCATTCTGTTCTGTTCACTTCTTTTTTATTTTAATTCCTCCCTTTCTCCTCCTTAGGGATATCTCTGCTCCTTTTCTTTTTCTTAAAATAAGAGCTGAATTTTAGTTGATGGGATTTTCGGAATACAAAATATGGTGAGCTGGATTAATTAGAATATTTCACACAAAGTCCCCTGACTGCAGTTATCCTCTTGACAAAGATAAATGCAAATGTTTTCAGGACTCATAAACTCAAGTCACATCTTCTGGATGTGTTTCTATAGGTGCCAGACACTCAAACAGCATCTGAAGAGGGAAAGACATGACAAGTGAGCAAACTCAAGACTTAGCAAAATGTATTCTCAGCTCCTGAAATATATTCAGTTCTGGATTTTTCTTTGGTCCATCTGCCCTACCATATAGTAACACAATGATTTGTCTCAAAGATATACATCCTTGTTATAAAATATTTAGCATTAAATGAATTACCTTTTCTTAATTAAATGAATTACAAATTTTTATGTTGTATTTTGTGCCTGCTTATGTTTCAACTGAAATAAATGTTCAGAGGAAGAAATAACTGGGCCTTTTATTGTATGAAAATAAATTAAGAATTTTTTAGTACATTTCCTTCTTTTATTCTTAGCCAAGACGACAGTTCTGTGGGAAGCAGACCCAACAACAGTTTTTCCTTTCCCAGAATCCAGAACTGTTCACCCTCTTCCCAAAATCAAGTACAACTGGGCTTCTGTTAGATTCTGGTTCTCTCATTTTATGACTCACCGGTTGATACAGTAGACAGTGAAAGCCACGTTCGACAATGTTTACCAGATTTATCCAAACCCTTCATTCATTCTTATTTTTAATTCCAAGTGCTATGTGCTCTAGCTGATATCAATGTTGCCTCTATGGTGAAATTTCACATTTAAATGATGAGAAAACAAAAATTTTTATAGAAACATCTTCTAAGATTCTAAAGTCCTCTTGAAATCCACTTTAGAAGCATTAGAATAATGTTAGGAGCTGAACATACAACTCATTAATAGAGCACTTACTTAGCAGGTGCAAGGCCCTCTGTTCAAGCCCCAGCACTAAACAATAATAGTAATAATAATAATGCATTCAAGGGCTGCATGCTGCAAGAGGTTATCACATTTTAAAACAATCTCCCAGCTACTACTCCCCACTGACATGTACCTACGATCATGTGAGAGTCTCTTGACATCGATTCCTGTTTCAAGGCTTCCTTCTAATGACAGCAAGTCCAGAATTATTCTCATCATAATCCTAACTGGTAATCAAATCAATTTATCCTCATTTTCAAAAATTTAACTTATATTCTGAGATGATAGATAGATGATAGATAGATAGATAGATAGATTGATAGATGATAGATGATTGATAGATGATAGATGACAGTCAGGCAATAGAATAAAGAAACAAGAATCAGTGTTTAAGAGACACTACAACATCCAAGAAAGACCCTCCAAATATGAGAATTCAAAAAATAAAAACAAAATTTGTTTAAATTCTTCTTTTCAGAAACAGATGAAGGATAAAAGATGATGAACATTTTCATTTTAATAGTTTCATCTCAGAAATATCCTGTGATCATTATTTGGCTGAAATGTGCTGACAGAGTTGAAATGTGTGGCTGTTCAGGTACAAATACAGGTATATCTCCCCCCACAGACTGTGTGTTCTTCCGTTTCTGTCTTGGCAGCCCCTCCCATACCACTTTCAGGCTGTATTACAACTGGTCACATATCACAGGTCTGACCCAGGTAACTATTTTCAGATAGGCTTTGGGCAAGAAAGTCCTATCCTGTGTCGTTACTTCGGAGATAGAATGGAGTTGCCTGTATTATCTGGCAGCAGCTGTAATTGCTGTATACTAAGGTATCTTCAAGTACAGTAATATTGATTGGTGTATTTTACCTGAAAGTAGAAGAAACAAAACTGACGTGACTGGAAGTTAGTTTTCACAGAAGTTTCTTGTTTTTGTATGAGGAGCTGAAGTCACCACAACAGAGTGATATTAAGCTCCCTTGGGACTTGTTAGAATGTTCCTGAAATACATTTTGTAAATGAACAAGTTCTGTAAAAGAAAACATATGAAATATATTTGCTTACTTATCTTAGCCATATCTATTCATATGAATTAATTTGGAGAGAGAGAAACTGAAACCAAATCATTTGCTTTGAAATAGCCAATTAGTCTTTGGCAGAATAAATTAACTCCCTTCCTCACTGCCTCAAACGGCTCCACCAACTCTCCATCAGCCAATTTAAGTGAAATGTGAGAAAAAGAAAAAAACAATAAACATTCCAAAATCCTTGGCGTCTACATGGTATAAGAATATTTGGGTTGTTTGGCATCTCAGAGAAGGGGGGAGGGGCAGAGAATAAATTGTCTCAGAGAGAGGAAAAACACATCTCAGAATGCTTTCTGATTCTTACGGAGAGCTGAGCTTACAGAGTGAGTGACCTTTAGGTGATTACTGTTTATGATCACTCAGCGCGTTTCAAAAGTAGAAGGGAAGAATATTCCAATTTATTTCAAAGGTTACACATCAGAATTGAATATGCAGCGTAACTGCATTATCATACGGTCTAACTTTTACATAAGAGGTGGGAACTGAATCACAACCATTGTTTTCCTTCAGCCCATGTGTTTTGATTTCTGTTCTGTGAAACGCGTCCCATCTGATTCTGAGCAGAGTACCCCAATGCAAATAAAGGGGAAAATGTTATTGGATGCTGTTGCTCTTGTTTCTCCAACTGAGAAACTTGATTTAAGTATGAGAGCTCTGAGAATTATTTCTTCAATGTATTCCATCCAAAAGTAAGTCACTTTCATTCCAATTTTCACATTTTTAAACCAAGTGAACACTGTCATCTATCAGTGTGGTAGGAAAGTTGAAACAATAATACAATCATCATGTGGATTGTAGCAAGAGAGAATTCTATTCCTCGGAAGGAAAGGGAAATTGACCAACAAGGGATATGTTTGTTTGCTTACTTGTTATTTGTTTCTGACTCAGAGTGTTTAGACCTAGATCTCCTTAAAAGCCAGTTTTAGCCGGGCCTGGTGGCACATGCCTTTAATCCCAGCACTCGGGAGGCAGAGGCAGGCGGATCTCTGTGAGTTCAAGACCAGCCTGGTCTACATAGTGAGTTCCAGGACAGCTGGGGCTACAGGGAGACCCTATCTCAAGAGATGAAAAAAAAAAACAAAAAAACAAAAAAGGTTTTTCAGTAGAAGTGACTGTGCCTCTTGCTGCCTGCAGTTTTTCCAGACTTGCAGCTTAATGCTCTATTTCAGTAAGTCCACCTATCCTTGCTTCCTTGCTCGGCTTTATGGCATTACACAGAGAGAAACAGCCAGGTGAATCTCTTTTCATCTTTTTCTTTCTAAGTTGTCAAATTCCCTTGTCAGAAAAAGCCAGTTCAGGGTTGCCCACAGCTATCTTCATTTCTTTCCTTAATTTTCTACTTTATAAAAGAGGAACACTGTCTCACAGGGTGGGGAAGCAATCCTTTCAATCAGCAGATTAATCTGAAAACACATACTTAATGCCTGTTAGACCTTCAGCACACTTTGAGGTTAGAGTTCAACATTCAGGTAATCATTGTGTCTTAGCATGTATGAAAAAAAAAAAATAGATCAGTCATCTTCTTTTCCACTCCTCTCTGTTCCTAAGCCTGCCCGGGAAACTGTAGATGCCTTACAACTGGATGGTCCTTGATTCCTCGGGAAACTCTGCTGTGGGGACTGAGAACAGAAAACAGTTTCCCCCTGAAACTGCGGATTTCAAATCAGAACTCTGTATGCTTAAACCACAAATGCCTTTCAAACTGGTAGCACAGAAGAGTCCAGCAAACCCTCTCTTGGCATCAGAGCCCCTTTAAATAAGAGAATCTGAATAGCTCCTGCAGTTTTTGAAGTGCTCTCTGATCTCCACGTCTCTCATGCCTACTCTCACGTGTACTTCCATGGGTTCCCTGGATAACTGACAACGTGGCTCCCTGGGACTTCAAAGCCAAACTTTCTGCCTTGTCTGGTGAAAGAGAATTTAAAGAACGACAACAATGAATCCTGCAGGGTACTAGGTACTGAACGTGGAGGTAAACAAACCCGAAAGACTTTACACAGAATCAGAAAGTTACATCAGCATAAGAGAAAGCTCAGGGAGAGAGTCAAGTTGTGTGGCTCTGCCTAAATGCCACTTCCAAGTTTCACAGGGCTGCCCTTCAACTGGAAGATTGACACAGATATGTCTTGAGTGACTGTGCATTCTTTTACTTGTCATGCATGTGTCATGCATGTGCATTCGTGTACATGGTACCACAAAAATACCACTACCTCTAGCTAATTTGCAACTAAGCAAAGGTCGAAGCATAGGCTCCTAAAATCTGAAGATGACAGGGATGCTTCTGCTGGTTTGCACAAATTTGTAGTCAGCTTCCAAATTCTGTTACACCCCAGTGACTACAAAGTAGCTTTGCTATTATCTCACAGTAGTAACGCTCATGCTCTGAGAACTTCTAAGATGTATAAAGTCCATATTATCCAGTCAACACAGAACCATCCTGTCAGACATCCTTCAGCATACTGCTCCTCCTCCGTCAGCCTGCTGATGTATTCTAGCTCAGTCGTCCTGCCTCAAAGCTTTCTCCACTGACTTCGCCACATTAACTCTCAATTTTTCCCCACCATGCTTTGTGGTCTAGGAAGCTGGCTTCAATCAACTTTGATCCCTTGTCCATTGCCTTATTCCTGTTTCATTAATGGTGGCATTGGCAGATGGTCAGAGGGAGGTGAGAGAAGCAGAAGCGTTTGGGTCTTCCTGGCCCCTTCCTAAGACTGTAGTGGGATGACTACATCAGTGAACTGGAGACCATAGTTTGGGTTAAGCAGTTTTCTGTGTACAGCCATTTCTGTTCCAAAGCCCAGGGATTTCTGTCGTCGTTGTTCAGTGAGAACTGAACGTATAAAGTCTTCCACATGTTAGACAGTCTTGTTTATCTTGACTTGCGCACACTTAGATAAATGGTCACTTTAAAAGCCTTTTATCTGATTAGCCCTTCTGAGGGCCATGTGTTTCTTCTCACTGGGACAATTTCCCCACTTCTGTTTCTGAATCACTAGATCCTGTTTCCACTGCACTTCTGTTCAACTTGAAGATGGCACCACTTATACCATGGACAGTTACCTGCTTGTCTGTTTCCCTTCCCAGAATGTGTGATACTATTGAATCCTTATAATGTTTGTCACAATATGGACACTTAGTTGAAATCTGTGCAGATGTGTTTAAATGTTGCTTAGAAAAACTAACACAGGCAAGTGAGATGGCTGAATGTGTAAAGGAACTTGCTGTCAAGCTTGATGGCCTGAGTTCAATCCCCCAGATACGCATGGTGGAAGGAGAGAACAGACACCTGCAAGTTGTCTTCTGACCTCTACCACAGCACATGTGCCTCCCCTAACACTCACACACCCATGAAATAGTCAAATGTAGTAAAAATATTTTGTGATACTACTACATCTGTATGAACATGCCATTTCCATCCTGAGCTTAGAGAAAAGAAGACAGACTCATTTAGTGCTACTGTCCCTCATTCTGCCTGAGAACTCCCGAGACAGATTTTTTCCCCTAGTGCTTTCTAAGTGTTTGACAAGAGTAAGTGCTCAATAAATATTTAATGACCGAAGAGGTGACTCTGCCTTTTTGTACGTGAAATCAAAATACTCATGGAACAAAATAAATGTGGCATGTTCTTTTGTTTTCTTAATTTTGGCAGTTTTATTTTGGAAATTAGAGTAACTTTTATTACAAATACAATACTCAAATGGTTAAATCTAGTTAGAGAGATGGCTCAGGGGGTAAGAGTATTTGATGCTCTTGCAGAGGGACCCAAGTTCAGATCCTAGCAAGCATGATGGCCAACTAACAACTACCTGTGATTCTGACCATCTTCTGGTCCCTGCAGGCACACACACACACACGCACACACACACACACACACACACACGCACACACACACACACACACACATGCACACACACATGCACACACACACAAACACACCAACCACAGAAGACAGTCATATAGACACACACATACACTTAATAAAATTTAAAAAAAATAAATCTTAGAAAAATAGAAATCTAGCTAGACTAGTCAAATTGGAGACCAATTATCAGAATAAGATTTGAATAGATTTATAAAATCTATGACTTCTTATTAAGGTATAGGATTTGTCAAATGTTTTATGCTTTCTTTCAAATTGTAAGAAAAGCTCAGGGCACAGCTATTATATATCATTTAAAAGTACAGAAGCATGCAGATAATCAAGAAACTAGAATCTCTGTCCTTGTGGCATTTATCATAATAGAAACTAAGAGTGAGAGAAAGCAAGGGAACATGGGTATGAGAGAGTGAGAGGGACTAAACAAAATAAATAAATAAATAAATAAATAAATAAATAAATAAAATTGATAGAGAGTTAATTGGAGCTAAATACTGAGAGAAAGACCAGGAGGTATTAAGGGTTGCTTCTTCTGTACAAAGGTCACACCCATGTCCGAAACAGAATGACACCAACTCTTCTACTCCAGGGATAAAACCACTATGGTACAAGGTAGCCTCTTTCATTACAACATCTTTCTAGTTATGAGAAAGTTTTTCTGGTTTTTTGTTGTTGTTGTTGTTGTTTGTTTTTTGTTTTTTTCTCACGTAGAGTCCAAATCTTGTTTGTTTCAGTCCAAACATGAATATATGAACTGAAAGGCAACGCTTTGCACTAGAAAGGCTTGGCAATGGTTAATCTTCAACATCAACTTGACTGGTTTAAAGGTTGCCAGAGTTATGCACCTTTGAGCACAGCTGTGTATAGCAGTTCCAGAAAAGTGTAACCGAGGTGGGAAGTCCCACTCTGAATGTGGGTGGCACCATGTCATGGACTTCCTAAAAAGGAAAAAAAAGGTGAAAGTGAGTTGTACATCAGCACGATCTCTATCTGCTTCATTACTGTGGGCCCGAAGTGAACAGCTGCCTCCAATCCCTCCAAAGGAAGAGCTGCTTTTCCCGCTGCCCGTACCCTAAACTGTGAGCCAAAATTAAATACTTCCTCTACTAAAGTACTTCTTGTCAGGTACTTTGACACTGCCATGAGAAACTGAGATAGAAAATAGGCTAAACATTTTCACTAGTATTAAATTTAAATTAAATCTCAAAAATGCCTTGCTGGCTTTCTTTTTAAATCCCGATCTCAGTCTGAATCCACACAAGTGTTATGAAGATGACGGAAGTATCCTACATCTTCCATGTCCAGCCTTCAGAAAGCATGTCATACATCCACACTGCCTTCAGCGGAACTCTAAGATGTTTATTTCTATTCTCCAAGTGACCTGAGAAATCTTTAGGTATCTAGTGAGTGCTTTGCCAGGTGTATGAATTATATCCCAAGAAGGCATTAAGAAAATCTGCATATACACCAATGTTTGTTCAGAAAACATAGTCTGCCTAACGAAGGAAAGGTAGTTGTGTTTATTTTTCTGATGATTTGGGCAGTATTTGACCCTGGCTTTCCACAATCTTAATTTCCTAAGAATAATCTATATTCTAATACACCTTAAGCTAATTAAGGAGACCAAGCCTCCAAGCCATTTCCTTCTTATTCAAATTAAATTTCCTGCTATCAAGAAATTAGCAATTTGTGTGTGAAAGAGAAAGATAGCTTTAAAATCTAAGGTGCTTGAATTTCTTAAAAGGTGTGTCACCCATATGCTTGGGGGACACAGAACTCTCTGGATGTCCATCTCACTATAATCAGGGCTACTTACTCATTTGGGTTCTGCTGTTGCTTCAGAATCCTCATCAAAAATGTTTCTCTCCTTTGTAGAAAATCTGAATTATCTAAACGTGATACTATATCACAATGATGCCAATCCGAATCCAGAAAGGATGACTTATTTAATGTTCCTAAGGTATAATTAGACCCAAGAAAAGTCTCTGTATAAACATAGTGTTCTTTACTAGCCAAACACAAGGAATCCAGTCCCATGAATGCCTTTTTAAGCAGAACAGGGCATGCAAAAGAATAAGCTATAATACAGCTACAATAAGTGAACTTATTCTGTGTCCTGAACGAAATCAGCCTGCTGGGTTCAGCAACACAGAAATGTTCCTATCTGTACTAAACTACAATTATTATGTTTTTAGGAACCTAATCAGCAAATTATAGGCATATAAGAAAATATTTGCATCTTTTATAATTTCTTAATTGTCCTCATGATTGTAACTACCTAATAGTAGCTATGGTTATACATTCTAGGCAGAGATATATTAATTTTTAAATGGAAAAATACTCAGAAATTGTGGGTGGTGTCTTAAAGAAAATGTTTTAGTCTGTTTTCCATTGTTATAATAAAATACCGGATGCTGAGCAGATTATAAAGAAAAGAAGTTTAACTCTGTAACAGTTCTGGTGATTTGAAAACTTAGCACTGGCAACTGCTTGACTCTAGTGAGAACTTCCATATAAATGCCATAATGGTGGGAGAACGTGTGAAACTCAGAGTTCAGGAAATAGGGATCAGGGAGTAACAGGTTCTCTTATCTTATTAAAAAACTTACTATAATAGGAACTCATCCACTTTCTGAGACCAGGATCAATTCCTCCCAAAAACAGAAACCTCACGGTCAGTCCCACCTCTTATTCAACACTGCCATACTGACAGGTCCAGTCTCTAGCACTTAGATGAACAAACCTATCAGAAAGGGCACTGAAGGCACATGGAAAATGTCAGGGAGGCTAGAGGCTGGAGGCAGGGACGTGGGCTGCTGGAGGCATTTAACTGGAGATGGAAAACTTTAAAGAAAATAAATACAAATTCAATTTTCCCCTCTTAGAAGATGAGTGAACCATGGATTGCTCATAGCAGTGACTCCACGTTCCCCAGAGCACTCAGCACATGGTCCTCAAAGTTTCTCAGGAGAACAAGAAGGACCTCACTCTAAGAGCTGCAGGTTCTGACGGAAACTTTGAGTATACTTGCATCCTCGCCTGCTTAGACAACCCAGGAGACACACTTGAGAGACAAAATTCAGCACCAAACTTGGGAAACGCATAATACTTCCAATATCACAAGCAGTTTGTGAATTCGTGTTGCCTTTTGTCAAACTGGATAAAGTAACTCAGTGGCAAAAGGTCTGTATTTCATATTTCAGGCATGTGTAGACTTGATGAGAAAGGGTCAAATGGCCAGCCTGGCATAGTTGTGATCTCAGCTGTGAATCTGCGCTATATCTTGGTCTGTTTCTGTACTAGAGTGAATCCCCGATGCTTAGAGACTCCCACTAAAACACTGTCCATCATTTAGGGTCCTCCACCTACAAACTCATAATGAAAAATGCATAGAAATGGTTGCCCCAATAGTCTCTATATCTTTGGGGGACGCATCTCATCTTCATCTTCACAGGTATTCATTGGGTGAGGATAAAGGTGGTCTCTTACTGCTATGGTAGAGCAGAACAGTATTAAATCTCTAAATTCAAACCAAAGACTATCATTTTACATAGACTATTTCAGCGGATTACAGAAACTAGGTTCTTAATCCACATTAATTTTTACTTAACTGTACTTTGATAGTTAGTTGAACCAACACGCAGCAGTAAATTTTCTCGTTAGAAGAAAATTCATTCTGGTGTCAAGTAAATTTTCTAAAATACATTTATCAGTATGCACTTGCAGACATATGAACATGGGAAACCTGCTTCCTTTATCCCTAAGGTGTTGGGCCAGGTTATGGTCAACTGGCATTAGAAAATGTTTTAGAATTCAAACAGGAGGTGCCCAGGACACTTAGACATAATACTTAAATTCCATGAGCCTCAGTTTCTTACACTAAGTTGACGTTCATAAACCTTTTCACAGGGATTCCATGAGCTAAATAAGATGGTGTACAGAAAGGGCCCAGTACCTAATATTCACTCAAGATACAGTAATTGCCCTTGTCATAATACTTTTTTTTCATTCTCAGTTTTGCCTGCAATATCATTTCCAGATTCATTCCTCTTCAGTTCAATGACAACTCCTTCTTCACTGCTTTCTGCCTAGACCTGAAATAGCACTACTCTATAGCCTACCACTGAGCAGAATTCATTCCTAACACCCACCTCTTTACACGGTTCTATTGTTTATCTAAGTACCTATCATGTATCATCTATCTAGGTGTCTATCTTATTAATTTTTTAAAGTCTTCTACAGGTAGTACTTTCTGTAAACCTACTATGTGTCAAAAGCTGCTGTATTCTTAATAAATATCGTGGCATCATAGAATAGTAACCAGTACAAGTTATATACTTGAGAATCTAAAGCTCCATAAGGTATCATGTCTCCAGAATGTAAAAATTGACGTTTAAAAAAACCCTGTCTATAGTATTACCATGTTCAGCTAAGGTCAAATGGAATACTTGTCCTTTTAATGTGAGCAGAGAGAAAAAAATAGAAAAACAAAGCAGACTCCGAGAAATGTGGGAAAAGGGAATTCAGTTATGCACAAAGATCAATTGAGTGAAATTCTCGTTCGCCTATTAAGAGAACATTGAGGCATTTTAAGTACAATGTCAATATTTTTTAAAACAGATTTTAGCATAGAAGTCCGTTTTCCATGTTTTTCTGTAGCTTGTGATGAATATAATGGTGTCACTTTAGAGCTGGGTTTGCAAGTCCATTGACAAAGCATTGCTTAGATAAGGCTCAGCCACAGAGCTACCATAGCATGTTCTGCTGGGGTGCAGATACCTTAGCATGTAGTAGGCTCCTCACTGAAGGGGAATGTTTCTCATGTACTGCTTCTCTACCTTTAGCATGTCTACTTTAATAAGAAAAAGAATAAAAAAGAGGTAGGTGACAGTTTGTATTTACCTATGAGACAACCACATGCCATCAAACACTTCAATCCCGCTCACACATTGAGTAATTTCCTTTCAGGTTTGGCTCCTCCTTTGAGATTTTTCAGGTAAACAGCATGAGATTAGTGTCTGTAATATAGAGTAGGGAATGGGAAAGCTTCTATTTCACTGGTCTCATTAAAACGAAACCAGAGAAAATAAGCTTAATTTAATGGTGATTTTGATCATCAGTAAAAGAGTGAGATTTGGCAAAGGAATTCTAATTTCAGGGGAACATCTCAATAACGCAGTGATAGATACAGCTATGTAGGTTCTCCACAAGTTTCTATGACTAGATATTTGCACAGAGTCCCAGGTACTCAGTTTTCTTGCATGGTTCTCTTCATGAGTGCAAAACAGCTGTGTCTGGTTTTCTATGAGTTCTCTGAGGCTAAAATTTCCCATTTGGCAATCACGGGGCGAGAGGCTCTTAGGTTAAGACAACTGATTCTTCCCCTGACATTGGTCCCTCACCTGAATGAGTCTCATTTCACAATCAAAGACAAAAGGGAGAATTGTAAAAGCAACAGAAGAGGGGGAAAATTCAGGGACAGGAAGAAAGGAAGATAGAAAAAAAGGGATTACTGATAAAACACTGCTTAAAAACCAACACTGTTAATACAGTCCGTGTCATTGTTGTAACACAGCACTACTTAAAATTCACAATAAAAACTATTTTAACTGTGAAATATATAGGTTTTGGACAAGAGTTTTTCTGTTGTAAGAAGATAATGTTGTGCACTAGCTGCTTCTTTTCTTCTCATCATGTTAACCTTTGGGGGTAGTTTTACCCTAAATCACGTGAAGTTGTAGCTATCAAACATATCCAATTAAAAATGCTAAGCCAGTTTCATCTAGAAAGAGATGCTGACAATATCTAAATATATATGTATATATACATATATATGATAAATTAGTTATTGTCAAAGCTGTCGCTACCCTATTGCCTTATTGTGCTTATACAACAGTGTCATCTAGTGGACACTGGTCAGGTACGTTGTGAAAAAGATTCCTGAAGGGACTTATTTGAAATGAGCTAGTCTTAAATGAAAATATGCTTTGTCTTTTCAATTTCCTGATAGTAAAGCAGTTTAAATGATTATTTTTAATCCAGGTCATCATTTCAGTTTTTCCACTGTTTCAAAAAAAGCTACAAGACTGAGAATTTTTATGCTTGTGAAAAAATAACAATAATTTGTCTTTCTTAAGATAGCAAAGAACAAAAGAAAATAACAAAATCGCTGTAAAAGGTAGATGTCAGTATATCTATAGCAATCAGGAGAAGGAGTCTGGAGCTAGAAGATGAAGGGCAAGATTCTAGTTTTGAAATTTAAGTGATTTGCAGTCATGTTACCAACAACAAAACAAAGAGAGTGTTTGAGAGTTTTGCTGCTTATTCCATGGCTTTTTGCCGTTTTTTTTTTTTTTCTGATTCTTTTTGTGAAAAAGAGATGTGCTTTTGAAACAGAATTCATCTAAACCCATCATTTTCCTCCAAAATATTAGTGATCATTCTTTTTGAATATTAGATTTCTACTTTATCAAGATACTTTTCTTTAATGTTTTTTTTTCTTGCTCCAAGGAAGCAAATACCAGAGATACATAAATGAACACTGTGCTATATTCTATAATTAGGCTGTTACTATACGTTTTATTGAAAAATAAGGAATCACTGTGTTTGGTAAAAAGATATGGATGTTGGGCTTCTTGCGATATCATTAATATGAATGTGGACACTAGTTTAAAAAAACCCCAGCAGATGATTTTTTTTCTACATTAATTAGGTAGCTTTTAGCAGGCACTCATACCCTGTCTTCTTTAAAACCCTTCAAAGGCAGGGTTTTATTTTATTGCAACTTGTGTTTTAAAGAAAGAGGGAAGGAAGCACATAAGGCTACTGAGAATTCTAAATTTTCTATTTTTTTAAACATATAGTTCTAGTTACATGTTCCAGGTCCTCTCAATGAAACTCCCGTGCCAACCATGTATAATTGGTGGCATTGTCATCTTAGGTTTAGAAATGTTAAAGTGATGGAGTAAAAGCAGGCCCTACTAAATTTATCTCCCTTCAGTTTGACATAATGTGTTCTTTTCCTATATTTTTTAAGATGCTTAAAGTACTACTAGGATGAAAAACCTAACATAATAAAATACAGCAGATGACTTTGGAAATAGTGCCACACTCTTATGTTGATGTCACATTGAAGGTTTTTGCCAAAACATCTACCCATCTTATTAGGAAATTTTCTAGTATTTAAAAAAATTTTAAATTATATATTTAATAGCCACATGATTAGAAGAAGCATTTCATTTCAGCATTAACATATTCAATAACAATTTCCAGAGCAAAAATGTATCTCTTTCAAAATTGGCTGTAAATTTTTAGAATCACAGTTGAATTAATACAGTTACACAATATTGAAAATTTCTAGTTTTCAAAGAGATCTGCCAATTTGATTAAATATGAAGGTCAGGTAAATCTAAGCATTGATTTGAAACAGACTCTTAACTACCTACTCAGTAAGTAGGAAATAATTAGTGCTTTCCAAATATTATAATCACAACTTTAATTTTTAAAAGAGAAGTATATACAAATTAAGCAAAAATTCAATCTGCCTCTAGGATATAATTTTTATTAAATATTAGTTCAAAATTAGGAGATTGTTAGTGTTTAAAGATAAAACGTTTACATTGATAAGTTCACTATTTGCAAGTAAAATTCACTAATTTCCCATAGTATAAACCTTTAGTATAAAAATGTTTTATGGTATAACTACATTTATGTGCATTTGAAGCACTGAGTTCTTAAACCATTGAACTTGTAAGTTCATCTAGTAGAGATGTGCAAGTGATTTTGGCCTTTCAGGGAGCCAAAATCCCAGATTCTGGTGCTACAAAGAAATATAAAGTATTTCCAAATGTGCATTTTTTTTTCATTTTGAAGAATAAGTTACTCTGTCCTCACTGGAAATGAGATGATCAAATCACACAATTGAATTTGCAGCTGATAGGCAAGGGGAAGGGTTTGTATTTCACTTCAATCTTATTATACCACCCATTTGTATTTATCGAGTACCTACAAAAAACTATGAAAACATTGTGGGTAAAATGAAAGATGGCATGCATGCTTTGTGACCTTCCCAAAGGTTGTAATTAATTGGAGAGCTAAAACATCTATGATAAAACATACGACTTGAAACTTAAATGGCAATGCAAGATTTCAATAACAGTTCACATTAATGACAGACATGTCCTGGAGAGTTTAGTGCTCATTTATCATATGAATAGTTCAGGAACGGAGGTGTTTCTCCACCTGTGAGAGGATATTTTGTAATAAATCCTAGAGAGCAGATTCCAGATAAAGGTATTTGTGGACAGACATACAAATAAACAAAAGTAAATGACGTTACTGTCCATTTCTCCTCAAATCAGATCAGTATCCAAAACTTAAGTAGCATTTTTCTTTTTCTTTCTTTCCTTTGTTTGCTTATTTGTTTTGAGAGAGGTACTCACTTTGTAGCCCTGGTTGGGCAAGAGCTCCTCATGTAGACCAGGCTGTCTTTAAATTCAGATGTCTGCCTGCCTCTGCTTCCTGAATACTTGTTTGCTTCTGAGAATGGGATAGCTGAGCCAGTCTCTCTCTAGCCCAGATTGGCCTGGAATTCACTATGTAAACCAGCTGGACTTGAACTCAAAGCAATCTTCCTGCCTCAGCTTCCCAAGTGCTGGGATTACAGGCATGAACCACGCTGCGTGGCAAAAAGTAGGATCTTTATGCAGTATTATTTTGCTTCCCAAATTCATTCTCCTTATTTTGTTTTATTCCTGAAATATTAAAATGTGACTAACAGTGCTAGTCCCTGCTTATAAGGAAATGTAGTTATTTTGAAATGCTAAACAATTTTGTTCATTGGTCTTTACCAATAGCCTAATATCATGGTGTTCAAATTTTTCAATAACAACTGTTCTAATCTTTGATAACCTCTATTATCTACACAACATCTTATTAAAAGTTAACAGTTTTTTTATTTGTTGCAGCAGGAGCTTACTATGTAGCCCAGGCTAGCCTCAAGTTTACTACTCTCCTGCTTTTGTCTCCCAAATGCTGGGGAAAATTGGTTAATGATTACCTCATTAGTTGTGAATTCAAAGTAAGAGTTTAACACCAAATGATATATCTTTTTTCCCACATCTGCGCGGGTCAGTTTGATTTCTTTACATAGACCTATGTTGTTTTAAAAGCACTTGTTCGCAAGTATAATTTCTAATGTTTAATTTATACTTTCATTCAAATACTCTTCATGTCCTTTACTAGACATTTCTGTTTCAGTTGGATGCATACACTCAAATTTAAAAGCATGTATGATGAAAATTAAAATTATTAAAGGACAGATTAGAGACTATACTAACAAACTTCTCAAATGGCTGTTGGGACATTCAGTTATTCATACATGTTTCAATTCATTAGTTCCTTTAATCATTTATCCAATGGCTATAAGTTAATACCCAGCATTGAGCTAGGGCTCTACGTTAATCTGACAGTGGTCAAAGACTAATAAGAAGTACAGATAAATAAATATTCAGACCTATTTAAACTCAGTGTACTCTTGTTCACACAGAAACTGGGACAGTGTAGAGGAAGGACATTCTAACTTCACCTGACCACTCTGGAAACACCCAATCTTGACAGAATTATTTTAACCATGTCAGTATGAGGGCAGAGAGGACCACAGCACTCATCCTTCCCCTCAGTTCAGGTCAAGGTCATTGATAACTTATCAAGTCACTTAAACACTAATAGTTCAGTTTAGTTTGGATGATGGAAGCAATATTGTTTAATGTGAAGAATTAGAAAAATATAGATAAGTTCCAAGTAGGAAGTTTGGGAGACTGGAGATATAGCTCAGTTGGTACAATACTTGTCTAGCATACAGGAAGCCCTGGGTTCTGTCCTCAACATAGTATAAACCAAGCAGGGTAGCATACAACTGTAGTCCTAGCACTCAGGAAGTGGATGCAGGAAGATCAGCAGTTCAAGATAGTAAGTTCCAGGCCAGCCTAGACTACCCTGTCTCATAAGTTAATTAATTAATAAGAAGAAAATTTAGATTGTCATTATCTGAGGTCCAAGAAGGAAGAATCATTGTTTCTGTGTGATTTTATTTTCCATCTCTGTTTTATGTACATGCATGCATATACACTTACATATTTCATGTATCTAATATCTTATAAAATACTTGCATTTTATAAAACACATTTACATTTTCTATATGAATCATGTTTGTATTTTATATTTTTATCTATTTTATATGTGTACATGGGTACAATATACTTGCTATTTTCCTTAAAACCATATGGAAACAAAATTTTGTATGTTTTCTATAATTGAGACTCTATTGAGAAAATTTTTTCGAACATTTCCTTCAAATTAACCTAAAAGCTAATGTTCACCTTATTTAGGGATTGAATAAAGCAATTCTCCCCTAAAGGAAACACTGGAAGCAATTATCCAAAGGACATAAGGAAGCACTCTCTCCTATATTCCCTGGAAACATCCATTTCCAGACTCAAGGGAGAAGAGCTCTGGGCCCTCTTTGCCATTATGCTAATGTCCTGATATCATGTTTCTTGAGAGCTGGAGCCCAACTGCACACAGCCCTCTCCTTACTGTGCTCTAGGGAGGTTCATCCTAATGTCCGCTACTTCTGCCCAGACCACACTTTGCTGGCAACATGAGCTTTTTAGCTTAGTTGTAAATCAGAGAGTTGATTTTTGAAACTAATGTGTTTCATTTTCTCCTAGGAGCTGCTTAATGGGCGTGTCTAGTTGAGCAACATATTGTGTGCATTTTTCTTCATTATATTTCTGTGAAATAAATAAATTCTTCCAGATACTATGTAGAAAGATTTCAATGATTTCCTTGTTTTAGTTAATATTTTAATGATATCTTTTTTTCTTCAAAAGAATAGGGCAACTTTGGTGGGTAGGTGATTGGAATATTACTGGAAATTTCTATGATGAAATCAAAGGCTTATTTAATTACATTATTAAACATAACTCAGATGTTCTGCCTTGTGGAATATAGTACCCTAGCTACAAAACATGTTCAACTAATTATACATGGTATATGCATAACTGTACATGGCTATTTTAGTATGCTTTCTGCTGCAAAAACAAGAACACAGGAGGCTAGATACATGCAGTGGAAAGAATATTATTTAACTCACAATTTTGAAGTCTAAAAGCCCAAACAGCATGGCACTGACGTTGTATGAGGACTTCATTGTTTGCATCATCTCGTGATAGAGGGTATCATTAAAAACACCTGCAGAGTGCTTATGGCCGAAATTCTCAAACAAACAAAAAAAGAGAGTTCCTGCGAGAAGCAAAGGTCCCATGGCAAGATAAGAAGCCAGACTGGGAAAGATGTAATTTTCCTTTCTACAATACCCCTCTCTCAATAACTAACCAGGGTCCCTCATGAGATCAAGGGCAATACCTCAATGACCTTGCATTACATAGATCCTTTTCCTAAAGGATCTACCAACTGCTACATCACCAGACTGGGACTAGGCTTTCAGTACATGAGTTCTTGGGAAACAAGCCACATTCAAACCATAGTTGATGATAGATGATAGATGATAGATTAGATAGATAGATAGATAGATAGATGATAGATAGATAGATAGATAGATGATAGATAGATAGATAGATGATAGATAGATAGACATAGAAAGATAGATGATAGATGATAGATAATTGATAGATGATAGATGATTGATAGATACATAGATGATAGCTAGATAGATAGAGATAGACAGACAGATGGACAGACAAACAGACAGACAGACAGACAGACAGACAGACAGATACATAGATAGATAGATAGATAGATAGATAGATAGATAGATAGATAGATAGATAGATAGATAGATAGATGATAGATAGATGTATAGATGTGTGGATGCGTGGATGGGTGGATGGATGGATGGATGGACAGATAAATGGACAGATATACAGACCCTAGATAAATAGATGATAGATAAATGATAGATACACAGTATAAGTCACACATATTTATATAAAATGCATATACATACAAATACATATGTAATTATGTTACCACAATTTTATGAGTTAAATTAATAATTATATATGCAAATGAGCTACTTTAAGTAAAATGTAGATCTATAGTTTAAAATTCTTTAATAAAGTACTACAAAGTACTTTCTTTTGAGGATATATTCATTCATTTATTCAACACTTATTACTTCATAATGTGGGCTAGATGTCCAAAGATACTTAAAACATGAATCCTTTTGCAATTCGTAATCTACTAGGAAAAACAGAAAATAAATGCATAATTTCAATGGGATATAATGTATCTGCTAAATGAATCATACATGAGATAAAAACATAGTGTAAAGGTAAAGATTATATTCTTTTTCTAAAGGCAATCAAAATATTTAACAGAAAATGAGTCTCTTCAACTAGGTTTTGAAATGTGAATGGGAGAAAGTTGGACAAATTGAAAAGTTAGGGAGAAAAAATCTCTAGGCAGAGTTTGACCATACCTGAAAGTTTAAAGTTCATTTAGTCAGAAGGTACTAGAGGGGTACCGGAAAGCACCACACAGCTAGGCGATGTTGAAGGAGTGAAGGAGCTATAATTCTTAAATCTCTTCCTTCTCCTCTACTTCTTCGTTCAAATCTTCTGCTTCATTTTTGTCTGTTTAATCTCTCTCACACTTAAATCACAAATGCCTTTGCATAGAAGTCCTGATAGCTTATCTGCAATCTTTTGTATAGCACCCCTGGGTATCTCAATGACCCAATGGCCTCTAGAGGGTTTGACAAATCAGAATTGTTTTTGAGAATCATCATATATAGGAACATCTCAGTATACCTGCAACTTCAGCCCATATTCCAGATATCTTCCTTAGCTATTTTGACATTTTCAGGATCTGTAAGAGAAGCAGAAAGAAATTAGTAGGCACCTGTCTACTATCTAAGTGATGGTCATTTTGTTCTTTTCTATTAATAATCTACATTTAAAATGTGTTGTTGTCCTTACAGTGGAAGCTTCAGTCTCCAAATCCTCTAGCAGTCAGGATGGTGACAAATCAATACAGAAAACATAGTAAGAGCACAGGCTTCATGATAATGGTAGTTCTAACTGCAATTCACTGTGAAGAAGTAGTAGGGTGGGACTCTGAAGGCTAGATGGCAGACACTGCTAACCTGGGGTAAGCTCCAGCCAACCGGTGACAAAAGGAAATAGGAGTTTTATGTTCACAGATATTTGGATTTTTAAAAGGTGAAGCTACATGTTCAGGCTTGTCATAAAAATATCTCGATTTTCAATGACATCAAATAGAAATTTTCAGAACCACATTGCAAAGGACAGACAATACATAAATAAAGACTACGTAAATCAACAAGCCACTAAATTATAACCACTGTTTTATAGATAAATATGCTACTTCCTAAATATATGGCCTCCTACTTCACTTGGTAGGAGGTTACCAACAATGGTAACTTGTTTGTTTTCTCAGTTCCTCCAGTAATCAATGAGTTCATTTGGGTAGGAAATGGTAATTTGTTGTTGGTTTTTCTTGTTGTTTCTTTGTTTGTTTTGATGCAGGGTCTCTCTATGTAGTGCTGACTGGCCTGGAACTCATTATGTGAATCGGGCTGGCCTTGAACTCATGGAAATCCTAGTGTCTCTCCATCCCAAGCTCTGGGATAAAGATGTGTGCCATCTCACCAGGATCACCATTTGTAAGTCTTTTATTGCTTACAGTGCATGTCTAGAATACAATAAATGCTATTATTGAATTAAAATTGAAAGATGATTTATTTTAAATTATAAGATTCTCTGATAATTGATTTTCTATTTTTATTTGATTAGTTATATTTTATAGTTTGGTCAAAAAAGGTATTTGCTTAAAAAAGACAAGGTTTAATTTTTATGTTTAATGGTAAATTTCTTAGGAAATGCTCTCCCCCACTGCCTTGAAATGCTAGTTGTGGATTCAACTCCCAGATATCCTTCTTTCAAGGTGACTGATCTCTGTGATTACTCTCTCTGAATAATGTGTTATTCAAGTGCAAAATAAAGTTGACAATTTCTTACATAAGGTTTCTTGGGAAGAATTTGAGATAAATTGGTGGAAAAAATTGCTGGGCCTAGTGCCTGCCATGGGATTACGATTCAGGTCTCTGTTATAAGCAGTTGGACTGATTGTGTCCAAAAAGGAAGGTCCATCTGCAAAGAAACAGCATAAGTTAGTTAATAAGTCTCCCTGTACCCTTCTCTAGCAGAGCTATTCAAACCTGGGATTCATATGCTGTCTATGTTTAGATTTAAATGAAATTTTAATACATGATACATTTACTGAAAATTGAACAAAATAATGCAACCACAACACAACCAGATCTGCATCTCTTAAGAGCCAGAACCCTCGTCGCCTTCAGTTTAGCCTCAGTATCATTCTTCACATCATAAATTTGCTGATAGCCCTGGTATTGCCAATTTCCTATCTAAACCAAACAAAAATAGAAGCCAGAGTTTCAGTGAACTCTCAGGATGGCAGCTTCTCCCCCTGCGCTGTGCCTGGGGAGGGGCAGGATCACAATAGGACCACATCTCCCTTCTGGAAAAGTTAAGATGAGAAGAGCCATGTCCTCGGCTTCGCGCCTGTCTGCACAGTCACTGTACCTTTTCATGTGATTCTTTTCAGACTAATGTCAGAGTGAAGCCAACAGAGAAAAGTTCCAACGAGTGGAATTGCCATAGCAACACCCTACATTTCTCATCAAGTTTGGTCTTGTGTGGATCATCACATTAAAGCTTGTTTTTTCAGCTTGGTGAAAGTCACGGCTGTAATCTTCAGTGTGAAAATCTCTTTGGCCCATCCAGAAGTTAAAAATAGCAGAGAATCATTTGAATTATTTCACGAACATAAAAGTCTGGAATTGTACTGCCTCCACAGATGGAAGTAACTCAGAATACTGACATTTGGGACCACTTGAATTTTCCCCTCAGTGTTTCAAATTGGATTCAGAACTTGTCATTATGACTTATTATTTGTTCAAGGCTGTTCAAATAATTTTGAACTACACAAAAGCTATAGTACTCATCTTCAAGACGACAGGATGAAAAACACAA
Organism: Nannospalax galili; assembly: GCF_000622305.1. NCBI lineage: Eukaryota > Metazoa > Chordata > Mammalia > Rodentia > Spalacidae > Nannospalax > Nannospalax galili. The sequence continues at coordinate 4,892,098 of NW_008338999.1, forward strand.
TGTTAAAAAGAAACTGGGCAGAGGGTGTGTGTGTGTGTGTGTGTGTGTGTGTGTGTGTGTGTGTAAGAGACAGAGACAGAGAGACAGAGAAATACTTGGTTTGATAGCAAGAAAATTAATGTATTTTAGATGTTTCCCAGCCAATAATGCAATGCATCTAAAAAGCTTTTTACACTTGAGAGTTTCCCTTTGTGATAAATTGGCAGTGTTTTTTAAAACAAGAATTCTCAGAAAAATAATACATACTTAATGGCTTTTTTTAAAATCTTCTTCCAAGATTGCAAATTAGTCCTTGTTTGGAAATCTACTTTTTCACATCAAATGCTTGATGGAAAGCAAAACTTCTGAAATGTGGTAAATATGAACATGGGGGGGGTGCTTTAACAAGTGGATTCCGTGGCAGATACTGCAAAAATCAAACACAATCTCAGTCTGAAAGAATCATCATGTTTATTACTATACAGTCTGTGAATCAATTTAAGGCTGTCCATGATTATTAATTACAAAAGAAATGTTGTAAACTAATAATAGTGAAAATACACTTATCCATTTTCCCCTGCAACAACAGGATAAGCTCATTCATGAACACATAAACTTGAATTACACATATGAAAGCGAGGATTAATTCAGTACTCTATGTTCTTAAAAGTAGGGCCTGGAATTTATAGAAATCATGAGAATTAGAAAATTTGTCCCTGTAAATATGCAAGATTAGGTGTGTTGACATAGCTCTTTAATTAAAAAAAATGATTTTTTTAAAACTACTTAACAGTCCATAAAAATACATGTATAATTAAAGTTGATCACTTTCAAAGAAAACATGCATGGAATTTATTTCTTGGTAGCCTCACTATGGATTGGGGACTTGGGTTTGTTTTATATAATAAAAGAGAGTAATTATTTTTAAGTTTTAAATGTTCCTCCTCTGGCTCTGAAATAGACAGGCAGTGGTTGACATATTTCATGGCCCTTGGCAGTGATACATGCAATTTTAATCATGGATATTAATTCTCTTCTTCAAACCGCTAACCCACCCCTGTAACTGCTCTATTACTTCACACTGGTATTTATTTCACTGCCACAAGCAGTGATGCATGGAAATTAAACTATAGACATTCATTATTTTGCTGCTTTTGCCTCAGTGCGTAAAATTTCCACTTGTACATTGTTAAGAGGCGAAAATTTCATCACTTCATCACTGGCTTTATCACATAACCTCTGTGTTGGGGTGATTAAATATGATGAGGATTCAGTACAAAGATATCAGCCGGCAGGGATGAGCTACAATAACTGGTGATGGAGAAGATGGATACACAATACTGACAACTGTGAAACAGCCTCCGATGTTACAGGAAAGTCAGCATCATACACAGTAACCTCGACTGACATCACCTGCACGTTAAGCTTCTTGAACATAAAGACTAGAAATTCAGCTGTTTGCAAAAGACATATTGGGTTGCAGTATATTTGTCAGCACTTACTTTGACACAAAGTCATTGTTTTATCTTTTTCTTTTTCCTCACGGAGGAATCTAACGATGGGCACTGTCTTTTCCCACAACAACCTTTAGTTATAGTTTTTGACCTTGACATTCTCAAAAATGCCCTACTGGCTAGTCTTCAGTAAGTACCATCTGTAAGTTTTGATCATAAACTAACTAGTCCTAGAATCGTCTTGGCTAAAAGCATTGCGAGTCATTTTAGGAAAAGTCAGGCACAGTCAATTTTCACAGTCTTGAAACTTGAAATGATTTCTTCCAGCTTTCAGGAAGAAAAAAATTCTGGCATAAAATTATGTGCTAGAATTTTTCAAATAAAAATAGAGGAGAAAGCTGGAGTACAGCAAAAATTAGAAAGATACATTAGAAATTTGAGTGCACCAGAAACCGAATTTGTCATTAAAAAAAATGAATTTGCAACAATGTTGTTACAGTTACACATATTTATTTCTACTTAAAGTAGGAAGAATTTATTTTTCTGGGCCCCATACAAGAATCAAAGAAAATTAAAGAAAATAGTTATGATATTAGTGATTATAAAGAAACATCGCCTAACTTCTTTGAATTAACTTCAATAAATAAAGAGTTGAGATTTTTCTAACTAAGGAGAGAAACAGAAATGGAGAATTCTGTGTGTCTGTTTGTCTATCACAGGGTAACCTTCCAGGACATGACCTGGACCATTCATCTCAATGTTTTGGGACTGTTCCTTTTGAACAATTTCAGTGACCTTCACTTTGACAAAAGCCAGTCTCAGGAAGATGTGATGGTGTCTGTCAGAAGTGGTATTTACAGGAAAACTATGGTTTGTGTTAAGCTGCTTTGTATGTCTTTATTGCCTACTTCTTTACCTGGAGATGATTCAAGTATGGAGTCTGCTATCAAGTATGCTTCAATAACTAAATTCAAGGCAGGGAGAAAGAGAGAGAGCGAGCGAGCGAGAGAGAGAGAGAGAGAGAGAGAGAGAAATAGTGCCTAACTAGTGTAAGAAACCAGAAGAAATTATATTAGTCCAAAAACCTATTGATAAATTATACATAAAGTATTTCTACATGAGTCCATGTGTATAGCTGAAGGCTACATAACAAGAAACAGTGCCAAACAGGAGAAATTTTCCTTTGAGATGTTGGCCAGAGTCCTGGAGGTTATTGTCAAAGCCCTTGGTTGCCTCCCAGACCTTGAAGGCAAGACCCTATTTCTGAAGAAAGGATGTACTTCAGACACAGGATTTGGAGTAATGGAGCTGGAACTGACCTGGGCACCACCTGTCCTGAAGGCCAGCTCTCATAGCTTTGGAGAGCACTATGCAAGCTGCTAAGGGAGACCATCAGTTGATGGTCCAACCCAGCTTCAAGGGCTAATAACCACATCGATGACCAGCACAGCAAATGACATTGGTACAATAATGGCACTTTTATCTTGCGGGTAATCAACAGATACCTAATTGAACTTAGAGCCTATTCCATGGGAGGAAACTCAAGTGTGGTACTGTAAACATAGCCAAATGCATATGGCTGGAGAGGTCATAGATCCCAAGGTTGTCATCCCTAGACAAATGTAATTTCTTACTATTTGCAAAATAAGGATTCTTATATTTCCAGACAACTATTCCAGTCACCATTCATTCAAGAATCATTTTTTTGCAATAGACAGAAACTATTACAGAGTTCCACAACTGGTCACGCACAGACATTGTCTGTGAATTGCTCGGGCCTCAGAGCCGTATCTACAATGCAATCTCTACACTTAAGGCTAACAGAACATAAAACAAGGGGTACAAGAGGCCACTAATGCATCTCTCAGTTCTCATCAATGAAGCTCTCATCCAACAGAGGACCATAAACACAAAAGGTTACAAATGGCCAAAGAGTGGAGAGTAAGAGTCTGTAGAGTGTGGGTCCGTGCATAGGACTCCTATATTAAACTCCACCCATCCAGTGCTCAGGGACCATTGAGGAAGAGGAGGTGGAAAGTTTGTAAGAGCCAGAGGAAGTGCAGGCCCATATGGAAATGGAGTCCTGCAAGCTCCTGGGACCTTGCTCAAGTGAATCTACAGCAATGGCATCAGCATGCACAAGACCTATGCAAACTCAAGCAGACAAAACCCCAGCACAAAACTGTGGAAATGGGCAACATGCTCCCAATCTTAGTTGAAGAATTATTGGAAGCTGATTACTGCTGGGTGAGGAAGAGCTTATCTTCTTAAAGGGAGGGACTCTAGATAGACTGCCTAGACCCCAATGGATGAACTTGCAATAAGGGATATCTGGGGGACACTAACTTGATACAATAGGCCTTAACACAAATGACAGAATGTATGAATTCCAGTGGGGTTGCGACGGGAGGTGCTATAAGAGGGTGCCAATGGGGAAGGGAGTATAAAGATGATTAACATTGATTAAGATGTTCCATATAAAACACACAAAAATTCAGTTAAAAATTTCAAAAAATTAACCAAATTTTCCTTCGGGGTGCTTCGCAAATTCTCATCCCCAAAATATGCGAAGCTTATGTGCTTGTGACAATGGAGAGATCGGTACCCATTTACACCTCTCTAAAATGTCAATGACCCTGTGGAAGATCTACCTATAATGTTATAGCACCATGTAATATTTATAAAGCTTCAAACTTGAATTTACCAGAAAACTCATGACAAATGTTCATTAGAATGAAATAGACCTGTGTTAGGAATATTTATATGTCACATGAGCTTCTGATCTCAGTCTCCTGGTAAGTCTAGCGGATCCTTCTAGAAATGCACACAGAGTAGTAAGAATGCAACCTCTGCTTCTAATGAGTTTTATTTTTAGTGCTAATAATTCTGCCAATTTAAAGATATGGCTGAAATGTTTGCTCACACATACTCACACTATTTTTAATTTCTTCTTATTTAAATGAGTCAATAAAAAGCAGCTTTGCTGAACATTTGAATAATATTATGTTATACTAATGAAAATAATTATTGTACTGGGGAATGTCTATAACTTATCAATAGTCTGCTGCTTATTGCCTGCTACATTGATCACATTCATTATTATCAACATTATTATCATCATCATAGGAAATGTTTATTGAATATTTACCTGGACATGTAGTCTCTCTCTATACAAATCATTTAAAGTTTCCAAAACAGACATTCACAAAGTCTGTAAGTAATAAGGAGAGCCTTGATTCAAATTTAGCCCTATAATCTACAACTTAAAAACCCCTAAAAGTGCACAATAAGTATTACAATTAAATACAATTGCCAAACTTCCCAAATAATTCATGTTTGAAACTGAGCACACAATCTGATATTTTCTGTGCCCATTATCCAATAACTATTTCAATATGAGCCCAAATTCTCTAGATATTGCAGTCATCACTTCCAGAGATCTTTCTCTACTGTAAAAATGTTATACTTCATATTATAGTTCTAAACTTTTACTAACCTGTATTTCATGGTTTTAAAACTTTTAATAATGTTTAAGGATCAAGAAAGGACTTATATCACATGATAAATGTATTGCTGATTTTTCTGGCTCCCGGATATTTTCTCTCCTTCTCAACTGCCGTTACCTCTTTCTTGTGAAAACAAAAGTCCACACCTCTGTCTCCACACAGTAATACACTACCTAACAGGAACTCTCTTTGTTCTATGAACTTTGCAAATGGTGCCTGAGTCTCAAGTAGGCTTATAAAATAATTTTTAAGAGCAAATCATCATTTTCCATGGTAGAAAATTAAGCAACTATAATTCCATCTACTTCTCATGTGCAATTCACTCAAAATTATTCAGAAAGTAATAGCATTTTAGATTCTGAAATGTGTGTAGAACATTTCTTCAAAAATGTTAAATACATCTATTTTTAATCCCTAACTGCTCAGGAATTTTTCTCACACATTCTCACGTATGTATTGCCACAAACACGAGTGAGTTTTCTGCTAAGAGGAAATGTGGACAAGAAGTACAAAGGTCAAAGAGACAGTATGTATGCAAGAGCAGCCAGGTGATGCTGTGGCTTCATTGGGAATGCACAGGAGTGAGGCAGAGGAAGAGAAAGAGGATGACCATCCACCATTTCAATCCCTTTGTTTCGATGTAGAAGCAGTGAAGAACTTAAGATTCTACAAGTTTCTTAGAATCTCAGAAGCAGGAATCTAGAGAGTTTTAGGTAAGATAAGGAGGAATAAAAAAAAATGTGACTTGAAATTTATAACTACTTTCTAGAGAGCTTGGAAGTCCTTTCCTAAGTGTAGGTTTGAAAATAGACATGTGAAGGAGAAAAAACCTCAGTTAGTATAAAATTAATTGTCATTTGAGTTTTTTTTAAAAAAACCTTATCCCTTTTGCACATAAAGGACACCAATTGTCCTGAAACCACACTCAGAAAAGATAGCTGAAAACATCCATCATTTTCCCCTTTGGTCAATATCTCAAAGTAACCTGAGTACCTGAAAAAGATCCTGCTTTGGAAATTTAGGAGCATCGCTCAATATTGTTTCAATCACTGAGGGCAAAGAGTACCTTCTAGTTAATTAAGCAATATACTAACAATTTCTTCTTTATCTTCCCTTGCGCTTTAAATCTCCTTTCTACTGGTTTTAGTCTCCCATCTACAAACACCATATGGAGAAGTTTTCTTCAGTCATCCTGCCAGAGCCCATTTGCCTCTTTGTTGTCAGCCCACTTTTCACGCAAGTGAGTAGCCTTTCCATTCCTACACTATCCATTCATCCAATATTAGTTTGGGACTCATTTACCAACAACAGCCTCTAAGAACAAACCCCCAGTATCCAACTCTGTCCATTTAGACCCCATCTCCCACCTTTTACCTCCTCCCTCAAAATCCATCAAGGGATTAATCAATTTAAATAGATGAGAGCCCTCATGATCAAATTATCTCTGGAAATGCTCTTTAAGGTACACTCAAAGGTGTTAGTTACTAATCTCCTAGGTTTTTCTTTTCTTTATTTAAAAAATATTCTATGGATTATTATTTCTATTTTATGTGTATGAGTGTAGTGCCTGCATGTATGTAAGTGTGCCCCTGCCATGCAGTGCCTACAGAGGTCAGAAGATGGCATCCAATCCCCCGGAGCTGGAGTTATGAATGTTTGCTAGCTGCCATGTGAGTTGGAATCGAACCCAAGTCCTTTGCAAAAGTAGTCAATGCACTTAACCACTGAGCCATCTCTCAAGCTCCCTTTATTTAAGTCAGTTTGGCAACCAAAAACAACCATAACAGAAACTTGTAATGCTTTATCTACTTCTGAACAGAAGGATCTGCTCCATCTCAGGAATTTAAGGGCATCTTTGTTGAATTAGTTAAAATATAAAATATGTACCACGATAAAATAAATAACTATATTCTGACACTGATAAACTGTTATATGTATTGCCTATACCATTTATAATATGTCACATTATCTTGCATTTGATAATATATCATTTTCTTCTTATTTTTTGAATATTTACTCCCTAACTACAAGGAATTTCCTTAAATAACAAGATCCGTGGGTTCTGTCATCAATACTCTGCATAGCATTGATCAGGACCAGCTAAAAAATTAATCACTGTACTATCAAGAACAATGCGATAATACTGGTAGCATATACCAAGAGTTTGGCATTGCTAAATAATGGTGCTAAGTGCTTTAAGTGAATAAAAACTATCATAGTTAGAGATATTGGATGAGACGCCCTTATTACTCCATTTTGCAGATAAGAAATCTAAACTAGGGATTGCTACATATCAGATAAGTGAACATGATAGAAGGCTGATCTAAGCAACCAGAGTCTAAATATGATCAAAATATCTTGTATGAATTTTTCAAAAATTTAATAAAATATTAAATCAATCAAAAATTTCTTCAATATTTTAACTTGATATACTAAAATATGTGGTTTATACTTAAACTGCTATCAAAGACTATGTGAACATTTTTATATAAAAAGATATAACTATTTAGCTTAAGTAAACATAATATTGAATTCTTCAAAGCAAACCCTTCTCTGAAATTTTGTTAATTTAATTACATTTTGTTAATTTAATTTCACCAACTGTAGCACAGAGCTTGAGAAATGATTAGATAAAGTTGAACAAAATGGCATTTTGGCTTTCTCCATTTAAAGAAGTAGAAGAACAACAACAAAAACTTAGCTTAAAATCCAATAATGCCTCCAGCCCACACATTTGAGTTCTGTGTTGTTTCAATGAATATATAAGCCATTCAGTGTAGAAAATATATTTCTGGGAAGAGAAACATTTATTTTCCTGCTGTAGTAACATCCTGAATTATCATCAATGCTATGATAGGCCACATGACATGATATGTTTAAAAAAAAAATAAGAGGGGCTGAGAGATGGTTCAGTGGTTAAGAGCATTGGCTGCTCTTGTAGAGAACCAAGGTTTGGTTCCCAGCACCCACATGGCAGCTAACAACCCTCCATAACTCCAGTTCCAGGGAATCCTATATCCTCTTCTGATCATCATAGACATTGCATGGCACAGGTGCTCTCACATACATGCAGCCATAGCACTCATACACATAAAATTAAAATAATAAATAAAATATTATAAAAGAAAAAAATAGGAGATAATTGATCAGCTGTAGATAAATGTTTAAAAATGTGTTAATCTATTTCATGTTTTAACACTGACTCCAACCATTTTTGCCTATTTCCTTGACCCTGGAGGGAAATATAATATCCTGCTAATACTGAAAGCCTCCCCAATTTGAAATATCCTATCTTTACTATACATTGGGGACTAGTTTCTATATTGCTTCCATAACTCTAAACCTTTAAACTGTTCTTTCTAGGGCAAATGCTGCCCTCCAAAACTTAATTGGTCAGAATTCTATGTTGGCTCACAGGGAATAAAATGCTTGCAGCGTAAACCACTCACCCATTAATTTTTCTAAGGCATCAAGGTGTCATTTAGTACCTGGAAAGAGGTAATTTAGTGCATGGTACTTGGTAGGAGCCTCTGACTGAGCAGTTTACTCCTAGGGAGAATGTAACTCACCCTGGTTCACTAGAGAAACAGCCTCCTATTATAATCAGGATTATTATCCCCTGTTTGCTCCCGTTTTCTGCCAGAGTCTCTCAGCAACAGCTGGGGGCCTCATTTATAAACAACCTGTACTGGAAAATACCCATGATGCTCTCAGGATGAAAGCACAGCAGCACGGTTTATCCTTGGGCATATTATTATTTTATTATTATTTTATATGTATTCAGTGCATTTTCTCCAGGGAGCTAAAGGCATTTCATGAAGTTTAAATAACCAGTAGGTATAAATCTATGCCACTGTCTCTAAGTTACAGTTATTTAATAATAATAAACAAAAACTCAAGGGCAGAGAACCAGCATTATTTATTTATAGTTAACACATGAGAAGGAAAGCACATTTCAATAAACAGAGAAAATGCTAATTTGAAATTTTTTCCTTATTTTGCTTTTTTTTTTTTACTATAGCATTAACTAAATTTGTGTGTTCAAGATTTTCATTGCCTAGAATATAACAGTTTGCTCTTGTAATGACTGTTCACCCAATGTAGTTGATTGGCCACTGATACTATATTTTAATATGTAAAAATCCATCAATGTAGTTCAGTTCATTTTCTGCATCCTAGAAAATTCTGACTTTCCAGACTTAAAAGATCAGCCTTCCTTGGATATTTGAGAAATTTACTTGCAGGTGCTACTGGAAATCCAGAGATTCAAATTTTGACTTTCATCCTTGTGGCTTGGGAAAATTCTGGTTTACGCTTTTGTCCATGAGTAACCATTAATACTGTCATTTCTCCTTCAAAATGCTTCCACTGGGCATGGTGGTACTTTACTCATTCACCTGGAGGATATTTGCTCCCCGTAAACTGCAAAGTCTTTCAACGCATATCATAACATATTCAGGGATCCATCCATATGTGTAATGGACCAACAAGTTTAAAGATTTAAAAGATTTAACAGTGTAGACAAGATGCAGTAGTTTAAATTTTGCTTAGTCTGATAATGTAGATTGTTCCATTGAATATATTGGTTATTTTACAAGATTATTTTGATTATTTGATCTTTCTTACCTCCTCCACGCTTTACCTTCAATCCTAAAAGTCCTCATTCATGATCATGTGTAGATGTTTGCAATATCACAGTAGAGGCAAAGATTTTCTAGGGTTGAATATCGGTTGGCTTTCAATCGTATATGTGCTTTTCTATTTGTGTACTGCTTATTAGCCATCATTTGTGACTATAATTGCTACCCAGAGTGGTCTTCAGTGATGTAGCAGTCTCCTAAAGCTTGCTTGAAGCCCAGTGGCTAGGGTTGGTGGGGCTGACCTTCACTCAACTCAGGTGCTCCAAGCTTTGTATATGCACAATTCAAGCCCTGTCTAGGTTGATTGTTCGGTAGCATCAATCAAGAGTCACTTCATTCCTTTCGGATGTCCCCTCTGGCAAACAAGCGATCCACATAAACTCTCTCAAACTTATGGTTTACTTCTATAAACACAAAAAACAACAGCTTCTCAGGAAAGATAAAAGAAACCCCATTTGTATTGGGTTAACTTAATCAGGCTGCTTCCCAGAGTCACAAATCCAAAGTTAGAAGATGACCCTACTCCCCTACAAAGACTGAGTTGTCATTATCTTTTCCTCTCTGTTCTCTTCCTCCTACCCTCTCCCCAACAAATTCTTTTTGAACCAAAGTCTGTGGAGGGAAGTATGGGTTTCATGACTGAACACTGAATAATAGGATGCATCCTATTATTAACACATGCTGTAAGACACAAAAGCCCTTGAGGTATGGAGAGATTGTTTAGTGGTTAGAGCCCACATTGCTCTTCAGAGGACATAAGTCAAGTTTCTAGCACTGGTTTGGGGGCTCACAACAGCCTGTAACTCCAGCTCCAGAGGATCCAATGCCTCTGTCCTCCACAGGCACCTGCACTAATTTTGACACACCCACACACAGACACCTACAAATAATTAAAAGTAAAATAAAGAAACTTTTCTAAAAAGACAGAAAAGCCTTTATCCTTGCTATCCTGTATGAGTTTGGTATCTTTATAAATTGGAGGAAGCCCTCCCGATAGAAAATATATTTAAAGAAGTCATTTAGAAAACATTTATGTAGTTTAGTAACATGAATTTCGAGTTATTACACTTGTTATATTATCCGTCTTGACTATTGAAGATGAATTGCTTTGTTATCTTTACATCCTTTAAACTGAATATCTAGTTTCGCTACCTTCAACCACATCACCTGTACCATTGGCAGGTAACATTAAGGAAGGAGAGCATACACCAGGATAGTGAATGCAAGTTGTTCTTCAGGTAATTCTAGTCTTAATTTTCACCCATTTTTTTCTCTTGGATTTGAGGAAATAGAAAGCATAAGAAATCTGGTTCTCCATTGCCTCCAGAGCTTCTCATGTGTTGCCTACATAATTTTATTATTTTTAGAAACTTGTTTGTTTTCATTGTGTGTATGTGTGAGTGTGTGTGTGTGTGTGTGTGTGTGTGTGTGTGTGTGTGTGAAGGTGTGCTAAGGCACACTTCTGGAAATCAGAGAGAACAACTTTCAAGAGGACAATCTAATTTAAATTACTTTACGATTTCTTTTCCATTTTCCAGAGCATCATACAAGAATGAGCCTGATGGCTCTTTAATTCACAGTTTATTTAATTAAAGTAAGATAGCCTGAAATAAAATTTAAATTACAAACATAGATGTTATGCTGTTTTTTTCTGCTTTGTCTGTTCATATCACAATCAAATGCAAACTCAATCAATAGAAATAAAATATTGGAGACAGTATCTTTGTCTGTTTTGTGTTGTGGTAACAGAACATCTAAGGCTAAATAATTTATGAGTGGAAATTTGTTTGTTTCATGGGTCCTAGTGAAAGTCCAAGATCATGGTCCTGGCCTTTGCTGGGGGCCTTTGTACTGGCCATGCCACAGTAGGAAGCAGAAGGGTAATACAATCATAATACTGGGGTTCATGCTGCCCGTCACCACTAATGCCAATGTGCAGAGACAGAAAGTGAATCTTTAAGTGCACTTTACCCAGAGAGAGACCACGGTGGGCCACAGTAGAATGTCCTAGAATATTCTATTAATATTCTGCCTTACATGGCATAGTCAGTCAGTGGATCATATAGGGAGAGGCAACCAAGGCAGCCAGTCATTGCAGGGTCAGCTTTGTTCCTCGGTCAGGTGTTCAGACTTGTCTCAGATTCATGGTACTTGTGATTCTGATTTTTCATCTCGGGCACTTTCCTCTCATTATTTTGTCTCTGCACAGCTGGGTTTTCAAATTTCCAGTGCTTCTGAGCCTCACATTCTTCCTGTGGCATCACTTGGACTAGGGGTAACTTTGAATAAACCATTAGCAATTCTTCCATTTACAATATGTGCATGCAGATTCCTTTCTAGGAGATGAAGTGCAAAGGTGCCCTTATAAAACTAAGTATTGGGGCTGGAGAGATGGATCGGTGGTTAAGAACACTGACTGTTCTTGCAGAAGACCTGGATTCAATTCCCAGCACCCACATGGCAGCTAACAACTGTCTGTAACTCAAGTTCCAGGGGATCCGGCTGCCTCTTCTGCCCTCCCCAGGCGTTGCATGACACGGGTGCACTTACCTACATGCAAGCATAACACTTATACACATAAAATAAAAATAATAAATAAAATATTAACAAAACTGCGTATCAGCAAGAAAGTGTTAATCTTGTGAAATTAATCTATGCATGACAAGAGACCCCTCATTATCAGGCCAACCCTTCATAGACCCTACCTCCCCCTAAGTTCACTAAGCATTAAATTTACATGAGGAAACACACTCAAATCATAACATTATATTCCTGGCCCCAATGCAAAGTACTTCATTGCATCTCAGTAGTCCCTGAACTCTTAACACAATATAACATCAATTCAGAAGTCCAGAGTCTCATCTAACTAAGATATGGTTGAGATTCAAGACATGATTCTTCCTGGGTAAATTCCTTTCTAGCTATAAGTCTTTGTAATTAAGAAGTTAATCTGCTTCTGAAATATAATGGTGAGACAGGCATAAAACAGACATTCCTATTCCAAAACAGAAAAATAGGCAAAAAGAAGCAAGTAGTGGCCCCACATAAGTACAAAATCCAATATGGAAACTGGCATTAATACAATGACCTCTTTGTCTCCATATCTAACATCCTAGGAAGCAGGGAACATGCCCTTGGATCACAGAGGCTTGAGGCAATGCTTCCTGCCCCTGTGGTTTGGAGGCATTAGGTCTACTCAGCACTCTAATAAGTTGGGATCTTAAGCCTGTAGCTCTCCTAGGCTGGAGTTACTACTAGTAGTCCTGTTTCTGTGGTTTCAGGATTGCCCCACTTTTGTGTGTCATTGAAATGCGTTGTGACAGCTTCACTCCTGTGGTTTTCATAGACATTGCCGTTGTGGGGGCTGGAGCTCCTTCTTGTGATCAGTCTCTGCCTGACTATTCTGGATGATGAGCAAATCTATTGACATCTACATAGTCTTTCATGGTCCCCTAACCCTTGCATTCTGTATGCCTTCAGTGGCAGCACCATCTAAGTGCCACCAAAGTTTGTTGCCTGTACCTTCTGGAGTGGCAGCTAGAATCATGCCTTAGTTCCCTTGAGCTGTGTGAGGGGTAGCCCTGGAGCACTGGAATGCAGGAATCAGTCCTGAGGTGACCTCAGATAGTGAATGTAAGTTTCAGTGTGTGCCTCTTTGGAAACAGTGTCACAGGTCCAGCTCTGAACTTGTAGCTATAGGAGCTGCCCTTAAGATCTCAGAAGTACCTTCAGGGTCTTTCCCAATTATTAGCATCTAGTACTTTTATCCATGTTACTTACTTAGCAAAGGGTCTCGTGGCTACACCCTTGGGTTGTGCTCCCTAAGATGCTCTTTCTGTCTTCCCAGGGCCAGCTTGCAAACTTCCCAAATATTTACACTCTGTTTCTCTTAATTATGAATTCAACTTTTAACTCATTTCCTTCTTTTCACATATCACTTCTCATTCATTATTAAAAGTACCATTATTGTTATTATAAAGAAAACATATATTATATATTATATAATACAATTAAAAATGTATTATTACTATATTAAAACATTGTATTATTATATGTTCTAATAAAAGTACCATCATTATTATTGTTATTGTTATTTTGAGGCAGGATCTCATACATGCCAGGTTGGCATCAAATTTCCTAAGCAGCTGAGATTGACCTTAAATTTATGATCCTCCTACTCCTTCCTCCCAAGTGCTGGTAGGCACTACCATGCTTAGTCTGTGTGGTGTTGGGAATATAACTAAGCATTTCATGTATGCTAAACTCTACCAACTGAACTGTATCCCCAGCTCAGAAAGTGTCTGACTAAGCCCACTTTTGCTACAATAAGCTGTATAAACAAAAACATTTTAAAAGACAATCCATAAACATTTCAGGGGTAGAATGAGACTGAAAACCAAAGCTTAAACGTCGAGGCCAGCCTGGTCCACATAGCGAGTTTCAGGACAGCTGGGGCTACAGGGATACCCTGTCTCAAAAAGACAAATAAAAAAGTTGACATTTAACCTGATGGACCCTAAAACAAAATCATTAAAGTTTTCTGGCATAGGAAAATATGTTCTGTCTTCAGAAAATCAGGTGGTCAAGCAAAACAATGACAAAGGGCTAATAAAGTGGAGATCATAGGTAAATGATTTTATAAAAATGGAAAAAGCTACAGAGGTTTTTGTGGATGTCCTGGGAAGGTGTGCTTTGGTTGACTGGTTCAACCTGATAGAGCATTAGCAGGCATGTTCATGAAATGAGAAAGTCCATGGAAATAAATAAAGAAATTGATAAAATACAAAATGGTGGTTGATGGGACATATCCCACAAGGCAATGGGTGATGTACCAAGCCAGTCATGTAGTAGCAGACTTTGTCTTAGAAAGAATTCTTTTTCCTGGGAAGGAAAAGTTGTTCTCAAAATCCTTCAGTAACATGTAATTTCTCAGTATTCCTACATGGGTCATGCTTCCCGTGCCTCTGTGCACTTACACACAATGTTTCCTCTGCTTGGAACTTTAATCATTATCTTCCTCACTAGGCACAATGTGCCTTCCCTACAAATCTTCAGGGAACCCTTCCCCCGTTTCTGCTCTAGGCAGCCTTTTTCACTATGATGGAGTTCTCACAATACTTCTCTATATCTCAGTTAGAGCCATTATGCAAGTATACAGTTATTCAAAACTAATTTTAAATTCTTACTATAGATTAGATACTCTTAGTCTGTAGATTCATAAAGATTTATAAGAGATGCATTGCCCCATATTTCCATTAAGCTTATAATCTGAGGATGGAAACATGTTATAAATAAGAAGGAAGGCTATTGAATGAAATGCTTTCTTTTGATCACTGTTCTGAAGGAAACAAAGTGGAACAGAAATAATGAGATTCCTAATTTGGATAGACAGATCGGGAAGCAGATGATGTTTCACTAAGCTAAGCCCTGAAGGAAAAGGAATAATGGTCAACTAGACACATTTTTTATTTGTTTTCCTGGACCACTTTTACTATATTAATAATTTCTTCAAATTACAGTGTTCCACTTAAACCTGTGCCTCTCAGTTGCTTTCATTCATGTAGCTATTACTTCTCCTAGATTTACTCATGAAATTCAGAATTTCAGCACCTTTTCCTTTTTTATTCAGCTTTTAAAATTTCATACATTTCCCACTCAAATCCAAACCCCCTCCCCCATTCAGGCCACTGGAGGCTTGCCCACGTGAGCCTACGGCAGCTTGGCATCAAATGCAGGATCCATGTCAGCTCAATTAAACAAGGACCCAAAGGGGAGGTGAGAAATAGGTGGCAGGCCAGTACAAGATGGAGAACTATTTGAAACTGGTTGCTGCTGGGTGAGGGAGAATATGATTTACATACAACCACTGGATAGGCTGATTAGACTCCAGTGGACGCACTTACATTGAAAGATATTTGGGTACAGACACCCGAATGAAGAATGAATAGGACTCAGCATGTGTGGCAGAGTGCATAGGGTTCAGTGGGGGAATAGAGGGAGGCATGAATGGGGGAGGGGTTTGGATTTGACTAGACGCATTTTTGAGAGAGTCATAGGATGAACAGAAAGGATTTTAGGCAAGGTGAAGTGTGCAGAGGCTCTGAGGAGGAACATGACTCACTGTGTGGACCAAAGGAATAGCTGTAACTATAAAAAGCCCAAGTTGTTACATCTGTGCTCATCAATACATGCCAGTCCAAATGCATATTTAAATTTTATTCTAAACTTGATTTGAAATTAATATTAAATCAAATTTTAAATTCTGTTTTTAGTTCCAGCAGCCATGTTATAAGTGATTAATTGCCATTTGAGGCAAGCATCTGCTGTACCGGCCAGTGTGAAAGGAGAGTACGTTTATCACTATCATTGTACTGGAAAGTTCATGAGAAGCACATAACCTAAATTACAGTGAACAATGAGAACAAAGATAAAACCAACTGCACACCACCAACAGCAGACAACAGACGATGTAGCATTTGCACACAGTTGTCAGACATGACGCCTTTCTGAGCATCTTCACAGCAGAGAGGCTGAGATCACGTTATATTAACCCTGTTGCTCTAGACAAGGATCTTTATTTTTTAACAAATGAGTTTAAAAAGGCATGAGTGGCCAGGCATGGTAGTGCATGCCTTTCATTCCAGCACTTGGAAGGCAGAGGAAGGTAGATCTCTGTGAGATCAAGGCCAATCTAGTCTACATAGCAAGTTCTAGGCCAGCTGGGACTATAGGGACACCCTGTTTCAAACAAACAAAAAAGCAAACAAACTCAGTGACAACTGAGATTATTGGGACTGGAGAGATGACTCAGTGGTTAAAAGCACAGACTGCTCTTATAGAGGACCTGGGTTTGATTCTCAGCACCCACATGGTGGGTATCAACTGTCATTAATACCAGGTCCAGGGAATCTGACACCCTATTCTCACCTCCATGGGCATTGCATGACATGGGTGCACTTACATAAATGCGAGCAATACACTCATACACATAAAATAAAAATAAATAAGTTATATTTTTAAAAAGAAAACAGGTTATCAGTCTATGAAATTGGCTTCATTTTTTAAATTCATTTGAAAAGAATGGTTTAAACAAGTCTGATATTGGAGAAGCTAGGAAAGTCAAAATCCAAGGTATTTGGAGAGACTCATTTGGAATGTAGGAAAATTGGAATTATATGAAGTTAAGGTAGAAATGATTCATTGAAACAAACAAAAAACCTGAATTAGCTAGTTCAGATTAAATGGTTTAAATTCATGATAAACCTCCTCATTATAGAGTGCCCATTTTCTCTGTGATAGAAATAAGAGAATCCTTCCTTTCATCTTTCATTTAAAAGACTTTTGCCACATACTGTATGCCAAGCAGTGCTCCGGATGTTGGTGCTTTTGTGTGAATTAGGATTAGCAGATTTTAGGGGCTAAAAAGCAATTTTAAATTCTGACATACTATAATGAAATCAGCAGGACATATTCAAGAGTAATTGAGGGCAAAAGAATGCACTAAATTTGCTAAGAGACACTGAAATTAATAACAAAATCAATTTGACCAGACATTCTAGTGTATCATGGGGGCATTGTCGACATAGAGGCTGACAGAGCTTCGGGGAGGGGCATCACAAGTAGAAGACAAGCGCAAAAAGACAACTTTGGAGTCTAGGGTTTGAAATAAGAATAAAGAAGAAAGTAGGGGCATTCAACTGGGAAGGGAGGAGGGAAGGAATTACAAGGAACCATGGGAGTAGAGAAGAAGGACTTCCAGAAAGGAGGGGTAATAGGAGACAGGTATTAGCAAGGGGAAATGGGGGTAAACTGGAGAAGGAGGACAGACGTAGCATAAAAATCCAGAGAGAAATTATTAATTCAACCCCCACCTTGAAAAATACATATACAATATCTGAACATGAATGTACGTTTTTGCCTGAAGGCTATATAGCAAGAAATGCAGTACCAGACAGAACCCTCTCATTGAGCTGTTGGTCAGCGTAGTCTAAAAGACTCCAAAATAACACAGGTTATTGCCACAGCCCTTGATTATTTCCTGGAATTTGAAGGTAAGACTCTACTGATGAAGACAGGATAACTTTGAACATAGGACTTGGAGCAGTTGATCTGGAACTAACCTGGAAGCCTTCTCCCTGAAGACTAGCTCTCATACTTCTAGATGATACTATGCAAGCTTCTAAGGGAGAAAAATAATCAATGATCCAATCCAGTTGTAAGGCCTAATAACCACAATGACTGGCACAGAAAAGTATCTCTATTGATACAGTAGTGCCACTTTTATCTAGGGGGTAATCAATAGCTATCTAATTGGACTTAAAGCCCTCTCAGTGGGAAGGAACTCATGGATGGTACTGTCCTAGTTGGTTTCTCCACTGCAGTGACAAAATACTCTGACCAATACCAACTTGGGAAGGAAAAAGTTTATTTTATCTTACATCTCCCAGGTCACAGTTCAGCAGGGAGCCCAAGGCAGGAACTCAGGGAAGGAACCTGGAGGCAGGGGATGAAGGACAGACCATGAAGGAACACTGCTTACTGGCTTGCTCCCCTGGCCCCTGCTCAGCCTACTTTCTTATGCAACACAGGCCCACCTTCCCAGGGGTGGCACCACCCACAGTGGGCTAGGCCCTCCCATATCACACAACAATCAAGAAGATGCCCCACAGACATGGCCACAGGCCAGTTCCATGGAGGCAAGTCCCCAATTGAGGCTCCCTCAACCCAGGTGCATCAAGTTGACACTAAAGCTATCCAGCACAGTCTCTATAAATATAGTCAAAGACACACAACTGGTGAGGTCATATATCCTAGAGAAGAGATTATCTGAATCATAGCTCTACACAAAAGAAATTTCTTAGTGTATACTAAATATGGATCCTTATATTTACAGACAACTATATAGTACACCACTCATCAAAGAAGCTTCTTTTTGAAACAGATAGAAGCTAGTATAGAGTCCCACAACTGGTCACACATAAAGAATATATGTCTGAGAGCTACCCGTCCCTAAGTGACACATCTATTGTGGAACCTCTATGCCTAAGGGTCATGGAAAATAACAGAACAGGGCACAGAGAAAGTACTAATACGGCCCTCTCTCTCAACAGTGATGCTTCATCATACAACAGAGTGTGGTGCACACAGAAAACCACAACTAAGATTGCTTATCACCATAAGATCTTACAACCAGCACATAATCTGATTCTTAAATGTCCAGACTTCTTTAGGGAACAGTGTAATGTCAGAGCCCTTGTGATTAATCATGGTCCCACAGTGAAGTTCTCATCAGTGTGTGGCTGAATGCTATTTTAGGACGGCAAAATATTTAAGTGATTACCTAACCAAATCCCAAGGGCATTGTCTGTCATTGTAATAATCCCAGACAAAATAAGAAAATGAACTATTTCAAAGGAATTTATAAATAACCTTTTTAATTTATTGTTTGATGGACCAAATCTCAATGAGATTCATAAGTAACACATGAATTTTTAAGAAAACATTGTCTGCATAAGCACCGCCAGCTTGAACTGAAAAACGCACAGTCCAAAAACCCAAAGATATGAAGGCTCCAACGTGACATGTCGAAACAGACTGAGAAAGTCGCTCGGTGGCAGAAGCCACTTATAATAAAAGAAATTTTCAGGGGGCACTCAGAGTGAAGAACCGTAAATTATTCCTAGGAAGAAGGACTAGACGCTAACTGAGGAACTAGTGACAGATGCTTGTTTGGATTTCAGAATTGCTGTGAAAAAAATCAAAACAGATATATATTTCTGTCTTCTAACCCCTTGTTAGAGCACAGTATCTATTGGGGGGTATCTTGTAGTTCTCCAGCATTTTGCACTCCACATATATTTTTGTATCCTCAAAAGTCAGATAATTTGAAAGTTTATATCACAAGCCTTATGACCAACCTGAATAATATTATACCTGGATCAGATATAAATCACAGTTCTTCAAATGCAATCTTCAATGGGTAGCAAGATAAAACCCTGCAGACCTTGGGTGAAGGATAAGGAGACTGTGCAACTGCACGGGGTGTGAATCACTAGCAAGCAAAGAGCAGAGAGTGAAAGTTTACAAGGATGGTCTTATACCCTCAGTGTGGTGGAGGAGAATGTAGGGAATACACTAGGACTTGCAGTCACTGGAAAGGACTTCTGAACAGGACCTTGTTAACAGAAGCATTGAAACCATTTGACGAAAGGGACCTGATGAAACTAAAAAGCTTCTATATAGTTGCAATCTTTCAAGTGAAGGGGCAGCTCACAGAATGGGAAAAAATATTTACCAGTTATACATCTGGCCGAGGGCTAGTATCTAGAAAATACAAAGCACTCAAAAATATTAAAAATCATAGAAAATCCAATTTTAAATTAAGGCAAGGAACTAAACAATGAATTCTCTCCAAAGATGGCATGAAAATGGATGACAAATACCTAAAAATGTTCATAATCATCAGCTAACAGGGAAATTCTATTTAAAACGACTTTGAGATTTCATCTGACTCCAGTCAGAAGAGCTAAGATCCAAAAATCAAATGATGGCAAATGCTAGTGAGGATGCAGGGACAGAGGAACATTTAATCACTACTGGTTAGCAGGCAAACTACTGCAACCACTATGGAATTCATTGTGAAGTTTCGTTAAAAATCTAGTAATAGATATACCACATGATCTAGTCATACCACTCTTAGATGTATATGCCCAAAGGACTCTATATTCTATTGCAGAGATACCTGTTCAACCATGTTCATTGATGCTCTGTTAACAATAGCAAAGAAATGGAAGCAAGCTAGATGACTACCAGCTGATGAATGCATAATGAAAATACAGTATATTTACACAACTGAACATTATTAAGCTGTTACGAAGTGCAAATTATAAGATTAGAAGGTAAATGGATGGAGCTGGAAACAATCGTCCCAAGGGAGTCTAACCCAGACCCAGAAAGACAAGTCATATGCTCTCTAATAAGAAAATAAGCAGATACAAACCTTTACATATGTGTGTTTCAATAGGAAAATCCATAGAAGTAAGAAAACTAGAAAGGGGCCATGATAGGAACTTCATGGGATGAGAGATAAAATGCAGAGATATAAAGGGGCAGAGGGAATATTTGAATAGAAAGGGTAAATAGAGTGAGGAATGGGAAGGCAGAGTAGACGGTGTACAGGGAGGGATAATTAACACTAATGGCCCCTTGAAAATTCATCTGGAAAATATAGAAACCTACTACTATAGAAGCTTCTTAAAACACATATGTATGCCTATATAAAAAAAGATTACCTTCTAATGAGGGGTGAAATGCTCCTACTAGCATCACAGGCTAGCAAATAAAAAGCCCAATGCCAGGAATCAGCACCCTCTTTTGGAGTTGTTGACAGTGCGTTCCCATAGATCATCAAGTAATACTGGATATGGCCACTGCTCTTGGTTACCCACTATAATGGTAGGATCCTATTGCTGAAGATACTACATACGTGAGCCATAGGACTAACATGGTGAAATCAAGCGGGTGCCAATCTTGAAGCTTCATCTCTATTAGCTCACTTTTCATAATAATGGAAAGTGCTAGGAAGTAACTGAAAGAGAAAAGCAATCATCCATCTTTCCCAGCTGAGAACCTTCAAGTTACAATAACAACAGACCTGGCAAGGTATTCCCACTAGTGAACTAGTGTAATAAATGTTATGGGAGAACAAATCACATTTTATTGAATCTAAGGCCTATTCTAGGAAGATGGAACCTATAACTGGTGCTGCTATTAGGACCAAGAACCTGCGGCTAGAGTCATGTGTCTTAGGGGAGAACCTGCTACTATTATTCAATCAAATGGACATAGTATTAAACTAACTCCTAATGACATAGACTAGTGCATCATTCCACTCTGATTAGAAGTTGTTGTTTTTTTTCCTTGCAGCAGAGGGCAATTTACACAGGGAATCACAACTGTCTGATGTACAGAGAAAAAGAGACTACAGGGTACTCAGTCCTAAATGGAAAACCTATATTCCACCTTCCCCTCCCAAGGCCCAGGGTTTTTTAGAAAGAGGGGGAGGTATGATCCAGAGGTGGTAGATGAATTCAGTGAAACCATGTTTTCTGGAGACAACAGGGGAGTTGCACATATGAGCCCACAGTGCTTGTGACATAATGCTCAAGATCTATGCAGCCAAGTCAAACAAAATATCAGCATAGATGGGGAAGTTGTTAAAGAAGCTCTAGCCCTAGCTTAGGAGTTATTGGCAAATGAGAGTCGTTGGGAGGGTGTACGTTGAATTTATTTCTGGGAGTTGCATGCCCTCAGCTTCCAGGCCAACTGCAGGCCCCTGCCCCCATCCTTATGATAAACTGAGAAAATATTCTTCCAAATTACAGTTTAGGGAACAAAGTATTTATTTGGCTTACTAACAGCACATATGATGGCAGTGAGGGGCTCTTACAAAGGTATGGGTACCCTGGGGTTGTTTTTTTTTCTACATTTCTGCTGCCACTGATCCAAGATGGTGAAGCACCTTTCTCCCTCCCTGGCTTGCCCTGTCTCTATCCTTAGCCCATTCGCTGCCTGCAGTTAAGGCTGACTGATTGGGTGGGAAGGGTGACTGTTTCCCTCTGCCTCTCCCCTCCTACGGAGAGTCTCATAGTCCAATTATTTTGAGATGATTAGAGAAAGCCCATGAGAAGCTAGAGCGGAAGGCATCTATTTATTGCTTCCTAATCTGGCTTTCCAACGTGCAGGACAAGTTTATCCAACAGAGGGAGAGTCAATTTTCATTAAAGGTGTGGTGCTGGTTAGCTTGACCAGACTCCTGGGTATGGAGTCCCATCCAAGAGCATTTGGGGACACAGATTAGATTCGATAGGACAAAAAGTTCAGGGAGTGAGGGGGGATAGGGTGAGATATGCCCTGTGGTACTCTCACATTCCCCCATGTACAAACCAAGGAGTGGAATAGCTGGATCATATGAAATATCTATTTTTAGTTTTCAGAGGAAAATCACATTAATTTCTATAGTGACCACTCTAACTTACATTCTCATTAGCAGAGCGTACAGATACATTTTTCCTACATCTTCATTAGCATATGCTGGCATTTTGTTTCTTAATGATAGCCATTAATTTGCCCATTTATTAACTGAATATATAAGGAGTTTATTTGACTTACAATTCCAGGGGCATAAGAGTTCTTCAAGGTGGAGAGAGGCATGGCAGGAGACAGAAGTAGCTGAAGCAGAAAGCTGAGGGTTCACATCTTCAAGTGCAAGACATTGGAAGGCAAGCGAAGGCATGCACTCTCAAAGCCCACCCTCCGTGATGTGTTTCTTCCTGCAAGGATACACCTCCTCCTCCTAAACCTCCCAAAACAGCACCACCAATTGGGACAAAGTGTTCAAATACATGGAAATTGTCAGGGACATTTTTCATTCAAACTACCACATTCCTTCGAGGAAAAAAAAAAAAGGAGGAACTGGTCAGATTCTTCACAGCAACATCACACGCCTGAGGCCAACTTCAAATTAGTTACTTTTCTGTTGCTGTCATAGACCACCAAAACCCATTCCCAGTGACATGCTTCCTCTATCAGGACTGTACCTCCTGAACCTCTGTAAACAGCACCACCGACTGGGGCCAAGTTTTCAAATACTTTAAGACTATGCGGGACAATTCTTATTCAAACAGCCCCATAGCCATTTGTACAATGTTTCTTCTGCCAATTTCTGATCATGGGAAGTGTCACCATCTTCTACTGCCTTTCATTTCTTTCTTTCATGTTTTAAACCTTTCACTGTCGAAGTCTTTCTCCTCCTTGGTTAGGTTAATTCCTAATTTTTATTGGTTGCTGTTCAATTTTGTTTTTCTTCTAAGACTATTATGAATGGAAATGCTATATTGATTTCTTTCTCAGCAAGTTCATTATTGGAATATGCGTCACTGCCAGTGGCGGCCGCTCCTTCATTCTCACAGGCGTCAAGGCTGCTCTTCTGCTCGCCCCAGGCTGAGGCAGCCCTTCTGCTCGCCCCAGGCTGAGGCAGCTCTTCTGCTTGCCCTGTGCTGCCTCCTGTTGTTGCCACTTCTGCCTGCTTCTGCCAGGTCCCGGACCAGGTTCAGTGACACAGGTCTGGTTTATTGCAGGAAGGCACAAGCTTATATAGGGGTAGTGGTCCAATCACAGCACAGCAAGTAGGATACCTTATTAGCATAACAGGTTTCATGTCCTATCACAGTACAGCAAGTAAGATACCTTATTAGCATAACAGACTTAGCATCCTATTAGTGTAACAGATTTAATGTCCTATCACAGAATAGTGGGTAGGATGCCTCATTAACATAATGGCTTTCAGATTACAGAGCCTGGATTCCTGGAAACCACGTGACCCTGACTGTTGGGATATCTAAGTGTTGCAATTTTGGATTCCAAGTGTGGTGCTTAGGGAGTGGCGAGCTCTAGGCATCAGTCTCATGATCTGCCAATGGGAGCAAATGTCACAAGGCATTCCTTGTAGCTCCAGCAGCCCAGCCATTCCCTTGGGCCTGCTGAATGGCTGTCAATAAGACTTTCACCCTCAGCTCAAGCCTGTCTCCCACAGGAATATAGAAATGCAATGGATTTTTAGATACTGATTTTAGGACCTGGTATTTTGATGAAAAAGTTATTAAGATCTAAGAGTTTTCTGATAGTGTTTATAGGCTCTTTCAGGTATATGATCATGTCTTCTTCCAATAGCATAATTTAATTTCTTCCTTTTCTACATGTCTCTTTTTTTGTTTCTTTCTCTTGTCTTATTGCTCTAGCTAAAATTACAAAGCCTAATTTGAATAAGAATGTCATTCCTGGTTTTAGAGAAAATGTTTTTAGTTTTTACCATTTAGTCAGATACTGACTGCAGCTCTGCCCTTGCTGTGCTGGTATCCATTCCTAATGTCTAGTTTTTCCAAGCCTTTAATCATGAAGGTTTGCTGACTTTTGCCAACAGCCTGTCTGAAGATCTTGTGATTTCTGTCCCTGAATCTATTTATGTGCTGTATTATATTTATCATTTGCATATGTTAAACTATGACTTAATCACTAGAATGAAACCAATTTGAACATGGGGTATGATCTTTTTAATGTGTTGTTGATTTCTATTTGTGTTTTGTTGAGTATTTTGGCATTTATGTTTTTCAGGGAAATTGGTCTATTGTATTCTATTTTTCTTCTGTGCTTAGACTCTCAGTCCTACAAGTTTTGGCCTTTTAACAGAGTTAAGAATTTTTATTTGTAGAAATAGTCTTTCAGTTGCACAGTATTCCTCTTCTCCTTCTTCAACCCCATTGACAAATATATTTTATTTTCATTCCAGGTTTACTTTTTCACCCTGTTTACCATCTCGCTTAGACTGGATTATTTCTAGTGGCTTACCATAATGTTTGCTGATACCTTTCCCTGCCATTTTAATTCTCCTAAATCAGTTTGTAAGTGAATACAGTGGGTTCTTGATTTATTGAGTGTAAAGTCAAGAGTCATAGCCAGCACACAAAAAGAGTGAAGAACAGACTTTATTACCTGATGGAAAGCAAGCTATCCTACAACAATGAAGAAATGTATTTATTAATGTATTTATTAAGGATATATATATATGAATACATACATACATATATTATGTATTCATATGGGGAAGGAACTTTGGGGAGGGTACATTCTTGCACATGATCAACTTAAGATACATTCCTTGGAGCATGCTCAGTTAGGGCCATAGTTCAAGAATGACCCCATATACCTTGGGAAGGCATTGAAAGGGTGGTGAATAGATTGATTCCTTGGGAACATTTAGCCCATTTCACAGACATTCAGCAATGGTTTTTTGTTTGTTTGTTTTAAACTTTGTTTATATAGGCAACCAGCTTAAGTTTTCAAACCCATGTTCAGTGGATTTAAATAAAATCCAGAGGTTCATGGCTTAATATTAAAAATGTCTAGTCTCCAATTTTGATGAAGACCTTGGTACAGGTATCTGAAGAAGCAAGAAAATGTCTCTCACAGAGGAATAAACAGTATGTGTGAATACTGAGAAGATCCACATCTTAGAATTATCAAAGACTTTAAATATACTTATGGAATATACATATGCTCCAAGTATGAATAAATACTCTTAAAACAAATGAGAAATGAAAAGCTTCTTCAAAGAAAGATAAGATACGAAAAGGGAAAAATAGGAAATTTTAAAACTGAAAATGAGCAAAATTTACAAACAAATCACTCTATGTTAACCAACAAAAGTTCGGTGAATTTGGGATCAGACCTGTTTCAATTCTTCAGAGTGCTATTTTATTTTCATAGGCAGCCAGGCTAGAGTTTCTAACCCATATTGAGTGGGTTGTGATTCCTGTGGAAATCTTTTCAAACCCACAACTGCTGTGGGAACTGGAAAGTGATATAGGCCATAGTTCACAAAGCTTTTTTATTCTAGATCCGTTCATATGTAGCATTACATTTGGGTTCAGATGATCACACGCCACTCTGGGTAATAACTCTCTAGAATTATCTCGTGATTTTCTCAACATTTTCTGCTTCCTTGTATTTCCACTTCTGGGTCTTTTAATGAAGAAGGCAGACCTTTAGTTTCTATGTCTTGATCCTTTCTCATGAAGACTGTACCTGGAGGTGAGCAGCAACAAAACAGAAGAGACCATAAAGAAAGTAAATTCATCCTTTACTCTTAGTATCACTAAAATTTTGGTCATAAAAGAAAATCACCTTTCTTCAGCATTTTGGTGTCTGTTCAGAGTTGGTGCCACTAGGGATTGTCCAAGGGCAGGAATAGGAGGAGGAAGAATAAAACGAAGCATTTACCCTCTTTTTTCTAAATATTAACAGAATTAATCCAGCTTCCTGGTTAGAAAATGAAGCATTTCCATCCACATCATTTAGCACCCTTAGATTTCAAGGTACTTTTGAGTCTATGAGGAAAATTTGGTAGGATAAGGAGAAGGGAGTTCCCCTCTGGTTTGCCAGTACATTCAATCACAAGTCTGCCACTCTCGCTTAATTTTTAGTCTTCACAAATCTATTCTGTACTTAAATTTGTTTGGAGAAAAAGGGTGGCATGTCCTTACTTTGTTCTACCCAGAAGTAGAATCCCTACAAAAATTACCTGAGCAATAATTAGAACTAACCTTTTATACATCATGGCAAAGATCTAAAACTATTGTTAGCATTAAAGAAGTAAAATCCTCTGTATTTGATATAATATATAGTTTGTTATGAAAACACTGTATTATATTTTGTATTTTAATGCACTCCATATTTAGGTAATCCCATTTGGACTTAAAGCAAACATTTTCTTTTGGTAGATTTCAAGTTTTGACAAGTATTTATGTTTACAGAAACTTATATTCTTCCAAATATGCATAAGAATAGTTAATGAAATCACACAGAACTCAAGAACAGTAGGAAGAAGGAAGGAAAAAGGATCTTGTGAAATAGTAGTTCTAGGATTCAAATGTTCAAAAACCAGCAGCTAGGGAAGAAATGTCAGCAATGGTCTTTTCAAGCGTTGGATCTTTCAAGCTACAACGCCAACTTACCAGGCAAGAGGTGCTTACTGGTATAATAGTCCCACAACTATTATGATGCTAATAACTGATTTCTGGTTGTATCTGAGTCCCACTCTAGAAGAGGAATTTCCTCCCCAATACTGTGGATCTAGTCAAAGGCCCATGCCTGGAGAGGTCAAAACCTCTAGAGGTAAACTTACTATTCTTGTTTGGTTAAATGGACAGGTTATCAAACTATCTTTTAAGTATTTATGCTTATGCCCTCAGATTCATGCTGTCCTCAGGCTTGATCAAAGCAGCTTCTTTTTTCAGTGAATTGTGGTCAGTGCAGAGACTTGTGGTTGGTGAAGGTGCTAAGAACAAGTAATTATTGAGTGTTCAGCCTTAAACAGGAAACCTTCTTCTATACTCATGGAACATTGCAGAAGAGGAGATGGAATGAATGTAAGAGTCAGAAAAACATGGACGAGTGCTGTGAAACACTGTCTGATGGGCATCACATGGTCAAGAGATTCATAAACTCACAGCAACTGAGGTTTCTGTATAGGACCTGCACAAGACTAGGCCCATAAACATTCAACCGTAGATGGGAAAGGGGCTCATAGAGTCTTGCATAGGGGTGCTAATGAGAGTTGAGTGTTTTTGGAGGAGAGGACATCATCGTCTTCATGATGTAGTCACTGGTCAATCATGCATGCTTCAATGTATAGCTCCACATCCATGCCCATGTGCCTATCACTCATTAAACCCAGTGGGTTCTGAAATAAAAATAAAAATCAAGCACATGAAAGTGAGATGGGGACTTGGGGAGGTGTTGGGAGTATGAGGAAGGCAAGTGAGGATGGTGAGGATGAAGATGACCGGAAAGCATCCTCTACACACATGAACTTTTCAAATAAATTACTTTCAAAAGTTAAAAACAAAAGGAAAAAAATGTATTCATTCAACATATGTGGATACAGCGATCCACTAAACATTACCATTTGTTCTCATAACTTGGACTCATGATCAAAAGCTTAATTTTTCACTCTGTTATGGGCATTGTTTCATTCCTGCAACTAGAAAAATGAGCTCATATATCAGAAAACGAATTAAAGTTAAAGGAAAAAGGATCCCAACAGCACACTCTGCTGAAAGCCAAGCAAACAAGAAAGAGAAATATAAAGAAATGTAAATCAGTCTGTCTTGTTAAGAGAATCAGAGGAGCACTGCTTAGGACTGCACAAAGGGAAGCTCACCGTCCTGAAGCACACCCTCCATGCCAGCAGTGGTTTCTGCCCATTGTGGAGTCTAATGAATGGTTATTTTCCTTCTGATATTTATTCTGGAGTAACAATAAAGGTCACTGATCTCAAATTCTGGGGTGTTTTTGCCAATCATCCACCCACAGTTTTATATTGTCTTTTTATATATATAATGTATTTAAAATCTCTCCAAATCTGCAAATAATATTTTAAAGAAATATTCCATAGGTTTTGAAGTAAATCATTTGTCACCCTATGACTAAAGCTAAACGTCCAAAGCAGCAGGTGTCCTTAGGTCTTCTTGTGACATTGTGCTAGGGACCATTGTGTTGGTTTATTTTGAAGTCATGTGCTAACAACCTGCTTTTCACCACTAGCTTCATAATATCTCTAAGGAGAAATAAAGTATGTCTTTGGAAAAAACATGCTTTGTTTGGAAAAAGAATGGAAAAACGTGCTCTCTGGCAATGATAGGCTGAGACCTAGTTTACAATACATAGAATAAAAGGGCTCTTTTTCTTGCTTCTCTGTTTATCAAATGATATTTCTCCTAAATGGTAGCATGCCTTCATTGAATTTCAAGAAAAAATGAGGGGTCATATTCATCTGGACCCAACCTTTTTATCATGACAAATGTCAATGGAACACAAGTTTCCCTTTGACAGTGTAAAGAAAGAAGGACCATGTCGTTCAACCTCAGTGCAAATCAGAAATTCGTATTGTAATAAACATGTTCTATCAGCAAACACTCCAACATATCTTCCTTTTGAATTTTTTCTCTTTGGTATATGTCTCCTTGTATCAAGGAGAACATAAAAAATACTAACAAGACCATCTAAGCAACTTTGAACCTTTACAACAAAAGTTTGTGTCATCAATGCAAAGACTACATTCGTGTTAGCATAAGCTAGCGTTGTGAACATGCTAAAACGTAAATGAACATGTCTGTGTCTTTCCACAATTTCTGAATTTACTCACAAGGTGTGATGGTTTTGATGGCAGTAAATTGCCAGATAGTCATGCTTTTCCTGATTGTCTGACCAGCAACACAGGTTCTTTCATTCCAATCTTAGTTATTAATATTAACTCTCAGATCACATATAACAGAGTAAATATATAAGTATGTTACAGAGATTACAAAGAGTTAAATTGGCAAGAGTTTCAAAG
Organism: Nannospalax galili; assembly: GCF_000622305.1. Lineage (NCBI taxonomy): Eukaryota > Metazoa > Chordata > Mammalia > Rodentia > Spalacidae > Nannospalax > Nannospalax galili. Next base: position 4,921,628 of record NW_008338999.1, read on the forward strand.
CAGGCTAGGAAGAAAAAGCTGAGATCAAGAATCTTGATGTTGAAAAGGAACCTGAACCAAGTTGCAAGAACAAAGCTCTTCCTGAGTCAGGCCACTGTGGATCATTCGAGAAGCTCCAAAGCTGAGTTCAGCTGAAGAGGTGAAAGGTTAGAACCAGGTCAAGACGAGCAAACAAGCAGAAGGATCATTGGCAGGTCTAGACCTACGAATACCGAGTAGGCCATGTCAACCATGGGAACTGAGCCAAAGTGAGGTCCCAGGGAAAGTGGGGCCTGTTCTGCATATTGGTCCTAGATTTGTGTACTGGATGGTGGTGACGTCATTGCCATTTGTGTTCTGGGTGTCTATTTCCTTGTGGGTTCTAGATGAGGGAGTTGCACCTTTTTCCTGGTCTGATGTGTTCACTAAGTTCTTGGACATGGTTTCCCTGACCTGATTTTAAAGTGTCCATATGCCCCCTACACTCTCAAATCACCCCCCATAAATTTACACAGTGGTACCCTTTGTACCCAGGAATGTCTTTGTCAGTCTGTGCTGCCTGACTGGTGCCAGAAGAGAGGGTGCTATTCACAGTAGTTATCCCTCATCCTTAAAATAAAGTCTCTCAGTGCAAGGCACAGGTTGAAAAACAACTGATTTATACAATATGGAATAGATTAGAGCAGGCCACAGCGTGATCTCAGCAGCTAGTAAATGAAAGAAACCTGATTCCATAATGGATATTATTTAAAGACATGTATGTTTCCACCTGAGAAATACACACCCATACCTACATATCCTATATGTAGAAAATTATCAAGTTCTTATAAATTATATAAATGCATTTTAAGTATCTACCATGAAGTAGTCTAACCATTATATATAACACTGTGAGAAAATAAAAGTGTTTGTCAAAAGATTATTCAGTCTACTTCAAAAAGATGGCCAATTAACATAACAAGTATGATCTATTATAAAATAATATTATTAAAAATAACTGGGATAGGGATTGGATCCAGGGACTTGTACATTGTGGACAAAGAGCTCTGAGGGGTATGGTGAGCCTTTGGTTGTTTGAGACTATGTAGCCAAGACTGGCATCAAAAACAGATAAACAATAAGAGCAAAGAAACCTCTACACAACTCTTAATAAAACATTACGGCAAATAAAAGAAGTTATACTCATATGAACATTTATTGTATTATTCCATTAGTAAGAAATGTACAAAACATACAGATCTATACAGAAAAGAAATAGGTCAGTAGTCACCTGCAATTGGTTGTTAAAATGGGGTTGACTCATTTTGGGGATAATAGAAATGTTCTAAAAGTTGGATAATGTTGATTTATCCAAGTGTAGACTTGTATAAATATGCTAACACCCCAGCACATATTTAATTGTACACTTAAAAGTAGTGAATTTGGGGGCTGGAAAGATGACTCAGCAGTTAAGAGTATTTGCTGCTCTCAGAGGACTGGAGTTCAGATCCCAGTACCCACATTGGACAGCTCACAGATGCCTCTAACTCCTGATCCTGGAGATCTAACACCCCTTTCTTCTATGGACAACCACAGACACACAGATACAGACACATAAAATTTTTAATAAAAAATGTACATGAATTTTATAGTATGTAAATTGTTTCTCTATAAAACTAATTCTTAAAATAAATAAACAACAACAAAAAAACCACAAGATAAGTCCAAGATCCAGAATTGGAGTCACAATAGTAGTAGTTGATTGACAAATTCAATGTTGGAAGTAAAGATAGAATAGTCCTGGCTGACTCTAAGATGCTTATACATGAAGCCTGAAGGAAAGCTTGAGGTACCCAGTAACTAGGCATGAAGTATCTAGTAACTAATACACCAGAGGCTGAAGAAGAGGGTTTGGGGAAGGAATAGGGGGTACAAGGAGCTTCAGAGTCTGTTTCAGATACATTCAGTATATAGTATCCTTTAGAAATCTGAGTTGAGACAGGGAGAACATATTTGAATACGTAATATAAGAGATGATGTGAGAGATTTGGGTTGAATCCTTGCATTTGGACATAGATATTTAATGCACCTAACTAGGCTGTCGTAACTAAGAGAATGTATATAGATAGATCAAGGAAAAATGTGCTTTCAGAGAGTTTTCTGCACCCAATGTGTTTCATATCTGAATTTCTCCTGAATTCTTTCCAATATGGGTTTATTTAATTTAATTTTTAAAGAATTTTATGTGTATGAGTGATGTATGCAGTGCAGCTGTCATGCAATACCCATGGGGGTCAGAAGAGGGCATCAAATCCCCTGGAACTGGAGTTACGGAAGGCTGCTAGCTTCCAAGTGGGTGCTGGGAACCAAACCCGGGTCCTCTGCAAGAGCTTCCAGTGCTTTAACCATTAAGCTATCTCTCCAGCCCCTCAATATGGATTTTTAAGCTCTTACTCCAAAAACAATGGCCACGATGTTGATAAACACACTGGTCAAATTCAGTTTCCTTCTTGCTTGATGTCTCCACCCCATTTGAGACAGTGAATTACAAGATCTCTCTTGAGATGTTTTTTCATTGGATGTCCTGGGTACCACACATCCTCTTGAGCTTCCTCTCATCACTGACTGCTCCTCATTTCTTCCTTTGCTGGATTTCATCATTTCTTAACTTTGAATTTTGTCATGCTTCAACTCTCAGTAGTCACCCACCTTTATCTACATACACTGTTTCTAGGTAATCTCCAATCCAAAGGATTTAAACTCCATTAGTATGCTAATGGGTTCCACATTTGTATAGCAGACCTTTTCTAAACTCCAAACTTCTCTACCCAGCTGTTTATTAGAGATTTCTACCTTGGTATTAACTTAGCCTGAGGTAGTAGGTTTGAATTCTTTTATTATATTATGGAATACTATCCCAGTAATAGAGGCAAAATAAACTCTTTCAATGCTAACTTGTCTCATCAAGAGTCACTTTCACATCAAATATCACAATTGTGGTAGGTGGCAGCCATAGCACAAAGCCAAGCACTCACATCTTCAAGCACATGCAGGAAGAAGAGAAAGAAAGTAGACATTGGGCAAGGCTATGAACTCTCAAAGTCCACTCCACTAATGTACTTCCTCCAATATGCCTCCTAATTGTTCCGTGACCTCCCAAAGAGAGCCACCAACTAATCAAGTAGTCAAATATTTGAGCCTATGTGGGTGGGACATTCTCATTTGAAACACAACACATATCTTGTGGAAGGGTCTTCTGCTCCCCTCCTTCCATGGGGAGGAGGGTTGCTTAGACTTTCTGTATCTCCTATGCTACTCCAATCCTGGAGAAGCATAAAGGCTACTTCTAATCAGTCATTTTTCCTATTTATTTTTATATAAATATTTTTATGTGAGTGTATATGTAAGCATGTTCTTAGAGTGAATTTCTTCTTTGTTGCTTATAATTTAATCTTTTCTTTAAAAAATTATCAATATTTATACTCCATTCCTCGTGTTTAGAGCTTATATCTTAATATTTGGGAATGTAGTTGAGTCTTGCTCCTAGTCTTCACTATGTGCATTCTAGTTGCTGTGTCCAAGGATTTTCTTTTCTTTCATTATTTCTGTGTGTGTATGTTTTACTCAGAGTCCATTGTTTTTATGTTCAATTCTGTTGTAGTCCACTTTATCTTCTTTTCCTATTTTATTTTGCCTTGTTTTACATTACTATGTTCCTATTATTTTATTTTATACCATTTATTCATACTAACTATAATTATTTTTTAATATCTTATTTATTATTTTTATTTTATGTGCCTGAGTACATTGCCTACATGTGTGTAAGTGCACCCATGTCATGCAGGGCTCACAGAGAGAAGAAGAAGGTGTTAGAAACCCTGGAACTGGAGTTACACATAGTTGTTAGTCACCATGTGTGTGCTGGGAATCAAACGCAGGTCCTCTGTCAGAGCAGCAAGAGTTCTTAATCACTAAGTCATCGCTCTAGTCCCTGTAATTATTTTTTTTTAGTTGTTAAAGGCATGTAGTGGTTGGTGCAGATCCATAACATCCATGTTGGACTTTTCACACTCTACCTTTGAGTAGCATTCTATCCCTTCATGTCCTTTACTCATCCCCTCCTGACACAGTATTGTCATCCATTCATGTATATTTATGTATATTTTATACCTTAAACAGTTGTTTTTGTTTCAAACAGTTAACTAGCTTTTAAAGATATCAAGACACTAAAGTAAACATTAAATATGTATCCATATATTAACAATTTCTAGTTGCTTCAATTACTCAGGCAGATTGAAATTGCCTCCAGAACTTGTAACATTTTTGACAGTGCTAATTTTTGACAAGGAATTCTCTCATCAATTTTGTATTGGAAAAGATCAACACCTCACAACCCTTTTGGAAAAGTACTTTTCCTGGATGTAGAAATTTAGGTTGACAGTGTTTATGTGTTTTTTCCATTAGTTGTTGCTCAGCTGTGATTTGGCATGCAGAGGTTAAAGGCCGTTCTCTTCGTTACTGATTGAAAACAATTTCATTATATGATACTTTACAGTAGTCGTTCCCCCATTAATTCAGAATATGACTTTATTTAGACAAAGAAAGATTAATTCAGCTGGTTGAAATGTTACCAAAATGTCTCAATGTATTCAATCAATGCTTATTTATTTTATTGAAATGTTGGGGAAAAAGGCACAAATAGATTTTTAAAGCAATAATTAATAACTTAAACAGAAAATGGAAATTGTATTTTCTGTTTAACGTAAAAACCATCTTAGTATTTTTGTTATCTCGTTTCTTTCAGTATAACTTTGGATAATACTGAAAATTTTATTGAAAACGTTATGAGATTCATATTGATTAGAGCTGATGTTTAAGCAAATACATAGACAGTAATGGTAGTTTGGTTTTGAGGTAAGGTATCACTCTGTAGTGGACACTGGATTCAGTTCACAGCACTCTACCTGCCTCAGTCTCCTGAATAAACAGTATATATTATATATATGAATATCTTGCAGCTCAGAGTTAGAGCATAAGGTCACTCAAATTTTATTATTATCCAACATAAAGTTACTTTTAAAATTTCTTAATTGATTTAATAGCTGTTTGTGGTTATTGTCATTAGTCACTAAGACAAAGAATGTAGCCTAATTTCTTTTTTTCGTGTTAACATAAATTGACAGCTTATTCTCCATTCCAAGGAATGGGATTATCTTGTTTTATTTAAACAAAAATTCTCATCTTGAGTCAGAATTTGTGTCCCACATTAAGCAAAATTTCACTTAAAATGCTTGAGTATCATGCTCTCATTTCAATAAAATGACAATCTGTTATTCACAGCCTACAGCAACCCACCCTTTATCTCTGACAGTATATGAAAATTTAAAGTTATTTTATCAGTAAGGACATCCAGAAGAAGTGATAATTTTCACAGATTCCAGACTCATTGCTCCTGTTATGATGGGAAACTTAAAATGAACATTACTGCAATGTTCCATGTAAAATAAATCATTCAGCTTTCCAGGGAGATTCCAGTTAGCAGAAATCCTGGAGAGAAGTTAGTATTTTATGATTGTCATGCTTCACAATTCAGCTTTAGATTAACAGCTCCCCAATTTGCAATTGTCAATTTGTATGGGATTGTAAGACTCTATCATAAGCTCACACTAACCAAATTCCCAAGGCATATATATGTATACAGATGTTAGGTAACTGATAGAGTCACCTTTTAATTTCCTTAAATGAATGGTGTAATTATTAAGTAGAATCATTTCTCTTTTTTGTCAAGTTAATCATGGGTGGATTTCTTGATGAGGGTGTGTTGGATAAATTGCAAGAGAATAATCTGAAAAAAAATATCTACTTGGGGCCCTGATTTCACAAAGAAAAGAACACCACCCTGTTGATCTTATGCTAGATAACAGAGGGACATGTGCTAATCTATGTTTCCTAACCAACGTTGGCGTCTATCCACAGTTACATACTGATATTTTTCTTGGGGTAGCTTCAGATTGTTAAGAAAAAGTGATGATAGTCTGCCTTATTTCCAAGAGATATTTATCTAGCTAATTTAACTATCAAAGTAAAACTTTAGTTGGCTTAATCTCCAGTACTTTGGACGTCTCCCCATATATTCAACTCAAGGCATTTGCTGACTCTTTTTGTAACTATATGTATATTTATGGTAAACTACTTGATGAGGTCATGGTTCTACATCCTCTCTGTATGACCATTGATACCAACAACTTTTTCCAATAACACAAGAAAGGTAGCAATTAAGAATGCAAGAATCCCAGAAACTATGATATATTTAATTCTACAGTGATGCTTTTCTCATCACAAAAACACTAATCGTTGAAATTTGGAATCTGTGCTAGTCAGTTTTCTGAAGCTATAACAAAATACTTGAAAAGATCCACTCATTAGGAGGAAAGACTGATTCTACCTCATTCATGGTGCATAGGTTTCAGCTCATAGGATTCGACCTCATTCATGGTGTATAGGTTTCAGCTCATAGGATTCGACCTCATTCATGGTGTATAGGTTTCAGCTCATAGGATTCGACCTCATTCATGGTGTATAGGTTTCAGCTCATAGGATTCGACCTCATTCATGGTGTATAGGTTTCAGCTCATAGGATTCGACCTCATTCATGGTGTATAGGTTTCAGCTCATAGGATTCGACCTCATTCATGGTGTATAGGTTTCAGCTCATAGGATTCGACCTCATTCATGGTGTATAGGTTTCGGCTCATAGGATTCGACCTCATTCATGGTGTATAGGTTTCAGCTCATAGGATTCGACCTCATTCATGGTGTATAGGTTTCAGCTCATAGGATTCGACCTCATTCATGGTGTATAGGTTTTCCCCTTCCCCTCAGCACAGTATGTTATTGGAGGGATAGTGGAGGAGGCTACTCACCTTAGACAGACCGAGATGCAGACAGACAAGGCTGGATCCCAATATTCCCTTTGAAGACATAACCCTGTGACCTACCTTCCTTCCACCAGGCCACACTTCCTAATGTTTCCTTCACCTCCCAATTATACTCTGGAATGGTGAGAAAACTTGTAGCCTATGGGCCTTTGGGTAACATTTTTCCAAACTACAGTCGGATTTCAGGCATAATATAGAGGGAAAAAAATCACTCATCTAATTCCCAAAGTTAGTCACTCAAATATGCAACATATGCCTCCATATTTATATATCTTCAATAGATTCAGTAATCCTGATTTAATTGCTGGTGGTCATTTCATCTTATCACTAAAGAATTTCCATGATAATTTTCCCCAATTATTGTACACTTATTGATTATGCAGTAGGCATAGTAAAGATTAAAGGGGCATTGCTGTTCAGGTCCTCCTTAGCTGCTAATTATCTGCTGAATCTCTTCCCTCGTCACAGCCATTCCTCAGTGAAACCCTTAGCATTATTCACCCTCTTTTTCTCACCAATAGTTTATTTTTTAACTATTTCAAGCCTCTTTTTTTAAACAATAATGTTCCAGTGAGCATCACTTTCCTTGCATTTCCGTTCATTGCTACCTGATGTCAAACACCAATTCATTCTTCCCTTTCCTATCTACAGACACCGTTTATTCCAAACTCTCCAAAAGCAAATTGCAAACCAGAAACTCTTCCCTAAAATACTTTAGTATGCCTGCCCTGACAGCAAGAATATAAAACACAAACCATTGTACAGTAAGAAAAGCAGGAGACGTTGGATTAGGTATTCTTAGACTTTGTGTCCACATCTTTCCATTGCAAAACAATATCCTCTGTAGTGATTCTTAATTTTTTTATTTTATTGTAGGTTTTAGTCAGGTATCACATATTGAATTTACTTTCACACATGTTGTTTCTATGTATAATTAGGTTTAATAGTTCAACCATTTTCTCACGTGTAATAATTGTATTATAATATAATTATAATTTCTAACATTTCTAGATGAAATCACTCCATACTCATAATAGGTGGATTAGAAAACATAAAGTTAATATTAAAAATGGATTCCAAGCACTCAGATAAGCTTTCCTCTTACTCATTGATGAAATTTTATCTTATCACGCATTGCAAAAGGGTAGAGATTTACATTAAAAATATTCAATTGAGAAGTCTATACTTGTGTCTTGGACATGTACTGTAGGTCTCCTAATGTCCCCGTCACCCCACCTATGCTTAAATGTAAAGTGTGTATTATCTCTTGTCTCTACATAATAAATCTGCTAACTTTACAAAAAAAATCAAAAAAACAGGATTACAATGAACAAAAATATAAGTATGCTGTATATGTATGTGTGTATAACAACTATATTATATATTTTTAAGTAATAAGTATATTGTAAGTGTCCAATATCTAAACCTCACATGGCAGGAGAGAACACAGCCTTAAGCTGTTCTCTGATCTCCAGTCATGCTCCGTGTCATGAATGTACCCTTCATATGCACACACAGATAAATATATAAATGAAATGTTTTAACTATTTTGTTTTTTGTTTGGTTTGTGTGTTTATGTGTGTGTGTGCCATGCTTACCTTATTTATCACAGTATCATCAAGATTCATGTATGATACAGAATATATTGGGATATTGCTTATTTTTACAGTTCAGTGATATCATTGGAAGTATATAGGTATAGCACATTTTGTTTGTTCGTGCATTTGTTCGTGAAAGCTTGGGTTCTGCTACCTTTAGACTATTCTGATTAATGCTATGAACATGTATGTTCAAATATTTGAATTAATGCTTCTTAACTGTTGTAAATCTAGAAACAGCATTGCTGACTCACATGTTCGTTTTGTATTTAAGTTTTTAAAAAATACTTTTAACGAATTTTTGTGATTTTCATGCAATATAGTTTGATGGTACTTAGATCCCCTACCCTATCTGCACCTCCCTTCCCTGCAACCCCCACCCAATTTAATGTGCTCTCATATATTTTTAAATTTTTAGCACATATGAGCTGGAGAAGTGGCTCAGGGCTTAGGAGCACTGGCTGTGCTTTCAGAGGACGAGGGTTGGATTCTGAGCACCCACATGGCAGATCACAGCAGTCTGTAACTCCAGTTCCAGGGGGTCCAACACCCTCTTTTGACCTCTGTTGTCACTGGATGACAGGGATGAACTTACATACAGGAAATACAGGCATGCACATATAATAAAATATTTTTTTAATTTAGCAGGTAATCATTAGCCCAGCATATAAATATATTTTAATCTATTATATGAATTTTTTTCTTTGTGACAAAATGTGTGAAGAAAGCAACTTAAGGAAAGAAGGGATTATTGAGGTTCTCTATTTGATCCATGTAGAAAATTGTACAAAATAGCCTGTATTAAATAAAAGTATATCAGAATATGAAAGGGAAAGTTTCTTATAGAATGTGGAGATGGTATTTTCCATGATTGTTTATATGCAAATACCACTTGTTTTAAATACATATTTACTGAGTGCTGAATTAGTTTGGCTTCTGTCACTGGGATAAAATAATGACCAAAAAGCAACTTGGAGAAGAGTTTATTTCATCTTGAATCTCCCAGAGAAGTCAGGGCAGGAGCTCAAAGCAGGAACAGGGAAGCAGAACAGGAAAGCAGAGACCATGGGGGAACGTAGCTTCCTGCTTGGTCCTCTGCCTGATTTTCAGGTATTCAGTTTGCTTTCTTTTTAAAAATATTTTATTTATTATTTTGTTTTGTGTGTATGAGTGTATTGCCTGTATCTGAGTACACCTGTGTCGTTCATTGCCTGTGGGGGTGAGAAGAGGGAGGCAGATCCCCTGGAACTGGAGTTATGGAAGGTTGTTAGCTACCATGTGGGTGCTGGGTTCAAACCCGGGTCCTCTGCAGGAGCAGTCAGTGCTCTTAACCACTGAGCCACCTTCCCAACCCTGAGCAACCTGTCCACCTGTCCAGAAGTAGCACTACCCACAGTGGGCTGGGCCCTCCCACATCACTTAATAATCAAGAAAATGCCTCACTGGCATGCCCACAGGACAATCCGATAGAGGTGATTTCCCCTTTGAAGTTCCTTCTTCCTAGGTGTATCAAGTTGACTACTGAAGCTACCTAGCATAAATGCCTATCTTCTTTCTGGTTACTATTACAGATCATTGTATTTGATGTATGTCTTGAACTCTGATGATTAAGACATTTGCTGAAAAATACATCTGTAAAACAACATTAATTTTAAACTCAAATTTGTAGGACTTCAACAGATCGAGAACATTATTATAATGTGCAATCTTTCTCCAGAGGAATTAGAGCCTTTTGCTATTATAAAAAAAAATGCCCTGAGAATTATGAAAGGAGATTCAATACAGTACTCATTTGTATTCCTCTAAACCCACTTATCATTGGGATTTGCTCAGTCTTCCAAAGGATTTCTTGCTGACATCTTTAAAGTGGTTCCTATATCCTCAGTAGATACAGTAGGGCCAGAATGGCAGCAAAGTTTTTTCCCCTGTTCTTCTCACAGTCCTTGGCCATTATTCCTCTTGGCCACTCCCTGACCCACAACTCCTACTTTAAATTATTAATTTCTATTTTATGTGTATGAGTCTATTTCCTGCACGTATGTAACTATATGCATGTTGCGAAATGCCCTCAGAGGTCAGAAGAGGGTTTTGGATACCCTGGAACTGGAATTATAGATAGTTGTTAGCCACCATGTGGGTTCTGAGAATTGAACCTGGGTCCTCTGCAAAAGCAGCCAGCGCTTGTAACTGCTAAGCCATCTCTCTAGCTCTTGCCCTGTATCGTCCAGTATCATTCTAAATGCTATTGTCATTTCAAGTCCTGTACTTTGACCTTTCCTTCCTCTCCTATAACTAAAGACATTCCTTATTCTAAGAATGGCTATATTAGTTACTTTTCTGTAGCTGTGATAAAACATCATGACCATGGCAACTTATAGAAGGAAGAGTTAATTAGGTTTATTGTTCTGAGGAATTGGAGTCCTTTATGGCTGGGAGATAGGCAGGAGGTAGCCAGGGGAGAAAGCTAAGAGCTCATGTCTTCAAGCATGTGCAGGAAGCAGAGAGAATATGCTGGAAGTGGAGGGCAAGGCTATGAACTCATGCACTCACTCTGAGTGCTGTGCTTCCTCCAGCAAAGCCACACCTCCTAAACCTCCCAAAACAGCTCCAGCTCCACCAAGTAAGGATAAAGTGGTCAAATAATTGGAGGCCATGGAACATAGTTATTATTCAAATCACCACAGATCAATTTATAAGCCATCTGAAGGGTCCTAGAGTCAAAAATTTCCTCTAGAAAAATGTTATAAGGATCTAAAAGTAAAGCCTTCTTTTTAGTTTTGTTTCTTGTTTTTTTTTTAAACTATTAACTGAGAATTTCATACAGGCATATAAGGTGTTTTGATCAAACCCATGCCCACTTCCTCCCCTCCAACATTCCCCCATCTAAAGAGCCAACCATAAAATCTTTTAAGGATTAGATACAAGCTCCCACCTTTACTTCTCCTTCGCATCTCCTATTCGTAATTCAAGGAGTTTCTTTTCCCCTTAGAGGTAAGAGTTATGCAATTTGAGAGTCTTTTAGATAGATCCACTGAAGGGATACTCCATTTGCCTCACCCTGCATCCCTGTTCAGCATGGAAGAAGCCAGAGCAGTCTGTGTCCCTATTCCCTATTGGCAATTTGGGTAACCCCTTCAGAGGATAACAATTGGAGGTAGGAACCGGATAGGCAGTTAAGGTAAAAAGACCCCAAAGAAAAGTAGCCAGTTTCTTGGATAAAAGTTAAAATGTCCTTGGGACTGTTAACAACATACTCTGTTCCAAAGGCCAAAAATGTCAAAAGTATTTGGGAGCTTGTTTATTGTTTTTAAGAAAAGGAAATACAGGGCTGGAGAGATGGCTCAGTAGCTGTTCTTGCAGAAGACCAGGTTTGAATTCCAGCATCCACATGGCAGCTAACAACTGTCTGTAACTCTACTTCCAGGGAATCTGACACCCTCCTCTGTCCTCTGCAGATACTACATGATGCAGGTGTACTTACATACATGCAGGCATAACACCATACATATAAAATAATAAAAAATTTTAATGAAATACAAAGTAAAATAAATTTTTAAAATCTTCTCTGATCAGACCACTTTTTAAAAACCTGGTGAGTACGTTTAACTGCTTACTGAAGCTGGATGCTGATTGACTTTAGCAATATTGGTTCATCTGCCAGACCTGAGTCTCCTTGTGGACAAGACTGTATGTGATGACTGTCTTAAGCCACATGCTATTTCAGGGAACTCCTCTTAGAGGACATGTAGTAACATCCCACAAGTGTCTAGCATTGATAGAGTCACTCTTCTCTGGAAAATTTGCATTGTTTACTTCAATAAATTTCTACTCTTCATCTTGGGAAAAAATGGAAATGATTTTTAAATTTATTTTTCTAAGAAAGAAAAAAAATCCTTACCTTTCAGACTTCAATATATTGCAAGTTAAAAATCAAAGCTTTTATATGGATTCCAAAAATGTATTCTTTGATATCAATTCCTGTTTCACTCATTAATTAGAATCTGTATTATCACATTTACTGATAATTTTAAAAACATAAGAGACCAAAGTCAATACCAGTAGAAACAAAATAGTATGGTCTGTTGTACTACGCTGGACTTACTGTGCTGTTTTGTATTGAGAAAAAAAGTCTTATTAGATACATTCACCAATGCTTCAGTTCTGGAGACATTCTTTTGGTCGTACAAATACAACAGAGGTTCCATTTCTACATACTCAAAAGAGATACATTGGTATGGGATGAGAGAAGCATGTACTCTTAAGAGGCAACATTAACCATATATCTAACTTTACTGCTCCACTGACCTTGACTAAAGTTCACGGTTTTCACTGGTGAGCCGCACAAATTATTATACTGGTATTATAGGATATTTTCAGAAATTAGTAGCTTTTTTGTGCTGAAAAATTATTTTTAGAGGTGCAAAATTATAACAACGAATAAAAAATATCAAACCAAATATTTTTAGGCTGTAATATTTAATAGGAAGTTACCTCAGCAGTCTGAAAAATGATAAAATATTTGTTGAGATTCTGAATATTAAAATGTAGATTGGTTTGAATTTTACCACACTGTCTATGTGTCCACAAATAGAAGTACATCAAGACTTTTTGCACGAAATATGGCTGAGCAAGTCATCATGCCTGGAATAATAATAATGTTCAGGAGGGACAGGGAGAGCCGGCTACACCATCATAAAGGATGTAAGAGCCATAGACTTACCTTTCAGCTCATCTTCACCAGATTGACACTCACCAGTGGGCACTGGACTTTATGTGATGTGGGATCGATCAACTTATTCATAGGACTTATTTTTATTCTCACAATGAGCTTATTTGAACTTCTTACTTGGTACCCAAAATGACAACACTTATATTTCCCTCAGCATTGTCTCACAGCATCATATTCTCAGCTGGCCTAATCTTTAGCCAGTGCTTACTCTTTCAATCACACTCTCTTGAATGGCTACGTTCCTACAGCACATCTCCAACTGTTGTCCATCCTGTTCTCCCAGAGTCGCCACCATCTCCTTCAGTTCATCTATTCTTAGACATAATTCCTGCCATCTCAATTGATTCCACATTTCTCTATGAATGATGGTAAACAGGTCCTAGGTTGCCTGGACATAGTCTCAATAATTCTTGTTCTTGGTGCCTGCCCATTTCTAAGTACTACCCGACCTAATAAGACTGGTCAAGCAGGATGGCTGAATCGGAGGCTGTTGGTAATTTGCGCTTTCCTTTGGCTGTCTTTAAAGTTACAAGTAGTGCTGTGAATGGATGGTGGAGGAAGGAGTGAGTAGCATGGAAATGTTTAGAAAGTTCAGAAAATGGTTCGTTCATTTGTTCATAGCAAAGGCCGCCTTTTGACCTTGCCCTACTTTCAATATCTAGGGAAGATTTTGAAGTAAAGTTTCAAATTACTACTCTTACGTGCCTCAGGTCTTTCCAGTTACCTTTATTCATTAATTTGATCTTGTGTCCCTTTGTCTCCAAGTCTTGAACCTTTTGACTAATAGTGTAGGACATGAAATTGAAGCTCCCCCAACTCCACTCATTACAGCTGATACATAACTCCCAATGTTATGGTGAAATATAAGTTCACTATTCATTGCCTTTATGAATTTATGTCTTTTATTCATTTCTTCTTAGTAGGAAAGAAAGAGAAAGAAGCAGGAGGAAAATGCACTTGGTCAACTCATTTTATGTAAACAGAGGCCTCAGTTTCCAGTTTTCTGAGAAGCACTTAAACATTTTTGCCTGAGAAAACGCCACTCTTACCATTCAGAAAGAAAACGCAAATGTTAAACGATTTCACTGTTGGAACACTAAATAATATCATTGTTCCAGACAGTTCATCAGGTTCTGAAAACTGTTTCTGTATATTCAATATTGCCACATATAGTTAAATTACAAATCCATTTACAATGAACCAAATTAAAAGTAATTTAGAAATGTCAGATTTCTACTGTACCCTATACGATAACTTTTATTAAATAAGCAGTATGGGAACATTTTCACCTGGCCAAATTCAAAGTTTTCTTTATTTATGAATAATTTTAAATTTTAAATAAGTAAAGCTTATAATGATATTGTGTGTGTGCGTGTGTGTGTGTGTGTGTGTGTATGTGTGACTCACTGCATTTAATTAGGGTTGCCTGCAAGCATAGGTAGGTGGTATATATATTTTGTTTTGGTCTTTTTGAGACAGAGTCTCCCTGTAGCCCCAGCTGTCCTGGAACTCACTATGTAGACAAGGCTGGCCTCAAACTCACAGCGATCCGCCTGCCTCTGCCTCCCAAGTACTGGGATTAAAGGCATATGCCACCACGCCAGGCCTGATTGATATATTTTATAAGCTATTAAATAACCTATGCCATAAAAATAACCACAAAGCTTGCAAATCTTACCAAAATTCAAGCACTTATGCTATACTTAATTTCCACATTATCTATTGTAATGTTTCCCTCTTTGTCTCTGATTTTTCTAATTTTGGTCCTCTCTGTCTTTCTTTTAGATAATATCATTAGATGTTTGTCAATCTTTTTAATCTTTTCAAAAAAAACCCAACTCTTCATTGATTCTTTGTATTGTTTTTGCTTTCTATTTCATTACTTTCATCCCCGATTTTGATTATCTCTTCCTGCTTACTAATTTTTTAGGTGTTGTTTGTTCTTGTTTTTTGAATGACTTCAGATGCATCATTAAGTTGTCAATTTAAGATACCTGCAGATTTTTTTTTAATCTAGGTACTTTGTGCTATAAACTTTCCTCTTAGGACTTCCCTCATTCTGTTCCTTACATTTTGGTATGTTGTGTTTTCATTTCATTCAATTCTGAGAATGTTAAATTTTCCTTCTTGAGTTCTCCTAGACCAAATTTTCATTCAGTGTTATTTAGTTTCCATGAGTTTGTATGTGTTTCCCCATTTCTAGAGTTGCTAATATCCAGTAGAATACAGGACATTATTTCAATTTTCCCAAATTTGTGGAGACTTGTTTTGTGCCCTAACTGGTCCTTGGTTGGGGGAAAGTTCCATGGGCTGATGGTGTTTGGGTAGCAAGCTCTGTAAATGTCTGTTAGGTTCATTTGAATTATGATGTCATTTAACTCCAGGGTTTCTTTACTTAGGTTTTGCCTGGATGACCTGTCTATTGGTGAGAGTTGGGCACTGAAGCCACCCACTAACATTGTATTAGAGTCAAACTATGATTTTAGATCTAATAACGTTTTAGTAACTTGGGTTCCACTTTGCTTGCTGCATATAAGTTTAGTATTATAGTATCCTCTAGTGGATTTTTAACTTCATGAGTATAAATTGTCCTTTCCTGTCTATTCTAGCTTTTGGGTTAAATGAGATTAGTGTTTAAACATTTCTTAAAGCATTCAAATTAGATACATTTGTCTTTGATGAATCAAAACATGTGCAAAGCTGAAAGTTAAACATTTTCTCACTCTATGGTTCTACATTATTTAAGACTATAGATGTGTAACTCCCCAAATAATTTTAAGTACCATAAGTGAAATATATTGAATGCTTTATAAAACCTGATTTATAAAATTTTGATAATGGAGACATCAAGTAGACTACAAAGAATATTTAAAACATTTAGGGACTATGAAATACTGCAAATACAATTTTTACTACCTTGTGCAGATGTTTCATTTATATCACTGCACTATGCAGATAGGAAACAAGTCAGATAGGAAACACGTTTTGCTTTGGATGATTCTGAACACTCCCATAATTTGCAATATGTGCTTGGTTCTGTTCTGCTTTAATGTTTTGTTGAGGAGTAGACATCTTTTAGGGTCTCATTTTTTAATTTTATTTATTTATTTTTTTATGTGTATGAGTGTCACCTGCATGTATGTGAGTATACCCATGTCGTACAGTTCCACGGAGGTCAAAAGAGGGTTTCAGGTTCCCCTGGAACTGGAGTTAAGGACAGTTCATAGCCACCATGTAGGTGCTGGGAATCAAACCCAGGTCCTCTGCAAGATC
Source organism: Nannospalax galili (assembly GCF_000622305.1). Taxonomy (NCBI): domain Eukaryota; kingdom Metazoa; phylum Chordata; class Mammalia; order Rodentia; family Spalacidae; genus Nannospalax; species Nannospalax galili. Next base: position 4,938,124 of record NW_008338999.1, read on the forward strand.
AGTCAGTGCTCTTAACCGCCGAGCCATCTCTCCACCTCCAAGGGTCCCATATTTTAAACTTGGAGTGAATTCCCCTTCTTCTTTGAGAATTTGAGAAACTCTCCATTCCTTTGGTCATGCTGGGTGAACTTGGGTCTTCTATGTGTAAGTAATGAACTCAACTAGCAGACTTCAAAATAACATAAGCTAAAGCATTTGAAGACATTTGAAGACTTTAGGCCGTAACAGTGTTGCTCATCTGCATGTTAAGAGCTCTGAGGTGGTGATTGATTATGGAACTTGAAAGCCTCGTACGTCAAAGCCAGTCACAAGGTCTAGCATGAAGAAATTCATGTGTCTTCACAATTCACAGTGTAATGGGACAAATTCTTTCAAGACACACATATAAAAATGCAGCTCTACATTTAATTAGACTTGATTTTCCACAGGAATCGATTCCCACTCTAAATTAAGGACAGAGTTTAGTAACTGTGGAACTCTCATACTGAGTGGCTAATGTATTTGAAGACTGAGGGGCTTTCTTGAGAGCTTTGCTTACTTTCTTTCCCCTTTTGTGAATATTATGAGCCCACATAAAATTTAAGTTTTATGTGGCGCTTGTGAAGTCATACTTTGATCACCTTCTTGTTCCCACCACGTGCAACAGTGGGGTCAGTAAAGCCAGAAAAACTAAAGGGTTTCCAGAAGGGAAGCTTGTGGATGCTGTGGATACTTGTTTCTTCCTTGAACGCTAAAGGTCAAGGTAAGTACAGAATGCTGAATGCTGAGGAGACAATGTGTAGAAACCTGAGAAATTCATGTAAAGATGGGGTCACTTAGCATTGACAAGACTGGATTCTGCACTATTTCTTTGTAAATCTAGTCCTTTCTCTCTACCCTCTTTTTAAATTTATTTTATTGAATTTTAGTGTATTTTATACAGAATATCTCAGACAATCTTATTCATCTTTATACCCCCGTCCAACGTCTTTTACGAATGGCATTGCTTCCTAGATGTGAATGTATCTAGTTGCTGGACCTGGAGGAATTATGAGTTTCTGTAGCACTGACTGTGTAGGTTTGCTCCATCTTGGAAACGTCATAGATCTCATTGACAGCAGTTTTCTTATTGAATAACTGACTAAGCACCTTTGTGTAGACTTGATTTGTGGCCCATCTTGTGGCAAGGTCAGGGCATTCTTTAAATCTGTGTGTACTTATTTCCCTTTCCACGTCTACCTTATTTAGTAATAATACCAATATTTTCCAGTTATCTCTAATTTTTTTCTTTCATTCTTTGCAAAATTTTCTGTGGATATTTGTAATTCTCTAATTTTAGTTTGGATTCCTTCTAAAAATCTTGAATAAATTTTTTTTTTGTCTTTTTGAGACAGGGTCTCCCTGTAGCCCCAGCTGTTCTGGAACTCACTATGTAGACCAGGCTGTCCTTGAACTCATAGAGATCTACATGCTTTTGCCTCCCGAGTGCTGGGACTACAGGCATGCGCCACCACGCCTGGCTAAATTTTTAAAAATTATATTGGTACATAAAATAAAAAGGTTTCAAATTCCACTCAATGATCAAACAAAAATTTATACTCACTTTTTCTACGAATGTCTTTCTATATCTCCATATATTATCCAATAACAAATATTACCTATTATATTATATTAATTCTTTCTAGTCTACTCCTTTTAGTTCAACATTTTTAGTTGCTAAGACAAATTTCTACCTGGACTCATGATCTCTACTATTTCCTGTGAACTTTCTTCATAATTTTTAAGGTTAGTTAGTTTAAAATAAAACGAGCATCACGCAAAATGTCCTGTAATGGTGGTGGGTCATCTGGCCTCTTGATCAAGGAGGCCAAGAAAACCCCACCAGAAGGACTTGAACCAGTGTCCAGTCTATAAAGAGGAGGGTCAACACGGAGGAATCATTTCCTCCATGCTTCCAAGAGGAGCCAACAATGGTCGAGCAGGACCTTTGACTTATCTTCACATAGATGGAACTGATAAAAGAAAGGAGCCAGGGGCTCCTCCCAAGCCCATGAGACCCCTGAGGAACAAATCCTCTAACGACCTCAAGAGTAAAAACAAATCAGTTTATCTGGTCCAATTGTATGTCCTTAAACACCCAAAAGGGAAGTATAACCAAAGATTAAAGGGGCCAATATAATTTCATAAGAGCATCCATATACATAACTAAAAGTTACGCGACAAACAACAAAGCCAGACAGGCGATACCTTCAGTCAAGTTGTTGGACAGGATGGATAAAGGCTCTTCCAGACAGTAACCCAACATACTACTGGAAAAATGAACAGCAGACCCCAATTCTATCCAAAGGAATATTGACAATAGATTGCCGTAGATGAGGAACAGCTGATCCTCCTGGATCAGGGACCTCTGTCTGACTAGATTTACCAGAAGGGCAGATAGGGGGGAATGGATGGGGGTGCTGACAGCACAGTGGACAATGGCAGGGATGGCAGAGTATGGAGCCTCTAGTGGGAGAGGAAGGCTGTCTATCTGATGAGTTTGTATTCATGCTCAGATGCCGAGGAGCTCAGAAGGTGGGCGACTATGACCAGTGATAGTCATGTATATAGAGATTAGAAATGCATGTGCAAACATCCAATGTCAATTGCATTGAAAAAGAATTTTTCTATATGAAACTGTGTATTTTAATAATGAAATGGAGATCTTTTTAAAGGTTAAAACATCATTTAATTTATGTCTTATAGGGTTTATACTGAGTACAATATTGAATAACTGTAATAATTCAACTGTAAACCTAAAAATGTACAGCCAATTTTGAAAGAGATGTACCCCAGCTCAGAAAAATGTTATTGAATAGGTTAATGCTGTTGTAATGAAAAGCTTATTCTAATTGAAAAAAAAATATTTTATTGAAAAAAAAATGTAGGAAACAACATATCTTAAAATGAAGTGGAGATCTTCTTTAAAGGGTAAAAACTCATCCAATTTTATGTCTTACAGGGCTTTTACTGAGTTCATTATTGTATGACTGTATTAATTCAACTGTGAACCTAAAAATTTACAGCCACCTTTGAAAGAGATGTACCCCAGCTCAGAAAAATGTTATTGAATAGGTTAATGCTGTTGTAATGAAAAGCTTATTCTAATTGAAAAAAAAATATTTTATTGAAAAAAAAATGTAGGAAACAACATATCTTAAAATGAAGTGGAGATCTTCTTTAAAGGGTAAAAACTCATCCAATTTTATGTCTTACAGGGCTTTTACTGAGTTCATTATTGTATGACTGTATTAATTCAACTGTGAACCTAAAAATTTACAGCCACCTTTGAAAGAGATGTACCCCAGCTCAGAAAAATGTTATTGAATAGGTTAATGCTGTTGTAATGAAAAGCTTATTCTAATTGAAAAAAAAATATTTTATTGAAAAAAAAATGTAGGAAACAACATATCTTAAAATGAAGTGGAGATCTTCTTTAAAGGGTAAAAACTCATCCAATTTTATGTCTTACAGGGCTTTTACTGAGTTCATTATTGTATGACTGTATTAATTCAACTGTGAACCTAAAAATTTACAGCCACCTTTGAAAGAGATGTACCCCAGCTCAGAAAAATGTTATTGAATAGGTTAATGCTGTTGTAATGAAAAGCTTATTCTAATTGAAAAAAAAATATTTTATTGAAAAAAAAATGTAGGAAACAACATATCTTAAAATGAAGTGGAGATCTTCTTTAAAGGGTAAAAACTCATCCAATTTTATGTCTTACAGGGCTTTTACTGAGTTCATTATTGTATGACTGTATTAATTCAACTGTGAACCTAAAAATTTACAGCCACCTTTGAAAGAGATGTACCCCAGCTCAGAAAAATGTTATTGAATAGGTTAATGCTGTTGTAATGAAAAGCTTATTCTAATTGAAAAAAAAATATTTTATTGAAAAAAAAATGTAGGAAACAACATATCTTAAAATGAAGTGGAGATCTTCTTTAAAGGGTAAAAACTCATCCAATTTTATGTCTTACAGGGCTTTTACTGAGTTCATTATTGTATGACTGTATTAATTCAACTGTGAACCTAAAAATTTACAGCCACCTTTGAAAGAGATGTACCCCAGCTCAGAAAAATGTTATTGAATAGGTTAATGCTGTTGTAATGAAAAGCTTATTCTAATTGAAAAAAAAATATTTTATTGAAAAAAAAATGTAGGAAACAACATATCTTAAAATGAAGTGGAGATCTTCTTTAAAGGGTAAAAACTCATCCAATTTTATGTCTTACAGGGCTTTTACTGAGTTCATTATTGTATGACTGTATTAATTCAACTGTGAACCTAAAAATTTACAGCCACCTTTGAAAGAGATGTACCCCAGCTCAGAAAAATGTTATTGAATAGGTTAATGCTGTTGTAATGAAAAGCTTATTCTAATTGAAAAAAAAATATTTTATTGAAAAAAAAATGTAGGAAACAACATATCTTAAAATGAAGTGGAGATCTTCTTTAAAGGGTAAAAACTCATCCAATTTTATGTCTTACAGGGCTTTTACTGAGTTCATTATTGTATGACTGTATTAATTCAACTGTGAACCTAAAAATTTACAGCCACCTTTGAAAGAGATGTACCCCAGCTCAGAAAAATGTTATTGAATAGGTTAATGCTGTTGTAATGAAAAGCTTATTCTAATTGAAAAAAAAATATTTTATTGAAAAAAAAATGTAGGAAACAACATATCTTAAAATGAAGTGGAGATCTTCTTTAAAGGGTAAAAACTCATCCAATTTTATGTCTTACAGGGCTTTTACTGAGTTCATTATTGTATGACTGTATTAATTCAACTGTGAACCTAAAAATTTACAGCCACCTTTGAAAGAGATGTATCCTTGCTCTGGAATGTATTACTGAATATGCTAAAGCTGTAATGAAATGCTTCTAAAAAATAGCTTGAAAATAAAATTTGAAAATTAAAAAAAAATAAATAAAAAATAAAACGAATAACACTATACTTTGTGAGCATATCACTGTCCTTTTCACCACCACTAGGAGGCTTTCAAATGTTTTAAGTCAACATTCAAGTCTACATCATAAGACCCCATTTTGTATGGTCAAAGGATGATCTAGGATAGCCATGCTTTCTGTTTTGAATGAGTGAGTATTAAGCATGAAGCAAGTCAATGTAAAAGACTAAATAGCCAGTAGCAGATAGATAGAAGCTATATATAAACAGCAAAGCCCCATCAAATCAGTCCAGTTGAAAGAGCAAATCAAAATTATGTATCTTCAAATTGTGCTTACAATATCCAGCAGAAATCAGATGGGGAAGCATTCAGCCAGGCTGGGGTTCCTGATTTAAAGTTCTGGGCAGAGCAGTGCATCCTCTCCATCAAGGAGTTTCTGGATTCTCATCCCATTGCAGGTGACACCTGAATATAAAGGACCCAGACAAGCTGAGGTGAAGAAGTCCATGATGTACTGGGTGGCTCCCCTTTGATCTGAATTCAAGAAATCTATCTAGGCATTCATTGGCCACTCCAGGTGCAGGATGACATGCTATAGAGCCACAGTCTGTGTTCCCTTCAGGTCCAATTCTGATTTTTGAGCTGCGTCCACAGAATTCTTCTAACATTTTTCTTTCATGAATTCCTTAGTTCTTACATCCAACTATCCTTTTGTTTGCCATCAAAAGTTTGGTTTTGTCTGTTACTTGCTTAAGTGACCCTTTTCACAACTATAATAGGACACAATGTTTTTAATACCCTGCTTGGGTTTTTTGCCATCTCCCCTTTAGAGGGTCAGAGGACCAGCCTGATCCAGGACAGCGGCTATTATAAGACTCATGTTATAAACATGCTTGAGTCTGAGACAAGGAGGCCACCTGATTCCCAGAGTGCACTTTCAATAGACTAAACTGAATATGACAACTTATCAATAAAATGTGCATTGAAGGAAGCTAACAATTTGCCTTGTTTATTTCACTAACTCAGCCTTCAACTTCTTCAGCTTAATTTCTCATAATGAGTTTCTTGAATGCTCCATTACAGACCTGCTGAGTTGCTTGTGATTTTTCCATCACAATCTGCACTCTCAATTTTCTATAGTCAGAGTAAATTGGTGTCCTAGATATATAAGCAAGGCCATTTTATGGGTGGATGGACTGGCTACATTTTACTCATGGAGCTAGGAGGAAATGAGATAGAATAGGCAGAGATGAATAACACTTTACTTAGGATAAGAGAGTTAATGCAAAACTATAAAAGAATACTCACTTCTATTACAATTTGCCACCATAAACCATAGGGTATAGGCCAGTTATCCTAGTGGTTATGTGAGTAGTAATATGAATGATCAAAACTCCCGATCAAATGGCTATCCTGACTCCTTGTTTATAGAAGATATTTTTTCATTTATGTAAAAAGAGAACAAGTAATCAATAAAAATTCCACTATTTCTGATTTCTTTAAATATTAGTGAAATGGGGGAAATTACATCACAGTCCTTTCTGCCAAATCTAGAGGGTTTAACAAACACAATTTCAAGAGAAATAAAATGTTTATTATGTAGAATAAAGTTGAAATTTGTTTGGATAAAACTTAGGGCAACTTTTGTGTATTAATCTCCAATTGACTCTGATTTCCAACTTTAAATTTCCTTGAGAGAATGCACAGGTTCTTAGACAAGTGGCAAAAAAGAACAGTAATTACTGGAAAACAAGAAACTGTTCCTTCAACAAAGGAAAGAATGTTGACTTAAGCAATGGAGTCCATTGAGAAAAGTGTACCCATTAAAAGAATCAATACTTCTAGCTCTAGGAGTTCATTGCAACACTTGTATACCCTGCCAAAAAGAGTTAAGGACTTGGGAGCATTTCACCTGGCAATCATTTTAGGCTTAACATTTGTCAGACTTTCAAACTTAAGATGTTAAAAATAAAAAGAAGAAAGACTAAATACTGATTTATGAAGGATTTGCAGAATCAAAATATTATCAAATATGGTAACCATATAAAGAAACTATGATAGGAATGTAAATCAGGAGGGTGTATTTTATATACTAGTGTATATTTCTTGTCATGTTGAGGCTAAATAAGGTCATAAACTTAGTTCTCTTGATAGAGGTTGAATGAGTTCTTAACACCGATTGGCACTGATATTTCTTTTGGGAATTTTCTGAGCGTGTTTGGGAAAAGTTTTAATGGCATGGTATCAACTCCTAGAGGCTTCTTCATCATCCTATAGGCAAATTTTACAGTTCAGTTCCAAATCAGACAGCTCAGCTTCCCTCACAGGCTTCTTCAGTGATTCCATTGGAAACATGGAAAGTTGAATCAACTACAAGTAGAAAAATTTTAATTTTAAGCCCCAGAGAATGTAAAGAATAAAACAAGTCCAGCTCTTTCATAAGACCTCACCCCTCCCTGAGGATCTATAGGCAGTTAGTGGTTGCTGGGGGAGAGAGACATTTTCTTCAGTGGTGTAGCCACTGGTAAGGTGCCCATGCTTCTAAAAATAATCTATCATCAAGGCTCCTTCAAGGAATCCTAATGAAACTCATTGACACACACAAAAACAAAAGAAATACAAAACAAAAACAAAACCATGAAAATTAAAGGGAGATTAGTTGAGAGGAGAAAGGTGTTCAGTGGTGGTGGGCAAAGACAAGAAATCTACCAGGCAAGAATATGATCAAGATACAATTATGTATATGAAAATATCACACTGAAACCCATAATTACTTGCAATTAAAATGTGGTAATAAAAATCTTCTAAACAGCCCAGTTCTAATGTTTAAAGTATCTCGACCTGAAACAAGAAACTCATCAATGAAAACAATATTTGCTATTAGGTCAAGTGTGCTCATTTTGTCCCTCAGTCTACTGTATGCCAACACAACGGAAAAGAAAATGTTAGCATTTGATGTTCTTATAGGATATTAAACACATAGGGAACACAAATGTAATGCCTGCATAGAAAGTTAAGGCATTTAGACAAGGTAGCAGAAGGTCATTTGAGGGTTCCCCACAAATTCAGGCATTATTTTAGCTGAAAACAAATGCCTGGTTTATTTCTTCATGAAATGAGGGATTTCCATGAAGCATAATGACAGCTTTTATTTGTAGATTTAATGTAAAAGCAAGTAATTCTGGAGCTTTTATTGCAGAAGATGATTGGACTGGCTTAGAGAAAAGACGACACTAGTAAATGTGGCCCCTTCAGTTACACACAAAATGTCTGCACCTATACATTGAGTATCTGCTGCAGCGTTAACCCAGGAGATTCAAAGTTCACAGTGCTGTTTTCTCGCTTTTCCTTTCATGTTCCTTTCCAAATGCTTGTGTACACCACCAAACTTACGTCTTTTCTAATATTCTTTCCTTTTCCAAAGAGCTTCTTTTCTTAGAAAATTACTGTAAATACTGATGTCAATTTGATTCTTGATCAGGGCCAATTTTTAGAGACACCTTTGTATTTTCCATGGACTTTATCTTTCCTTGAGCCTCTCTCTCAAAAGCCCTTTCTTAGATTCTTTCCAATAAACGGAGCTCTGCATCATTCTGTTGATACAAAGGGCTGCATTTTAAAGACAGGAAAATGACAGTGATATTGACTTGTTGATACACTGGAACTTTGCTAGCACATATTCACTGATCTAGTTCTGGACCATGATGGATTCCAGATTTATTAATACTTTTACTTTATTTTAGGTATTTGAAGTCTAAGAACTCAAATACATTATTATGTTTTGCTTATTTTGTTCTCATATACAATTCAAAACTACATTGTAAGATAAACATACTTATTATCTATATTTTATATATGTATAAACTGAGGTTCAGAGAAGTTAACCAACTTTTACAAGGTCATACAGATATTAAAATTGTTTAATCACTTAGGAGAGAAGATGGGTTGTTCTGAGTAATAGTCTTAGCTGTTCCCTTGACCTCAACTTTGGGCTCATATAAAGGTAGAATTACATTAAAAATCACTGCAGTTTTGCATTTTGTTGAATAGTCCCACTAAGCTGCTTCAGTGTGTGACTGAGCCTATTTGGGCAGTGTCGGCCTTGTGTAACTTTGAGAGCCAGTCACATGGAAACCATTGCAGACCATGCTTCCTAGAGTTGGAAACTACAGAAGCCCCACGTGGGGGCTTAGAAGTACAAACTGATGTGAAATTCTCTTTCTCTGTCTTTTATAGGAAAGTTGTAAGGAACTCATTTCAAACAATGAAACATTCCTTTTTTAAAAGAAATTGAGATAGGACAAGTAGTTTTCTAAACTACACAGGCAGGGGGGAACACGCTGTTTTTTTCCACCTTAAGGAATAAATGAAAAATCTAGCTTAGCTCAGCCCTCACCATTTGTGTTTTGACTGCCATGAAGATCGATTTAAGATATTTGGCAGCACCATAGGAAGTACATCTGCAGACTAAAAGGTTCCTTAACCTTCTTTTTTATTCTAGCTTTACATTTTCTTGTTTCTCTTGCGCTTTATTTGATATGCTAGGCCACTGTCCTCTTATGAGTGTTTGTTTTACTCATAGGAAAAGACTGGAAGTGCAAAGCCTGGATTTGTCTGCAAATGCAGTTTATAAAACTTCACCCTTGCATTTCGATAACGGTACTGTGTAAATCTCACGACACTGCTAAGGTAACCTCTTTCACCTCATGGTCATCAGACATCCTGCCCTTCTAGGTATGCTTCCCATTTACCTAATATGTGTTTCCTTATACAGGTTGTAGATTGTTTGACACAGAGATAGGCTTTATTCAGTGTTTCCAAAACATTTTGAGAAGCTCTTACTTAGGATGAAAATAGTAAGTAAAATTTGAAAACTCTGTCTCTTTATTCTCCTGATGATACACTCTCACTACCTCTGGTTTGATACTACTCAGACAGCTACCAAGGTCTATGAAAAGATTAAATAAAGTATAGTGAATGGGTCATTTTGCAGACAATATTAATTATCATAGGAAAATTAGAAAAGTACTGAATAATGATCAAATCCATAGATGTCAGAAAGATAGTGTGCTGGAGAGCTTTAGTGTCAACTTGACACACCTGGGTAGAGGGAGCCTCAACTGGGGAATTACCTCCATTAAACTGGCCTGTGGCCATGTCTGAGGGGCATCTTCTTGATTGTTGTTTGATGTGGGAGGGCCCAGCCCACTGTGGGTGGTGCCACCCCTGGGCAGGTGGGCCTCTGTTGCATATGAAAGCAGGCTGAGCAGGAGCCAGGGAGCAAGCCAGTAAACAGAGTTCTTCCATGCCTGTGCTTCAGCTCCTGCTTCCGGGTTCTGCCCTGAGCTTCTACTTTGGGTTTCCTGATGAACTGTGACCCAGGAGAGGTAAGACAAAATAAATTCTTTCTTCCCCAAGTTGGTATTGGTCAGAGTATTTTGTTACAGTAATGGAGAAACAAGCTAGAACAAGTGGTAAGGGGCCATGGGTTCAGGAGATAAACTACAGTGATAAAAAAGGAAGAAAGGGGAATAATAGAATAAAAGGGTTAAATGGTGTGGTTAATGGGAGGACAGCATAGAGGAGTATGGGGAGGGATAAGAAATACTAGGAGCCTTCTGCAAAGGTCATATAGAAACCAATGTCTATAGAAGCTTCTCTCTCTCTCTCTCTCTCTCTCTCTATATATATATATATATATATATATATATATATATATATATATATATATATATATATATATATATATATATATATATGAAGAAAAGAGAACAATGCACCTATTAGACACCAAAGGCTAGCAAATAAAAAGCCCAGTGTGAGAAATGGACTCTCTGTTTTGCAGCTGTTATTGAAGTGAACCCCCCCATAGCCTCTCAAGCAATACTGGCTTGCTTTTATTACTGCTCTTGATTACCCTCCAGAACGTGACATCAAGACTCTATTCCTGAAGACACTATGTGAGTCAGAAAAAATATGGCGAAATCCAACTGATACTGAATGAGAGACTTCATTCCTATTGTCTTGTTTCCATAGTTTTTATTGTAGAGGTTTTGAATGTCTTTGGTTAGCTTTTAGCCCTAGATATTTCTTGGGGCTGCTGTGAATGGGGATGTTTCATGAACATGTGCTCTGACTGCTTGTTGTTGGTATATAGAAAAGCTAGTGACTTTCGTAAATTAATTTTGTATCCTGCCATTTTGTTGAAAGTATTGATCATTTCTAGAATGTTTTTAGGTGGGATTTTGGGGATCTCTTATGTATAATATACCACCTGCAAATAGGGATATTTTGCTTTCTTTACATGTTATAAGTCTGTTTGAGTTGTTGACCTTTTCTTGTTTTAACTTTGGTGTCGCCATTGAATTTAGTTCCATCGTTTTATCACCTGTGTGCTCCATCCTCTAGGAACATTTTAAATTTAGACTTTTCTTTATGTTTAAGAAGGAAAATTCAGGGGTTAAGATTTATCTCAGTGGTAAAGCACTTGCTTAGCAAGTGTAAGTCTCTTGGTTAACTCCCCAATTTTGGGGGGAGTTAACTCCCATCTATTTTTTAAAAAACTGAAAGTCATGATAAAAATACATAAATGGGGGTGGTTGGTGATTAGTCAGTAGTTAAGTGAAATGACTGCTCTCATGGAGGACTCAGTTTCGATTCCCTGCACACATATGGCAGCTAACAGCCATCTATAACTCCAATTCCAGAGGATCTGATACCCTCTTCTGGTCTTCATGGGCATTGTACAGCATAAGTACATTTGTATACATGCAGGCAAACACTCATACACATAAAAGAAAAATAAACAATATTTTACATACATATATTTATGCATCAACCCTGGCCTTGGAATCTTCTTGTCCCCTCTTCTGCAATGGTCCCTGAGCCATGCATGGGTGAGTCCTAACCAGAGACATGCACTCTACAGTCACTTACTCTCTAAAACTTAGCCAGTTGTGGCCTTCTGTGTGCATTGTGCTCTGTTGTATAAGAAAACTTCTGGGTACAATTCTTGACAGAATAGGACTCAACATATATAACAGAATGCATATAACAGAAATCCATTGGGGGTACTTTGGGGTGTGGATGGGGAAGGGGAATCTAAATTTAATTAAGAACTGTTATATAAAATGCACAAAAATTCAGTAAAAAAGAAGATAATACATTATAAATGTTTTACATATATAAATGACATAACTATAGTGTAAATGTGTATAAATATGCCTCAAAAAAACCCATGTTATTTTCAATCATGAGAGTTTTTAATAAAAATTAACATGTACTAGACTGCAAAATATGTTTTGATAACATCTAATGAAACCTGTGGATAAAAACCACTCATTACTGCATATATGTATATGAAATAAGCCATGACCATTAATTTATGATACACAGCTGCACTACTATGGAAGGATTGAATAGTTGAAAAGAGGCCATTGTGCTTCTAAATACTAAAATGATAACTGTCTCACACTTCTCAGAAAAGCAAAGTCCTTCTCAAAGTAAAACTGTAAAATTAGAGACCACAAAAAGTGTCATAGCCGGGCACGGTGGCGTATGCCTTTAATCCCAGCACTCGGGAGGCAGAGGTAGGCGGATCTCTGTGAGTTCAAGGCCAGCCTGGTCTACATAGTGAGTTCCAGGACAGCTGGGACTACAGGGAGACCTTGTCTCAAAAAGACCAAAAAAAAAAAAGTGTTATAATGAAAGCAAAAATAAATAGAGGAGTCTTGGAAAAAGTCAAAAAGAGAGAGAAGGAAGGAACAGCTGAGGGAAGAGGAAGAAAGATAAAGGAAGAGGGGGAAAACAGGAAGGAAAGCTTCTTGGACTGGAGGAAACATGACTTTTGTGGAGGTAACATCAATTTCTGAATGCTTTTTGAAAAGGTATTAGAACCAGTGAATTTTTTAAAAGTATTTTTATTCATTACCTGATAATATCACATAATTTTGACCATTTTCAGACCCCTCTATTATCTATACCCTCAACTTACTAATCTCTGTGACTTCGTGCCCTCTATTATTAATTTTAAAGAAAATTTAATTATAAATTTTCAAGTCTATTTTGTGTTCCCCAAATGCTCCTGGGTGTAGGTCCAGCCCCAGAAGCCTGGTTAACCTACCCACTGACACACCCTTAAAAAAAAATTAACTCTCCACTCTCATAGCAACTAGCAATTGCCAGTTGCTCCTTAACTAGGGCTGGGGCATCTTGCCCATCTTCCTCATCCATGCTGGGCTTTTGTCTCTCTTAGGTTTCAGGTCTTATGATGCTGTGACAAAGGCTGGGTGACCATGTGTGCCACTGCCCTATCGTGTCTGGAAAAAAATGTTTTCTTGTACTTATCTACCAACTCTGCTCTTACAGTCTTTCTGTCCCCTCTTTCTCAATGATATGTCTTGGGAGGAGAGGCTGTGAAATGGGTTTCCCATTTAGAGCAAAGCCTTTGCAGTGTCTTAATCGCTGCATTTCAACCAGTTGTGTGTCTCCGCATTAATCATCATCTCCTTCAAGAAGAACCTTGTCTGATGAGAGTTAGAGATGCACTAATATATTAGTATATCAAGAAGTCATTAGGAATTGGTTTAATTTTATGTCCATTTTAACAGAATCATTATGGTGTGTTCTTACCTAAGGACTGTGATCTGTCTAGCCGCAGGTTCTTGGCCCTGATAACAGTGTCAGGTGTGAGCTCACTGTTTTAAGCTGAACTTGAACCCAATCAGAATGTGATTAGTTGCTCCCATAACTTTTGTGACATTACTGTACAAGTGGGCATGTCTTGCAGGCCAGTCATAACTGTAGATTCAGGGTTCAATGACATGGATAAATATCAAAATATCGTAGATGAGTTTATACTTAACGAAATACCTTCAGGTCCATTGTTAAACGTTTCACCACAGGAAGCCAGGAAAGAATCACTTAAGCACAGAGTATTATGTACAAAGAACTTCATTTAAACATCTATGAGCTTTATTTTACTACATTTCTTTATTCATTTATTCATTCATTTGCTTGTTTATTGAGTTATTTTGTGATGTAGTCTTACTCTCTATTACAGGCTGGAACTAATTATATAGACCAGGATGGCCACAGGTTCCTGGCAATCCTCCTGCCACAACTCTCAAGTTCTGGGAATATAGGCATGCCACACACAGCATTTTATTTCATTTATATGCTATTAGAGGTAGGAAAAGTCTACAGAATTAGAAAAACCAGTCAAATGATTAAAAGAAACCATAAAAACAAGGATCACTAGTCAGCTTTGAGGACATTTTAAATGTTCTATTTATTTGTGTGTGTGTATGTGTGTGTGTGTGTGTGTGTGTCACACACACACACACACACATGTATGTAAGTGTACCCATGTTGTACAATGCCTGCATATATCAGAAGAGGGTGTAGGATCCCCTGGAACTGGAGGTACAGATGGTTGTCAGCTGTCATGTGGGTACTGGGTACCAAACCTACCAAACCATGGTCCTCTGCAAGAGCAGCAAGAGCTCTTAACCACTGACACATTTCTCTAGCTCCAAATGTTCTATTTTTATTTTGGTTTTTAAATTAATGTACCTATTTATTAATGCTTATGAAGTATATACCAAACTTCATTCTATATAAATGTTATGATTTGAGATAGACTTTAGGACTGGAGAGACAGATGAGTTGTTGAACTCATACTGCTCTTACGGAGAACTCAAGTTCAGTTCCCAGTACCCAAGTCAGGCAGCTCACAACCAATGGCAGGTAAGCTTAGTAAAGAAGACTTGCAAAGAGATTGGAAATAGTGAAACAGCCAGAACAGATGTGGGATGGAGGATAAAATGGCTTCCTTCGAAAATGGGAAGAATAAAATATGTTTCTAGGATGATTTTGATATACTAACCAAAAAGATCATAAAGTTGCAACTGTGGGAGGCGTTGAGTGGGGAACCTAGTGTAGTAGTCAAAGAAAGTGTCATTAACAGGGTATATTAGCCATTAAAATGTAAAATGTGTGTTAATGAAAAGAAAAATTTAGTTATGTGAGGCCATGGGAGTAGAAGTAAAGATATATATTTTTAGATTGTTTGTGTGTGTATGGTATACAATGTGTGTTTGTGTGTGTGGTGTGCTTACTGTGGTGTGCATGTAGTATGTATATATGTGCTGTATGTGTGGTGTATGTATATAGTGTTTATGTGGTGTGCATGTATGTGGTGTGTTTGCCTATGTGGCATGTGTGTGTAGTGTATGTGGTATGTATACGTATAGTGTGTGTGTGTGGTATGTGTGGTGTGGTGTGCTGTGTGGTATGTATTGTATATGTGGGATGGGTGTGGTGTGTATGTAATATGTGTGTATATGTACTGTGTGTGTGATACATATATAGTGTTTATATGGTGTGAGTATATGTCATGCATTTGTGTATGCTGTGTGTGTGGTATGGTATATGTGGCATGTATGTATGTGGTGTGTGTATGTGTACATGTGGTATTTTTCAGTGTGTAGTGCATGCGGTACATGCGTGGTATGTGTAGTACATGTGGTATATGTGTTTATGTGGTGTGTATGTGTATGGCATATGTGTATGTATGGTGTATATGTTTTGCATGTGTGTGGTGTATGGTGTACGTGGTGTGTATGATGTGTATGTATGTGTGTGCATGCATGTGAATGAACTTCTGAAGAGTTAAACACTAATGAAGCAAACATGAGCAGAGATGATCTGACTGGCTTGAACTTACAAGTGGGGCCCAAGCCCTGGCCATGTGTGAAGGGTGAGGGAAACAGGTCACTTTCAGTCAGTAGCAGACATATGTTCTTGAATCCACCCCTGTCCTCTGAAGTGCCTGGACTGGTACATCAGCCATCAGGTATCTCACAGTGAAGGTCAGTGTGCAGGAAGCACCAGGGTGTTTCAACTTTTCTGCATCAACGGTAACACAGTAAGTAAAGAAACAAGCTGACATCTATATGTGAAAATTTTGTTTTATTCATTAATTATGTGTAGGGGGGAGTATATACCCATGAGTGCAGGTGTTCAGAGAGAATAGAAAAGGATGCTGGATCCCCTGGAATTGGGCATCAGTCAATGTGAGTGTTAGGAACCAGACTCTAGGCTTCTGCAAGAGCAGCAAGTGATCATAACCACTGAGCCATATCCCTAGTCCTAGACATCTGTTTTTGAACATTGTAACAGGTAGAACAATAAAAACTTTGTGAGGCAGAATACTGATTTTATGATGAAAGAAAGCACATCTGAGAGTCATGAGGCTGGCATGGGTTGATGGGGTAGGGGATTATAGAATGGCACTTTCTTATGATACATAAGTTTCAGAGTCATTTAATTCGAAAATGAAAAGTAATGAGACTTTAAAACCCAAGACAGTTATGACAAGATAAACCAATTATAGTCACTTGCTCTCCCTGAAACCCATGTGACCTTTCATATTAATCATATGAAACATCTGGATGAGAAGCAGGCTAGAGCCAGAGTGGGTTGGAATCTTTAATCATATGGCATTGATATATGGCTGCTGGTCTCTCACTATTGCCTGATGAAATAAATCCAGCCCCTAATATCTATCCAACTCAAGAATACTCAGCAGCTGAGGGATATTTATCTCAGAATCAAGCCACAGTGAGTCACTCACACAGCCCTGTTCCTTAGCTTGCTTGGTGTTTAACAATATCAAGGCCAGGAAGGTTAGCTAATTCTATGGTCAGCAAATGTTACTGTCCAAACATAAATCATTTCAGGATATCTGACAGCCAGTAAGTACAGTGCCTCAGCGGTTAAGTGGGGATCATTGAGGTATTCTAGTACATAAAGGTGCCTGCTTACAAGTCTAAGTACCTGAGTTCTTAGACTTTGAGGGCCTTAGGACCCACAAAGTGGAAGGAAAGAAACAAGCCTCTCAAGTTGTCCTCTGACCTCCACATTTATGCTATCACACACACACACACACACACACACACACACACACACACACACTAAATGTAATAAAAATTTTATAAAGTGGGATACTTTTCTGGCAGAACTCATGTTAACCAATGCATTCAGTGTTCACCTAGAGTGGAGGCAGTTGTCAATCAATTAAGTAGCTTTGAGGTAAGCGCCACAAAAGTATTTTTCATGGACAGAAAAATGCTCTAGGCTTCCTGCTTTAAATAAAACTAGTTCTTTACTTTTCTCCTTCTGTAGCAACTGTTGTTTGGACACTCTTCAAAAGTCAAGTGGTATGTTCTAAACTAATTCTGGAATGGAACATACCTAAGCAGTAGGGAATGTACTGGCTACTTTTCTCAATCCTGTGACAAAATATCTGACCAAAGTAACTTAAGAAAGGAGGAGGTTTTGTTTATTTTTGTTGTTTTTTTTTCTGGGGGGGGTTACTCAAAGTTAGTGGGTATCATTGTACCAGTGCGAAAGTCATGGGATCAGGAGCTTGAGGTAGCTGGGCACACTGCCCCTGCAGTCAGGAAGTAGAAGGCAATGAACGCTGATGCTCAGCTGGGGACTCCAGCTCAGGGAATTGTGTCATCCACATTTAGGGTGAATTTCCCACCTTAATTAACCTAGTTTAGATATCCCTCACATACATACCTGTCTCATAGGTGATTCTAGACCATATAAATGTGAGAACATTAACCACCACAGGGAGAATACTATGTTTATGGACCTTGTCGTTAAGCTCTTTTCTGTACATTCTTTGTGCCTGCTCTACACGAAATCTAGCTCTCCTCTACAGTGTGCTGTAGCTGTTTTCTTCCACACACACACACACTGCATGCGTGGAATGGGTGAAAACTTGCATATTTCTTATTTCTCAGTGTCACTTTCAGATAATTATTCTTTCCTACTTGAAATGAGGTTTTGAATTGCATAATATTAAACCATGTGATCCACTACCTAGTTCGAATCATCTATAAATGCCTACATGGTTGACTAACTCATTCCTGTGTGTAGACTTCTGCTCTGTGTTATTGCAACAACCATCATTCTGTTTGGGTTCTTGCTTTCTCCCCACAACTAGTAAACTCTTTTAAAAGATCATGTTTTATAGTTGTCCATGATACCTATTACATCTCTTGACAGGAAGCTCTCGTATCTTTGCTGAGTGAGCAATAGACTTACCTTTATTTTAGTTACTTTCCTGTCATGTTGACAAGTTCATTTACCTTGTTTGCAATCTGTTGATGAATTCATCTACCCTGTTGCTGTTTTTGCTGCTGCCTTTGCTACTCCCATTCTTTGTGGACGTTAGAATCCAGCTTCTTCAGTTTTCAAACATGAAAAGACCGGTGGCTCTCCAGGAATCCTCCAGACCTTCAGCACCACATTGAGACTGTTGAATATTCAGCCTGTGGACTGAGCATCTACTGGTTGGCATGTGTAAGCCAAACTAAATAAATCCCCTTTTAGTATATATTCATTCTATCAATTTTATTCTTCTAGAGAACTCTGATTAATATATTATCATACTTCATAATCTATAAGCATATTTCATGATAAATTATGTTTTAATAAATATTAAAAGGGTAAAAGGATAAGTTAAATATCTGAAAAAAAAGTAAGCAAATGCCCAAAAAAGGATTCACGAGACAAATAATTCCTGAGGTTATAAAAATCTATTAATCCTTGTTCTAATTTCTGCAGAGTACAAGTGTAAAAATGCTATCTTCAATAATTATTCTGCTTACTTTCCCATATCTGTCTCTTAATCATTTGGGACACAATGCATTTTTTCAGATATTAAATCTAGTTAGTTCCGTCTCACAGACAATTCACTTCTCACCTTCCCCCCATGACTGTGCCTACTCTCCTGCTATTCACTGAGTAATTTGGAAACTCCTATGAGAAAAAAATGGAATTGCTACAACTTAGTTCCCTCATAATGAAGATGCAGCTTCTCTCCATCCCCCTGTCTCTCATCTGCAATTGTGATAATTCCCATAACTTTTGACTAGTAGAACTCCCTGAGAAAAGATACAATTGAGACACTAATAAAACAGTGGAAATCCAGACTAATAAAACTGGAAATCAATCAAGAAAGTCGCCTTTCAGCACCTGTCTTGGCCTTTCCATGTATGGAGTTTTCACGTTAGCACATTGGCCTCTGTTGACTTTCCTTAGATTCCCACTTCCTTTTCTTTTCTTGTCTTTCTTTGTGATAGGATCTCCCTGTAGCCGTAGCTGACCTGGAATTCACTATGTAGACCAGCCTGGCCTAGACCTCACCGAGATCTGCCTCCCTGTGCTGGGATTCAAGGCATGAGCCACGCCTTAACATTGACTTCTTTAATTACCGTAAGAATCCTATGAGAGATGCATTACATTTAGCCTTACTTTACAAATGAGGAATGTAGCATTCAAATAAGTTAAGAAACTTGACCTTAATTATTGGATGTAAGAACAGTAGCATTTGTGTTTTAAAACCCAAAGCCAAATGATAATCAATAGGATTCTTACAAAAAATGAAATCAGACAAATGGAGGTAATTTTACCCAGGCCATGTTCAGAGGTGATGGATCTCTCCTGTCTACAGAAGAAACCTGATTCATTTTCCTTGATATTCAGTGTTCCTCTTCCCAAGCTATGTTGGTTGTTCACTCACTAATCTCTAAATGCCAGTGTTTTGAACCTTTGGTTTATCTGTTCTAAATTCCATATCTGTTACCACTTTCTTTAGATATGTTTTGAAACATCATTTGGGCTGCAAGTTTTATGATGAAAACTTTGGAACCCTGTTTTCCTTATTTTTTCACCATGAATATATTTTAAAGTTAAATGACAAATAAAATATATTGCCTATATATTATGCAACATAGTGTTTTGATATATGTATGAATTATGAAATCATAAAATAAAAGCAAAAGAATAAAATAGAGAAATTCAGAGAAGGTCAGAGGTAGACTATTCACTGTGTCTAAAATTGTATAAAAGCAAGCTGGGTGTGGTGGCACACATCTTTGAAACCAGCACATGGGAGGCAAAGGCAGGAAGATCTTGTGAGTTCAAGGCCAGCCTGGGTTCCACAGTAAATCCAGGCCAGTTGTTGCTACAGGGAGACCCTGTCTCAAAAAGACATATATTTGTGCACTACAGTAGTGAAGCACAGAAGTCTACGAGACAGCAAAGAACCCGAGGACGGACCTCTCTAGTCTAGTCAGATGGCTTCTATTGTTGGGTACAAAGCTAGTTCAATCAAGAAGGCAGCCTTTCAACAAAAGTTAGTGGGACTAATGGATAACCTTATTTGAAAAAGTGAATCTGACCCAAGCATTCATAGCAAAAAATGACACGAAATGGAATTATAGACATGTATAAAGCAAAACCATAACACTTCTAGAAAAACAAAACTGCTTGATCTACAATTTTGCAAAGATTTCTTGGATGCGATCTTATAAAAAAATCTTTAAAAGATAATCATCAATAATAAAATTTTGGCAATTTCTTATAAATATACCATACAAAGCTAGCAACACCTTTTCACTACCCAAATGAGTGGAAATATTTTGTTCATGCAGGAATCTTTATGAGATCATTTACAGGAAGCTTTTGTTTAATAGTGACAATCACCCAGACCTGGTGACTACACGATGGTCTTACAGGGTATGAAATAATAGCTGTAAAATCAGCTATAGCTGAAACGTCTGTGGTGTTAGAAGGGAAAGAGGTAAGCCTCCCCAAATGAGCAGAAACAAATGGACGGAAAAAAGATGATGGAGACTTGCCAAAAAGGACTCCCAATGCCCAAAGCTGGAACCTTTTGAGCCACAGAATTAATAAAGTATTGGATTACAACTGAAAGTATAGTATAAATAGCAACATAATAACATAGTATTGGAACTATAACTTAAACTATGAAATAATCACTCATGAGCTCACATTAAAATAAAGTCATTAGTGAGAAGGGTTAGCAAAGTTCTGCTTAAATAAATAGTATATTATGAGCTTTGGCACATACAATACTTGGAATCCTTGATTAGATAAAAATCATGTTTTTTATCATATTATTTACACTTTTGATACAGGACCTCACCATATAGCCTATACTGACCTCAAACCCTTGATCATCCTGCCTCAACTTCCTGAATGCTGATATTCCAGGCATAAAATTACATGCATGGGACTACATGCTTGACAAATCATATTTTTACTAGTAAATAAATGCATAGTAAATATTCAGAAAATTCATAACTTATTTAAATTAATACTTCTTTTCGTCAGACATGAAAATAATGTTTTATTTCTTCTAGAGCTTTTTTTAAGAAAGAAAGGAAATTTGAGAAGGAGAGTCAGTATTAACTTTTCTTTATTACTTAAGAGAAACGATATAGGGGGACTGGAGAGATGGCTCAGCAGTTATAAGTACTGACTATTCTTGCAGAGGACTCAGGTTTGAATTCCAGCACCCACATGACCACTAACAATCATCCATAGCTCCAGTTCCAGGGGATCTGACACCCTCTTTTTTTTTAGTATAGTTTAGTTAGACAACATGTTTTATATGATACGGCTCCTTTGAAATTTAGTGAGCATTATATTATTGACCAGAATATGACCCATCTGAGTAAGCAATGTAGGGGCAATTGAAAATAATGTGATTCCTGCTGTTAAGGAGTAGTATGTTCCAAAAATGTGCTTTAGGTGAGTTGTTTAAAGTGTGTGGATCAGCATTACTTCACTTATTTGGTATTTCTTTGGAAAGTGCTGGGGACTGAACCCAGGGCTCTGAGCATTTTTATTAGTTCAGCACTCAGTTTATCAGCTATAATTTTGGGGGTAGGGTGGGTGCACATGTATATGTGAGTGTGCATACATGTGTGTGCACATGCCTATAGAGCCTTAAGATACCATTGAGTGACCTTTTCTAGGCACTGTCCATATCCATTTTTTAAGACAGTCTCTTACTGGCCAGTAGCTTGCCAAGAAGAAGGCTAAGATGGATTACCAGTGACCCAGAAAGATATACCTGTTTCTGCCTCCAAGAGGTGGGATTATAACCATCCAGCACCACGATGTAGGGGGCAAACCCATGTCTTCATATTTACAAGACAAGCAATTACTGATTACACTATCTTCCCTGCCCCTTTTCAATTTTTTGCTGTTATTGTTATTGCTGTTGTTTATAATTTTGGCATTCAGTTCAGCCTTTACCGAATATAATTTTATTCATCACATGTTTACTTCTAGTAATGTTATTCCACTGTATCTTGAAATGTAAGTTTCTTACACCAGTCAACCCCCAACACAAAGAGCTCATGCCTTCCACATGCAACAGCTTGTTCTGAAGCAGAGTTCCACGGGAGAATACTGCACTACTACTCACCAACTGAAGAGACTAATTGAGGCTGCTAATCCCCCTCATAAATGAGCCTGTATTTTGAAGTAACTTTCATATTAATAGCTATTAGAATCTGGGTCTGTTTTGACAAACTTCAGCTGAGGGTTTTTATTTTTTTCTTTCAATATACCAATCCATAATCACACTTGCATCTGGTGACCTTGTATATGCTTGTCTTCATACGTGTTATGACTAATAATTAATAGCTGATCATTGGGAGCACGTAATCTGTGTAATTCAATATTAAAATGTCTTCATTTTGCCACATTTAACATGTCACCTCATTTGAATCTTAATGCAATGCATATGATGTTTATGAAAATTACAGGCAAAGAACCTCTTGGCTCAGACTCTTGATGAATTGACTGAAATCTTCTGAAAAATGGATATAATCACTGGCAAGTACATGGCACATCTCAAGTAATGAATCATTGGACTCATTAATTATTGTATGAAAAGACAATGAAATACATGAGTAAGTGAATAAATCATTTCAATGTCTTAGTAAATTAAGATGTAACTGACTGGAATATGTTGTAGCCTATCAGGCAATCTTAACATGGAAAATAAAACTTATTGTAGGAAACCATAAAATTTTATTGAAAGATGTACAAAAGGACCAAAAGTAAGTGCTGAAATGTTTTATGGTCTACTATTACTTGACCCTATACCATTAAAGTATCAAACCTTTACAAATTTATGTGTTTCTGTTTCTGTTTGTATATTTAATAAAATCAAATTACCTGGGATGCATTTGGTGAAAGAAGTTTTTGAATTAGACAAAATCATCGGAAACTTTATAGAAATAAAGAACACATACATCCACAATTTTCAAGGAATTGGCCTTAAGAAAAATTAAATAGACCTATACGTAATGATTTTTAAAGACAAACAAGATTAACTTGGTTAAATGAGCTCTATGTACTCACTTATATACTTATAGACTAATGATAGTGTATTCCTCATAGAAAATAGATGCATGTTTGACTGCATCTGTTTATATTACAGAAAACTTGGAAAGGTTACAGATCAAATACATATTGATGGCCTTTACAAAACTTGGTGAAGATTTAAACTATCGCTTCACAAAAAATCCTTGCAAAAGTTTGTTAGCATTTCAGTGAGTGGCTGGGTTTGAGTGTAGTGTGATAAAACTGCTGTTCATATGGTCTAGGTTCAAACTAATGCTATAATCAAAGGAACAGCAAGGGAACTCTCCAAATAACCTTTTTTTTTCCTGACTTGTCTTTCTTGAAAACTGTGAAAGGGAAACGTGCATGAAAATCATAGCCCTTACAACCCCGCATGCTCAGCTTCCCACATGCAGAGACTGGTGCTTCCTTCCTTGAAACTCAACCAAACCTAAGCCTAAATGCACAAATATTGGTTTTTTTATTGAAACTGCCTTCTGACATCATTCTTCATAACCAAAATATTCCAAGGTGTAGGTTCACCAAGTGTAGTATATTTGAGAGTATTTCCCCACTTCACAATTTCCTGGGATATCCATATTTCCCTCACAAGGTGAAATTATGCTTCCCATGCATAACATGCTAATGGCCAGAAAGGATGTGTCTTCTTAGCCATTTTAGAGTTAGCTTGTAATACAAACAACAAGTAATTATGAAGTATAATAATGGTCTGTCTATACTTAAGCCTTAAAAACACTTTGAGTGGAGGCGCTGGAGGCGTGATTCAGAAGGTAAGAGCATTGTCTACTTTTGTAGAACACATTTCCCAGAACCCACATGGCAGCTCATAGCCTTCTACAATACCAGTTCCAGGGCCTTCAATGCCCTCTCCTTGGCCTCCACAGGCACCAGGCATGCACTTAAATACATGCAGGCAAACATTCATGCACATAAAGTAAAAATGAAGAAATAAAAATACTTTGATTAAAACATTATATAGAAAGTCATCTTTTATATTTACCAATCTTTTATATGTGACATTTTTTTAAATTAAAAGATATATAATTTAGCTACTTTTTAGAAATCTCATTTTATGAAGTCTTTACTTGCCACATATCAGTAATATATTGCATCTGTTATAGATAAAAAATTAATATGCTTGTTCATAGAATAGTAAGGCTTGAAGGAACATAATTTTTAATAAACTATAGACTTATTTCATTAACTCTGAGTATTTCTAGCGTCAGCAAATGCTCTCAAACAGAAAAATAAATCAAACCTCCTTTGGTAACAGCACATCAAAGGCAAACTTCCCCCCTAAATTTCTTTTTATATTTATGTGCATGCACATATGTATCTGTAAATTAAACTCATCCCCTAGTGGTTCTTTCATATGTTGCTGAGTTGTTGCACTTTCCATAATATGATTGCACAGTTCAGAAGACACTGTGGAACTTAGTACACAGCATTTACTCATGAAAAGTTGAAATCCCAAATGGTGATATGACTAGGTTGATGTAGGTGCGGTAAGGGAATAAAGAGATGATAAGAGATGTAAGCTTAGCAAAGAAGGGAAGGTTTAAAAAGTCAAGGAAAATGTTACAAGTCCCCAAATTTGCTGATCAAAAATGATCATCGTGTACTTTTTTGAACTGCCAACTTAGCTGAAGAATATATATATATCAGCCCGATGTGCTTTCTGAAACTAGATTCTATAAAGCAAAGTTTTACAGATAACTAAGCAGAATTGGGATTTAAAAACTGTCTCCCTTGTCCTAAAGCAAATATAATATCTGAAAATGAATAAGGACAAATGGACATAAATAGCAATAACAACATCAAACAATGAGAAAACTTTTCACTACTAAAAGTAGTGAAAATGACTTGGCCAGGCATAGCAGTGCATTACTGAATTTCCAACTTATTGGGAAGCTGAGGCACAGATCACTTGAGCACATAAGTTTGAGCTCAGCTCATACATATGGTCTAAAATAAGAAGAAAATAGAAAAAGAGAGAGGCAAAGAGAGATGGAGACATCAAGGAAAGGAAGAATAAGGGAATGAAGGGAGGAAAAAGGGGCACAAGGGAGAGAAATAAGCAAATGGAAGTTAGGAAGGAACGGAGGGAGGGAGGGAAGGAGGGAGGAAACAAGGCAAGTTTGAAAACATGCTTTATAAATCTTTGATAAATTCAACCACCTCTGCAATGTGCAGGCATCATGGACAACTAAAGATAAAGACAGAAATGAAGAAGAGAATGTAGTTTAGAAGAACTGAGTTTGAAAACAGAGAAGAATTAACATGATCATAGAGGCAAGCCAACAGGATGGGGGCATACAAGAGAAATGATGACACAAATGTTTCCAGCTGCTCATCTTTTACTGCTTATGACCAGCCCAGGTTCGAGCAAATTGCCTCATGAAAAAGTGGTTATAGCAGATTGCCTGTGAGCTATATGTAGATCCATGAAGAATACAGAGAAAAAGGACTTCTTTTTTCTGTCATCCAAAACCAGATCAATGGCGCTAGAGATAGCTCAGGGGTTAACAGCACTGATTACTCTTGCGGAAGACCTGGGTTCAGTTTCTAGCAACCACATGGGACAAACAACCATCATTAATTCCAGTTCAAGGAGATCCGTCACCCTCTTTTGACCTCTGCAGGCACTGCATGCATGTGGTATACATGCAAGAAATATTACTTATACATATAAGGTAAAAATGAATAAATCTCAAGACCAGGTCAACACATAAATGTAAGGATCAATAATGCCATTAGATAGCTCAAAAATCTAAATAGAATATAACAGACAGAATTAAAATAATATTTTACTTTGACAAAATGGGCTCTTTCTCTGAGTAGGATGTTTCAATATAAAGTAACCTATTTCTAGGATTCAGCATTAAGTATGCTGAAGGAGAATGTGATTATCTTCATAGGCTAGCATGCATCAGGTAAAATTCAAAACATTCATGTAGAAAAGACTACTGTTAGCCAGACATGATGAATCATGCCTGTAATCCCAGAACTCCAGAGTAGATGGAGGTAGAAGGAGCATGCATTCCTGGGCTATATAAGACCCTTTTACAAAAACAGAAAAGACTGCTATTAAATTAGGAACAGAGTAGGAACAAGCCCTTTAACTTTATATAACTATATATGTATATATACACACATAATGTAAAGACACAGCACAAAATTGTGTATATGTGTATACATCAGTCCAAAAGTTAACATCAAGTAGAATTTAGCAATGATGTAACTATTCATATTCATACCAGAAAAAGGGCTAGGGAGAACCAGTCATGAGGTCCCACATCTATAAGCCCAGTACTTGGGAGGCTGAGGCAGGAGGATTGCCAAAAGTTCTAAACCAGATTGGGCAAAAATGAAGCTCTGTCTCATAAAAACAAAAACACAGGAAAGCTAGCGATGCAGCTCAATTTATCTGCAAGCCCCTCATTCTCCGACAATGCAAACAAATACATAACAAGTAGAGCAAAGTTCCCATTATTGGCACATTCATTACTTAAGCAGATTTAACCAAGATAAATAGCAGAAGAAATAAGATACATGTCTGAAAATAAGAATGAAATATTAACCATTAATTGTAGATGCTGTTATTACATGTCTAGGAAATTTAACATAATAAATGTGCTTATAAAGAGAGAATTCATTAAATATAAAATATAAAAACTTTTACATTTATTTATACAAAAAACACATTTGAAATAAAAGGTTTATAAAAGTTGGTGCTGGAGAAATGGCTCAGTGGTTAAAAGCATTTATTGCTTTTCCAGAGGACCTAGAGTCAGTTCCCAGCACCTACATTGCAGGTATTTTTCAAGATTAGCAAAAGTCACCTTAAATGTGAAACAACAAATATAAAAAGTTAATAAGAAAAAAAATGTTTATAAATGTTACTGAGGAAATTAAAAATGTTAGAATATATGGCATATTTACCTTATATTTGGATAAGATCAATCAATATAGTAAATGACAGTACCCTAATTTGTTCAGTTTTAAAATTAAACTCACTTTACTTTTCAGAACACTAAATATATCTATATTATATAGTATACAAAAAAGAAACCTAAATTATCACATCGAAGATCACTAGACTTGGCTCAGTGGTTAAGGGAATGCACTGCTTTGGTACAGGACCAGAGTTCCATTTACAGCATCCAGATTGGGCAACTCACAACTGCCTGTTACTCCAGTTCCAGGGGATATAACCACCTCTTCACCTTTGTGGGCAGTTGCACTGGTATATGCATACACACGGAAACACACACCCACACATTTTAAAATAAATCCTTAATAAAAAAAAATAATTTAGGGGGCTGGAGAGATGGCTCAGCGGTTAAGAACACTGGTTGTTCTTGCAGAAGACCCGGGTTCGAATCCCAGCACCCACATGGCAGCTAACAACTGTCTGTAACTCCAGTTCCAGGGGATCCAACAGGCTCTTCTGTCCTCCGCGGGCATTGCATGGCATGGGTGCACTTACCTACATGCAGGCATAACACTCATACACATAAAATAAAAATAAT
>NW_008338999.1:4966140-4982455 GCF_000622305.1 Nannospalax galili
ATAGTCATGTATATAGAGATTAGAAATGCATGTGAAAACGTCTCAATGTCAATAGGCTTGGAATGAATTTTTCTGTATGAAACTGTGTGTTTTGACAACGATGTGGAGATCTTTTTTAAACGTTGGAACCTCATTTAATTTTATGTCTTATAGAGTTTATAATGAGTAAAAGATTATATAAGCATAATAATTCATCTGTAAACCTAGAAATGTACAGCCAATTTTGAAAGAGATGTACCCTAGCTCAGAAAAATGTTATTGAATGGGTTAATGCTGTTGTAATGAAATGCTTCTTTTAATTAAAATAAATTTAAAAAAAATAATAATTTAGTGTATTTAAGATATTGTTTAACCTATGGCATTAATCATGGGAGGCGAAACTTGTCCATTTTAACATGGCTCTGGTTTCTCAGAGTTGCTGTTGTCCTCCCCTAGGTCTGATTCTTCATTGACCTGTTAGCATTTGGAGTCAACACTAACCTGAGAGTGCTTTGAGTGTCTTTGCTTCTGGGTCTTTAGACCACTTTGGTAGTGTTACTTTAACTGTTAGTTACTTTCAACACTGACTTCTTTTAGGGTTACTATTTTGTTTTGTTTTGTTTTTTAAGATAAAGTCTCCCCATGTAGCTCTGGCTGACCTGGATCTCTGTATGTAGACCAGGTTGGCAAACTCACAGGGATCCACCCATTTCTGCCTCCACGGTACATGTGCCACCACACCCAACTGGGTTCTCTAAATTTTAATGTTAGACAGGCTAATTCTGTAGTTTATATGAAAAAAAAATGTGAGGATAGTCAGCTAGTTTTGAAAAAGTAAATAAACACTAATCTTACCAAGGTGATATGAAGTTATCACAATTAAAAATGCACTTATGGTAATACATAGAATAAGGTCTACTTATTACTTAAGGTAATACATAGAATAAGGAGAGATGGCTCAATGGTTAAGAGCACTGCTGCTCTTTCAGAGGACCAGGGTCCATTCCCAGCACTGACATGGTGGCTAACAACCATCTGTAACTCCAGTTCCAGGAGATCCATCACCCTCTTCTGACCTGCATGAGCATTGTATAACATGGGCACACTTACATACATGCAGAAAATACATCCATACACATACAATAAAAATAATAAAATATTTTAACAAAGAAAATATATATAATAGAGGTTAAGACGAGATGGATCATTTAATAAAAGCTATAGAAGCAACCACTACAGCATTCCTTTATTCAAGATCCTTTTATCCAACTAACTTTGACATAGGAATGTTTAGTGAAACCATAAATGTTCTAAAATTAAATATAAGAAGATTTCTTTCATCAATAATCTTAGTGTTATAAATGACTTTATAAGACAAAGCACGAAAGGAATCAGAGAAAGACTGACTAATTTGACTTCATGAAAATTAAAAATATCCAAAAACACATAAAAAGGCAAACAGTAGGAAAAATGCAAATTCACTTGACAAACACCAAATTTCTTTCATCTCTGTAGAGGCATTTCAAATCAATAAGAAAAATCAACAGTACCAAAATCAAAACCATTTCTCAGAAAATGAAAAATATTGGGTGTTTAAATGTATTTAAATTGCTTTATCTAACTTACGAAGAAATACAAAACAAAAACACCTCACCTATTATTTCAAGAACTGGAAAAATATTTGAAAGCCCTCAATGCTGCTAAAACCAGAAAAGAAAGGCTGGACTCCACCCTTTGCTGGAAGAAATGTATGTAAGTGCACCTAACAATGCCCACAAAGGTCAGAAGAGGACATCGAATCCCCTGGAATTGGAGTTAAGGACAATTGTTAGCCACTATGTGGGTGCTGGGAACTGAACCCGGGTCCTCTGCAAGAACAGTCAGTGTTCTTAATCACTGAGTTTTCTCTCCAATCCTGGAACGGTGAGTAATTTTATGTTAACAAACTACATAATTTATTAATAAAGTCAATTTAGCTGTTATTATTGATGTGACACGTCATCATCACACTATATAGTTTATTATGGATTTGAAAACGCAACCGATGACAATGAAACATGGTTATGTTGGGATAGTGAAGACACTCAGGACTGTCCCTGACCATTTGTATAAAATCATTTTAAATTTGGGCTAAAATTGCTTCTGAAATTTGAATCATCACACAGAGCTCTAAAACATTATTATGAAAACAGGCAGACATGCAGGGCGTGGTGGTGCACACCTTTAATCCCAGCACTAGGAGGCAGAGGCAGGTGGATCTCTGTGAGCTCGAGGCCTGCCTGGTCTACATAGTGAATTCCAGGACAGCTGAGGCTACAGGGAGACCCTGTCTTAAAAAAGACAAAAAAAAAAAAAAAAAAAAAAAAAAAAAAAAAAAAAAAAAAAATTTTTTTTAATTTCCCCCCCCACCCAAACCCCCCAAAAGAAAAATTTAAAAAATATTTTTTAAAAAAAAAAAAAAAAAAAAAAAAAAAAAACATACAAAAAAATTTTTTTTAATTCACCACCCCACCAAAACCCCTGCAAGGATAACTTTAGAATATATTCTTATAAGAAATAATTGAGTCCAAATAATCACAAGAAATGATATTCCGCCAATCGCAAGCTTACAACTAATCAGCAAATGCTGATCTATAATCAAGTGATGTCTGTATGCGGGTTCCTTGTTCCCCATTTAAACATTGCCTGCACCTGTTGCTCTGTGCCTCTCTCTGAACTCTCCTGGTTTTCAGGACAAATTTTAATTCAAGTTACTCTGTTAAACTTATTTTGTATGAAATTTTTTTTAGTTTAAAATTATTAAATGATGCTAGAGAGATTTCTCAGTGGTTAAGAGCACTTGCTGCTCTTGTGAAGGAACTGGGTTCAATTCCCAGCATCTGTAGAGCAGTTCACAACTCTAACTCCAGTTCTAGAGGATTCAACGCCCTCTTCTGGCCTCTGCTGGCACCAGGCACTATTGGGATGCATATATGCAGGCAAAGTTTAATATACATACAAGATAAAAATAATAAAATAAATTCTGGGCATGGTGGTGCATGTTTTTAATCCTAGCACTGGGGAGGTAGAGGCAAGCAGATCTCTGTGTGATCAAGGCCAGTCTGGTCTACCTGGAGAGATCCAGTTCAGCTGAGGCTACAGGGAGACCCTGTCTGTAAATTAAATAATAAATAAATAAATAATAAATAAATAAATAATTTAAAATTTATCAAATGAAACACAATACCCAGGAATAAGTTTGACTCTTCAAAATATAAACTTTTTCTTCAAGCATTTATGGAACTATTTCAAAAAATGGTCTACTGTAAGCCAAAAGACAGTTACTTCCAAGAGTACTTTTTTTTTTCCTCTGATGTTTGCAGTGAGCAGTGATGGATGCTGTATGGAAACCTGAGTGTCCCTGTGGTTCCTGGAATAAAGAGAGAGAAAGCTTTTAAGAGGATCAAACCAATTTTACAGCCACTTGGCTATTGAAGGCCAGGGTATGGAATTGCTCAAGATACTCAGATATTTTTGTTCAGTTATACAGTCCCTTTCAAGATGTCAGCAGTCTTCCTCTTTACCTGTTCTTAACACTAATGCACATTTGTTTTGGAAATGTAATCTTTCAAAAGACTGTAACAATTTTGCTAACCTGAAAAGGCACCAGGAAGCAAGAATCTGGGGCCACCGCCCTGTTTGTCAGGGTTGGTGTGATTGTGTCCTTCAGTTTATTCATATATGGCACAGACTCTGCATCTTCTGTTTCTCCACTGGTATTTTTACCCCCAAAGGTCTCTACATTTGAAGTGAGGCATTCTCTTAAAAAATTATTATTCATTATTATTTTATGTGTATGAGTATTGAGCCACTTGCAGGCAATGCCCACGGAGGCCAGAAGAGGTCGTTGGATCCACTGAAACTGGAGTTACAGATGACTGTTAACTGCCCTGTGGGTGCTGGGAATTAAACCCAGTCCTCTGCAAGAGGACTCTTTATGCTCTCTTAAATGCTAAAACATCTCTCCAGCCCCAGAATTGAAGCATATTTAATACCATCCACCATCGTATAGTCCACTTTGTATCCCACCGGGAAAAAAAATGTTAATGCCACAAACTCATCTCACATAAAATTTTAAAACTTGAAGTGAATAACCTGTTTATATTTTAAAAATCACTTAGAGTTTAAGAATGCTCAGTCAACAATGGAGTCAAAGGCAATAAAGCTGTTTAGGAAATAATATGTGCATGTTTCCTTTAAAAGTCTTGAATTTTACAGCTATTTAATGAACTACATCAAGATTAAATGACATGCTAGCTAAGACACATTTCAGAAACATAGCATAGATAGGAGGACACACGAGCTCTTGGCAGCCAGGAGCTGGTCACTGTTGAAAATAGATAATGAATAGGATAGATCTTACACAATTTTCTACATTGTGCTTCCTTATAATTGTCCATAAGTAATGACATCATACCTATAGCTTTGTCTCTGTTAGTTTATCTTTACTTTTTTTAATTTTTTATTCCTCTCCTTTCCCTCCTAGGTCAACTAAGTTCCAGGGGATTATAAGCATCACTCAAAATGTCCTTTACCTGTGGTGAGTCATCTGTCCTCTTGATCAAGGAGGCCGTGGAGACCCCACCAGATGGACTTGAACCAGTGTCCAGTCTACAAAGAGGAGGGTCAACACAAAGGAAACATTTCCTCCATGCTTCCAAGTGAAGCCAGCCATGGTCGAGTAGAACCTTTGACTTACCTTCACATAGAGGGAACTGGTAAAAGAAAGGAGCCAGGGGCTCCTCCCAAGCCCATGTGACCCCTGAGGAACAGATCCTCAAACGACCTTAAGAGTAAAAGTAAATTGGTTTATCTGGGCCAATTGTAGAGTCTTAAATACCCAAAAGGAAAGTATAACCAAAGATTAATGGGGTCAATATAATTTTTTGAGTCCATATGTATAGCTAAAGGCTACATAACAAGAAACAATGCCAGACAGGAGATACTTTCCTTTGACAGACCCCAATCTTATCTAAAGGAATATTGACAACTGATTGCTGCTAGATGAGGAACAGCTGATCTTCCTAAAACAAGGATCTCTAGATAGGCTGACTAGATTCAGCAAATGGACAAGCATTGGGGAATGGCTGGGGGCACTGACAACACAGTGGACAGTAACAGGGATGACAGAGTATATGAGTATATAACAGAGTAACAGGGATGACAGTGGGTGGGGGTGGGGGGGTGTATGGGAGGGTGCCATTTGGGAAGTGGGTGTATAGATGAATAAGATTGTTTGGAATGTTCTGTATGAAATACACACAGAAAAATCAACAAATTTAAAAAGACTTCTATTTGAGGAGGAAGCATAAAAATTTACTTCATGTTAATTAGAAGAGGTGATAAACATTACCATTGAAATCTATCTGATGACTATATCCATACTCAGGTGCCAAGGATCTGAATGTAACCAACTGTGACTAGTAATAATCAGATACATAGGGATTAAAGACACATGTGCAACCATCTGTTAGTACCATTAAAAATGTGGGAAACAGCATATTTTAAAATGATATGGAGATCTTCTTTAAAGGTTAAAAAGTCATTCAATTTTATGTCTTACAGGGTTTATACTGAGTTGAATATTGTATAACTGTATTCAACTGTGAACCTAAAAATTTACAGCCACTTTTGAAAGAGATGTATCCTTGCTCTGGAAATTGTTAGCGAATATCTTAAAGCTGTAATGAAATGCTTCTTCTAGTCATGTGGTTATTAAATAAAAAAAAATTTAAAGTTTATCTTTTCTTTAGTGGAGTTTCAGACCATGCTATTGGTGCTATGGATTTAGAACTTTTGCCTTCCAGTACAATATACCTATTTTTATTGTTATAAAATATCTCTCATTATTTCTAGCAATGTTTCTTACCTTAAAATCCTCTGTCCCAATTCGACAACAATGAAATATTCTTTATTTGGCTACTGACTGTTTATATGTTTATACTTATTGTTTATAAGTGCGTATATGTTTTTCATGACTTCGCATTTTTGCATCCTGTTTGTAAGGTGTCTCTTGTAAGAAGCATAGATTTGGATTTGTTTTCACATAGCTGAAATCTATGTCACTTAAAAAGTTTGCTTGCCATCATGTATTTTGGACAAATTTTGACACCGTTAAGGATAAAAATATTATATTGTCTTCTATTTTTGTACTTACTGTGTCCTTTTTTCTTTGCTGACTTGGCTTTTCTCGGGTTAGATAATTATTGGTTTAGCTCACCTCCTACTAAATTGGCAACCACCTTTTATATTCCTTTATTTATTTAGATATTTTAAGATAGGATCTCACTATGGATCACCGGTTGCATTCCGCTAACCTATCCTTCCCGTGTCTTACCCTATGGAGCCATGGGATTCCAGGGGTGCCCCACTGCACAGGGTCAGTTATAGGGCCTTTTCATTGTTATTGTCAAACTGACAACATGTGTTCTTGGCTTACTGGATTTTAATGCCTCTGCTTGCGTTTTGCTAACGAGACAAATAAATTCTTTCACTCTAAGTCCATTGACTTTTCTCACTTCACCTGTGCTGTTATTTTTATACATTTTAGTTCTGAATTTACCTTAGCCCCTTGTGTAGTAAAATAGAGTTGTTCAATTAATGATTTCATAGACATCATTTGTAACTTCTTCAGACTTCTGTCATATCCTTCTAAACTTTAAAATTTTTAAATTTTAAAGCATATTCCTAGGCTTAAAGAACTTCTATTATTAGTGCTGTGTGGCTCTGCTAAGAAAGAATTCTCCCAGTTTGTCTTTGTTCAAAATTGCTAATTTCTAGTCAAGCTTGTTTACCCAGATTTCCCTTGGTGTTAGTTCATCCACTGGAGCCTGTTCAGCCTATCTAGAGTCGCTCCCTTAAAGAAGATCAACTCTCCTTCACCCAGTGATCAGCTCCCAACAGCTCCTCATCTAAGGTTGTGGCCTCCTGCCCATTTCCCTAGTTCTATGCTTGGTTTTCATCTGACTTTTTGTGGGTCTTGTACATTCTGCCACCATTGCTGTAAGTTTATATTAGCAAGTAACATACATGACAGAATGTCTGAAATCAGGTGGGGAGGCCAAGGGGGGTACAGACACGGGAGGGGGCCTAAATATGGTTAAGATGCATAGTATGAAATTCACAAAAATTCTATAAAGATACATTAAAATGTTTACTTTCACCTCCAATTTTGAAGGTAATTTCATCAACTTGCAATGTTTCTTTCACCATTTTAAAATATTTTATTCATTATTTTTATTTTATGTGTATGAGTGTATTGCCTGCATGTATATAAGGGCACATGTGTTGTACAAAACCCATGAAGGTCAGAAGAGGGCATTAGACACCCCTGGAACTGGAGTTACCCACTGCTGTTTGCCGCCATCTGGGTTCTGGAAATCAAACCTTGGTCCTCTGCAAGAACAGTCACTGCTCCTAACTGCTGAGCCATCTCTCCAGCCCCGCCTTCATTATTTTAATGTTCTGCTCTTCCTTTTGGCTTATAATGTTGTTTTTAAATATGAGCAGAAGATCTTTTTGTTTTAAAGTGATATACCTGCCACTTTGTCAGTCACAGAGAGGCACGGACTGGAGAAAGATGAGGCAGAGTTCCACATTGCCATCGGAGGCAATCTCCTTTCAGCGAACTCTACATAGGTGAAGTCAGGATTCTTGATTTAAGCATAGAAAAAAATTTCAAGATGAGCCAGTATAAAGCAGATTTAGAGTTTGTCGAGAAGAGTTTTTAACACAGAGTCAAGCAAGGAGGTAAATAAAAGACCCTCAGGAATGAACTTCAGAGAGAGCCACGCTCCAATGTATTAATAACAGGAATTTGTATAATTTTTGTCACTACTCAAGTTACATATAATAAGGGTTACTAAGAAACATATTTTTAAAAAATCTTTTCTCCTTCTCTTTGGAAAACGAGGTCCCAGGTTGGTTGTAAGTTGCTGCTACAGGATTGCAATCTGATAAGATACAAGTTTGGGTCATAAAAGTTGCACAAGGGGCCTAAGACATGTCTTTTACTTTAAATAGTTTAAGAGAGGACGTTTACTGTGAGGTTCCTAGAAAAGCCAGGTTTATATCTGTGAAAAGACAAAGCATACAAACACACTCACATGCACACACGTGTGCATGCGAGTTAAGCAGGCTCACTTCTATTTTCATGTTTTTATTTGAAATATCTATGCCAAAGCAATATTGTCTCTATGTAGGCATCTTTCACAGCAAATTTTATTTGTGTTAGATTCTTGACTCTCAGCTGGTAGAAAACTTCAACCAAAATCTTAGTGTGGAGTTCCTTTCCCTTCACATGTCCCCATGATTTCCCATCTTTGCGTCCTATTTTAAATGAGAGTGCCTGATAGTCTGTGCCTGATAGGACTAACAATAGTCCTCTTTCTATTTATCTTCCTTGGGGTTTGCAACAATTCTTCATCAATTTTTGTTTATTTATTTTTATTGTCTTTTAACCTACATTTAATTATTGTGTCTTTTTAAAAATTATTTTTATTTTATGTATGTGCATGTATTGCTTGCATGTAGGTAAGTGCACACGTGTTGTGCGATGTCCGTGGAGGACAGAAGAGGCTGTTGGATCCCCTGGGACTGGAGTTATAGACAGTTGTTAGCTGCCATGTGGGTGCTGGGATTTGAACCCAGGTCTTCTACAAGAACAACCAGTGTTCTTAACCACTGAGCCATCTCTCCAGCCCCTACTTTGTCTTTTATAGGAATTCAATTCTGTTTTGTTTTTAGTGTCAGACAATCAGTAAACAGAGTCAGGCTAACGAGAGATCAAAGGTGATGGCAACTTCTTTCCAAGATTTACATTTGTTTTCGATAATAAGTCTATTTGGAGATTAGCTCTTTCTCCCCTATGGAATGAGGTTAAAACCCCAGGTTACTCAGGTTCAGTGAGGAATAGATAAGCTGCTTTCTGCTTACCTTTATTCCTGGAATCCCAGCTGAATGTCTGAGAACGTCCAGGTCCCCTTTTCTTTGCAATTTTGAACCAAGTTTTATCTCCTTCCCACTGTAACATTGCTGGAAATGTCATTAGGTTTCTCACCTGAGACTTCCTGTGTGACTTCATACTCTCTGCTAGAACTTCCAAACAAGTGGTTACAGAGAATAGTGATGCCACTTGCTCAGTTGAATTCAACGCATTTTGCTTCTCAGCTGTCTTAGACTCTCACTTTCTGAAAGCCTTGCTTGTTTGCTTGATTGCTTGTTTTGGTTTGTGTGTGTTTGTGACAGTCTTTCTGCTGCTCTAGCTGACCTGGAACTTGGGTGTGTGTAGACCAGGCTGCCCTCTATCTTACAGAGATCTACTTCTGCCTCCCCAGCGCTGGGATTAAAGGCACCGGCCATCACACCCTCCTAGTTCCCTCATGTTTACAGGCAATCTTAACGTTTTAGTCTATTTACTCATTTCAGTTACTCATTTAGGAATATAGATCTAACACAAGGTAGCCCTTTGTAAACAAATGTGGAAGTCTCAAGTGATAACTTCAAAATAGGGATTTCTTTTTGTTTTTGTTTTTTTTAATTGCACACATTTTTCATATAATTTTTGAGTCAGAGTATCATGTAGTCCAGACTAGACTCAAATTCACTATGCAGTCAAGGGTAACCTTGAATTCCTTACAGGCCTGTACCACCACACCCAGTTTACGTGGTCCTGGGAATTGAATCCAGGACTTCCTGCAAAATACGGAAGCACTTCACTAACTCAGCCCCATAACATCCTCAGCCGCCAAACAAGGTATTTTTGAGGTTCTGAAATTCTGAACAACTTTTTTACTATATTATCTTAAGATAATAGTATTAAGTTCAGCATCTCATTGATATATATTGAATAGAATGCATCTAGAAGTTAGAGCTAGGAAGAATGCATTTAGGGGGACTAAACAGTCTTATATCCAGGAACAAAAGCGCATATAGAGTAATAAAATCAGGAGGCAAAGTTTACTCAAGAATAGAGATGAGATTTATTTATTGACTGATACTGAGACTCACTAATGTCAAGAAGGAAGAAAATATACAAGAATGATAATTCTGATTGAAGCCACCCAAACATTAAAATTAATCATTAAGCCATTGTATTACAAGTGTGACACTAGTGTGAAATTAATCAGTCGAATTAAATGAATGGCCCATAAATGGACACAAAAATCTATACAAACATAAATTTCACTATTTTATCATGAATGGGGTAGTTTGAGTCATTGAGGAAACAGTAATTAATTAAATAAATATTACTCCTAAGTATTCTGAAACAAACAGAATGTGATCCTTAATTAACACTTTATATCAAAACAAATTCCAGAGAGTTTGAAGAAAAAAATTCTTATATGAACACCAAGATAAACAAGCTTCTATTATTTTCTTGTTTAATGAATAAAATTTAATAAATATTTATTAAACATTTTATAACAAGAAAATGTTTAGGAAAAATAAGATAAAATTGTAACAAGACAAAACTAGAACCAAGTACACATTGGAACTATTAATGCTATGAAATAAATACATTAAGTAGAGCATAGTGGTACACTCCTGTAATTCCAGAACTTGGGAGCCTAAGGTAGGATCACTGTGAATGTGGGTTACCCACTCATGTTCAATATCAGAAAAAAAAGAAAGAAGAAAGAAAGAGAGAAAGAAAGAAAGAGAGAGAGAGAGAGAGAGGAAGGAAGGAAGGAAGGAAGGAAGGGAAGAAAGAAAGAAAGGTTGATTGAAAAGTATATTGAAAAAACTTAAAAATATAATTATAAAACAAAATTTTAAAAGAATATAAAAAGTAAATAATTTAATGATAATTCCTATAATTTAAAATAATCTTATATTAGAAACTAAGCTAACACATCTCAATGAGATAGATAGATTTCTAGCAATTAAGTATACTATTATTTAGGGGAAATATAATACATAATTCAAATTAACACTTTTCAAAATGTTTCCCAAAATGCTTTTATGGATGTTACTTTGAGTATTTCTGACACTAATATAATTCATTCCTGAATAAGAACAGTGATAAGCAGCTGCTAAACTAATTGTCTGTATCTAGGTTAATCTCAAATCAAGATCAACAAAGAAAACAAAATTAAAATCATAAAGAACAATGTGGATTTATAAAGATTCATGAGTCTTAAATTACTTTAAAAAACAAATTCGGGGCTGGAGAGATGGCTGTTCTTGCAGAGGACATGGGTTTGACTCCCAGCACACACATGGCAACTAACAACAGTTCGTAGCTCCAGTTCCAGGGAATCCAATGCCTTCTTCTGACCTCCACGGGCACTGGACGTACACTTACATGCATGCAGGAAATATACTATTACACATAAAATAAAAATAAGTAAAATATTTTTAAAAACAAAATTTAAAAATAATTTCCCCCAAAATCAATGTAGTTTGTTAAATTGAATAAGTATGAAATACTATTTGACATTTCTTATCTAAGAAATGCTTCTGAGGAAGCACATATATCACAAAATATATCCATAAGTTAAATAAAATTTTACGGCAATGTGAAAATCCTAAGAAGGAACCTTAATAATGTCTATCGTTTGATGTGTATTTCAATAGCTCTATAAAATAGGTTGTCCTCATCTTAATGAAATCTTTAATTCAAATGAATAGTAAATGGAGAGCCTGGTCTAAGAAGACTTAACCATTATAGTGGAACAAATAGATGCAATTCTATATATTAGGGGCATAAGAGAGGTTTACTAATATAATAAGAAAAAATCTTATACAAGAGAACTACCCAACCAAACATGCAATCTCATTTATGTTCTGAGAAATAAAAAAATCACAAAAATCTCTTGAACTCCTTTCCTATAAATTGAATGATTAACATAAAACAAGTTGTTTGTTTAAATTAAATATTGCCTTTTTAATTTTTAATAACTACATGATTAGAATAAGCATTTCATTACAGCTTTAACATATTCAGTAACACACTCCAGAGCAAGAGTACATCTCTTTCACAAGTGGCTGTAAGTTTCTAGGTTCACAGTTGAATTAATACACTTATACAATACTGAACTCAGTATAAGCCCTGTAAGACATAAAATTGAATGAGTTTTTAAATTAAATATTGTTTTCTAAAGAACCATCAATTCAAATCTTACCTGAGATGCTCTGACTGTTCAGATAATGTTTGAAGCATTTTGCCCATCTTCTCCCTGCTTCATGTCTTTTCTGGAGAAGGGGAGAAGTAAGCATTGAAGAAATCCTTGAAAGACCATACTTTGTATTTAATTGCTATAACTGCATGACATTGATGATTCAATTCACTTTAATTTAAAGCTACTTCTTTTTTAAATTTTATCATTTTTATTTTATGTGCATGTGTGTATTGTCTGCATGTGTGTAAGTGCACCTGTGTCGTGCAATGCCCTCGGAGAACAGAAAGGGCACTTGTTAGCTGCCATGTGGGTGCTGGGATTCAAACCCAGGTCTTCTGCAAGTTGAGTCAGTGTTCTTAACTACTGGAGAAAAAAAAAATTTAAGGCTACTTTTAAAATATTCATGCGGCTCATGGTAAGTTACCATCACCTTTTGTTGTTGGTTTTTGTGGTTCTTTTTTATTTCTTCTTTCATTTATTTATTTTTATGGGGCTTTTGGGTAATCTGACATTTCCCCTTTGAAAAGGTAACCCTAAAATCTTTTAAGGATTAGATCCCAAATACTTTTGACAGTGTTGGCCTTTGGAACAGAGTATGTTGCTAACACTCTCAAGGACATTTTGACTTTTAGCCAAGGAACTGGTTACTTTTCTTTGGGGTCTTTATACCATAACTGCCTAGCCAATTCCTAGCTCCTATTCTTATCACATCATCCTCTGAAGGAGTTACCCAAATTTCCAATAGGGAATTGGGACCCAGACCACTCTGGCTTCTTCCATGCTGAACAGGGACACAGGGTGAGGCAACAGAAGTAGCCCTTCAGTGGGTCTATCTAAAAGACTCCCAAATTGCATAACTCTTATCTCTAAGGGGAAAAGAAAGTGCTTGAATCATGAATAGGAGATGTGAAGGAGAAGTAAAGGCAAGAGTGATTAGCATTCCAAGTTCTAGACAGGGAACTAGAAAATAGAACACGGCAGTTTCCAAATGTTCATATGAGAGTCCATTGGAATTTCTTGACAAGGGCTTTCAAAAGCATCCCCCTATTGGGTTCTTCCTCATTTTAATTTTGTCTTCCAAGGGTGGATTCTAGAGTGATGGATTCAGGATTTGCTTTCAGGTATTTTGATAGCTGTTGGAGTGGTTAGAATCAGTGTCAGTTCCCTCTCAAAGGCTTCCAGATAGGGGGAGAAAACAAATTTATCCATCATTTTAGAACAATAGCTGGTTGTCTCCCTTAGCTACAGGTGGGCACTACAGTATTGGAGACCAAGATTTGAAGTCTTACATCTGAGCAGCACTTTCTGGTTAGGAACAAAATAATCAATGAGAAATAATTGTCTAAATAACTTTTTATATAGACTTAAGCCTAATGTCTGTGAAATGTAATCCTTTGAACTCTTAAAGAAAAGCATACTGATGACTTTACTCTTTGGTTATGCTTTCCTTTTGGGTGTTTAAGACCATACAGTTGGGCCAAATAAATCAAGTTATTTTTACACTTAAGGTCCTTTGAGGATCTGTTCCTCAGGGGCCACATGGGCTTGAGAGGAGCTCCTGGCCTGTTTCTTTTACCAGTTCCATCTATGTGAAGATAAGTGAAAGGTCCTGTTCAACCATGTCTGGCTTCTCTTGGAAGCATGAATGAGATGTTTCCTTTAAGTTGACCCTCCTCTTTGTAGACTGGACACTGGTTCAAGTCCGTCTCGTGGGGTCTCCATGTCCTGCCTGAACAAGAGGACAGGTAACTCACCACATTTACAGGACATTTTGAGAGATGTTCCATAGTCCCCTGGAACTTGGTCAACCTTAGAGGGCAAGGGGCATAAACTGTCCTTTAAGTCCCTCTGACCACATTAGTATAGGCCTTAAAGTATGGCTGTTAAACATCCAATAAGTTTGGTTCCACCAGTCTGATACTTTTAATTATCACATGCTATGTAGATAAAGCTTAGGTAAAGAACCAAATATTCTCAGATAAACACTGACTAGACCTATATTTTTTTCCTTAAACTAGTTGACTAAACTATAACCAAAAAATTTTAAGATTATGTGTATATTATTTTTGTCTCATCCTTTATATATATAACCAAACCTACACAGACTTTCATCACTTGCTTAGCCTTTCTCATTTTTTCTGTCTATTTTGGAAAATATCACCGTTCCCATATATATTTTTTTAACATCTTTTACATTCTCATTTTCTTTTTTTTTAATAATTATGAGACATAATAACATTAGCAAATAAAATTTCCCACTGTTGTGAGTTTTCCTGGGGACACTAAATAATGCTTATTCCCTTTTAAGGTTCTAGTGTCAAGCCAATTATAGTTTAACTGGGGAACCAATGAATTAACTGAGCTTACTGAGATTAACTGAGGGGTTACTGCGGTGTATGTATGACCTGAGGGTATGCATGCTGGAAAGCCTTTACCCAGTTTGGGTCTTGCCTTCGCTTCCTAGCCTTCCACAGACTGCATACTTTACCCCTCCCCAAATCCAGGAGGCCATGTGTGATTAGGGCCAAATTACATACAATTGGCTGGGAAGAATGGCTAGATACTCCAGTAAAGGTCCAGTGACTCTGCTTGGCCCTCCTTTAATGAATGAGCACAACCGTCAACAAGCCCAATTGTGACAATGTTTAGCGATCAGGATCAGCTGAAGTCATGATGATGATAGCTATTTCATGCAGAAAGGACTGTGGTATAGCATCATCTTATTAAAAGGACCACCACCTGGAGGCTAAAGAGTGTGTTAGATCTCCTGGAGGTGAAATTGAGGTGGTGAACCCCATAATGTAGGCAGTCCTCTTGAAGAGCAGCGGTGGTCTTAACTGCTGAGCCATCCCTCCAGCCCCATGAAATCATGAAATTTCATGATTAGGATTCTACTCAGCTTCTGAAGGGGTCTGCTTCCCTGGATCTTTAGGGTCGAGTCATGGTCTTGTAGCCTCTCACTGCTTCTCATACTGAAACCAGATGCTTACCTTTTACACTACAAAAACTGAATTAAAAGTGGATCAGAAACCTTAATGTAACAACTGAAACTACTATAGGAAAACATTCTGAATAAGACTCCAATAACTCAGAGAATATCGAGAAGTAACTGAACTTAAAAACTGACAAGATAAAGCTCCTGCACAGCAAACAAAGAATTGCCTGAATGAAGAGACAGTCCATAAAAGAGAAGAAAATTTTGGTCAGCTATACATCTACAAAGAACCAATATCCACATGTATACAGAATTCTTTAAAATCAGTAAGAAAGGACAAAAGGATGGTTCAGCAGTTAAGAACACTTGCTGCTCTTGCACAAGATCCGGATTCAGTTCACAGCTCCCACATGGCACTCACAAAAACTTCTAACTCAAGCTCCAGAAGATCCAAGACCTTCTGTCCCTTGTGGGCACTGCACACATGGGGTGCACATACATGACTGCAAGTAAACTCTCTTACACATAAAATAAAAATAAATCCATTTTAAAATCACCAAAATAACAAATAACCTGATCCACAAATGGGTTTGTGTTCTGAACAAACCCTTTTCAGATGACAATGTACAAATGGCTGATAAATACATGAAAATAATATTCAACACCCTTAGCCACCAGGAAATGCAAATCAAAATTACATTGAGGTTTAATCTCAATGACTACCATGAAGAATGGAAACAGAAACAAAATGTTGATGTGAAAAAAAGCAATCCTTACTCTATTTCTGGGCACATGCCCAAAAGAATCAAAGTCAGCGTACAGTATAGATTCCTGTCTATCTGTGTTTATCTTACAATGATTACAGAGTCAGCCTTGTTGCTTAAAGGATTAAAATGTTTGTATATACACAATGGCATTTTAGTCAACAAAGGAAAATGAAATTATGTCATTTTTAGAAAAA
This sequence comes from Nannospalax galili, assembly GCF_000622305.1. Taxonomy (NCBI): domain Eukaryota; kingdom Metazoa; phylum Chordata; class Mammalia; order Rodentia; family Spalacidae; genus Nannospalax; species Nannospalax galili. The sequence continues at coordinate 4,982,177 of NW_008338999.1, forward strand.
TAGATAGAGATCAACAAAATAAGCAAAAGAAGCCAGTCTCACAAAGACAAGTGTCATATATTTTCTCTTGTGTGTGGAATGTCAGGCATATAAAGGACTTGAAAGTAAAAGGTATCTATGAGGGATATAAAGAAAACAGGAAGGCAAGACAAGAGAGAAGATAGAGTAATGGGGTTAAATAGAATCAAGACTCATTCCTGTGTGGAACTGCCATAAGACAATTCAGCACTTAATACAATTACTATACACCAATATGAAGAAAAATAAGCTGTTTGAGGA
>NW_008338999.1:4982566-4997525 GCF_000622305.1 Nannospalax galili
CAATTGAAAAAAATGATAAAAATCCACCTTCATAAAACCGCACAGTCCAGTTGTATTTGTACTAAAACTACTTAAGGAATTTATTTTATTATTTTTATTTTATGTGTGGGAATGTATTGCCTGCATATGTGTAAATGCACCTGTGTTGTGCAATGCCAGCAGAGATCAGAAGAGGATGTTAGACCCCCTGGAACTGGAGTTACAGATGGTTGTTAGCCACCACTTGGATGCTGGGAATGGAACCTGGGTCCTCTGCAAGAGCAGTTAGTGCTCTTAACTGCTGAGCCATCTCTCCAACCTCAACTTAAGGAATTTTTAAGACTCTAATAATAACTACAGGTAAAGAAATTCTTGAGACGTTTTGAAAGCATCAATATTTGAAAAGCAGTAACAATGATTGATTAAAACCTATCAAACATTCATAAATACATTAAGTATGCTCAGAAACTATAAAAGCTACAAAAATTCACTTTTCACCCCCAGGACTATATGACTTACTTTTAGCATGGGTAATAAACATATTAAAAGTTTATTATATGATTCTAGTTTATAGAAGAAAAGATTCTGTGCTACTAATGGACACAAGCTAATAAATGTATGTAGAATGAAAGATCGATAATTTTTATCACATTACAACTTGAGTAAGATTGTGATTCAGGGGGGAAAATCCATACAAAAATAAAACTGCAGAATAAATTGAGTTTATTGGCATAGCTGTTTTTTAAAATATTTTATTTACTATTTTTATTTTATGTGTATGAGTGTAATACCTGCATGTAGGTACGTGCACCTGTGTCGTGCAATGCCCGTGGAGGACAGAAGAGGCTGTCAGATCTCCTGGAACTGGAGTTAGGAACAGTTGTTAGCTGCCATTTGAGTGCTGGGATTTGAACCCAGGTCTTCTTCAAGAACAGTCAGTGTTCTTAACCACTGAGCCATCTCTCCAGCTCCTGCATAGCTGTATGTTGTAAGCAAAAGAGAATTCATGTAATAGAAAATTTTAGAAGTTGGAAAAAATGCTAAACAATGCAAAGCAAAAAAACGAAGAGCAAGACAGAACTAGAGATGCTAGATGCATTTATTAGCTAGATTTTGGCAATAGTTTCACAAGTGTGTCACATTTCCAAACTCATCCAAGTGTCCGTATGTGCTTTCTATAGTCTTTGCATATTAATTATTCTTCAAGAAAGTTTTTCCAAAGTAACTTTAAACTGTAAATTTCTTAATTTCACTGAAAAATTACTTAAACCAGTACTGCAAAATTGAAAATTATGTTAGTTACTGAAGCAGATATATAAACTTTTGAAGTTATTTTAAAAAACTAGTTTGAGTATGTGAATTTGAAGTCTGAAACCATTTTTGAAAATTAATTATGCTGAAAAGGTTGCTGTGATTGTGTGAAAGGCTTTGATATTAGCAGATACACTGTGTACTAGATGACTATCAACTCTTAACCTGATTTCTATTTATAACTGCAATGAGAGGCAAAAACACTTCACTTTTTTTCAGTTATCTGCCCAAAATATTTTAACTCTTAAAGCACTTGCATCAGTTCCTCTTAAAGACTATTCAACTGACAACTGCACAATTGCACTGACAAAGAAAATCAGGCAAAAGATAAGCCACAAATTTTCAGTCTCAATTACTTTTTAAAACACTAGTAAGTAAAAGCACCCACAGAAAATGTCTTTACAAACTACAAATGAATATCTAGTAATGACCTCAAAATGATAATAAAAAAGTCATAAATATGTGCGCCATAAAGATTTATTAATAAGCACAGTGGAAATTGCCATTTTGTAGTATGTTGGAAAGTAAACATTAAAAGTTAGTCTGGTGAAAGAAAACAGAGTTAGAGTAAGTCTATTTCAATTATTAGTCCAGTGTGTTGGCTGTTAGATAAAGCCATACTGAGCCCTCGTCAGACCTTGTCTTCTGATAAGCAATGCAGCTTGTCAGTCTGTAAGTTCTGTCCCACACACTCCATGATTTGGAAACCGCCATAATGGTCCCTGATCTAAAATATGAGTGATGGGTCCTGAAGCTGTCCTCGAGCTCCTCTGGCACAGCTGGGCTGACTCTCCGGCTTCAGCTCTACGGTGTGGGCATCTGCCATTCTCCACTCTGCTCTCTTGCCTAGGACATTAGTCTTTTCTATTTTCTCAATGTATATTTTTATTGAATTTTGGTACATTTCATATAGTACATCTTAATCATGTTAAGACCCCTCCCCTTTTGCACTGCCCCCTAGTTTTACCCCATGGTGTTTCATACATTCTGCCACATATGGCAAAGCCTATTGAGTCAATTTTGTGTACCCAGATATCCCTTGCTGTGAGTTTATCCAGTGGGGTCTAGTGAGCCTATCTTGAGTCATTCCCTTAAAGAAGATCAACTCTCCCTCACCCTACAGTAATCAGCTGGCAACAATTCCTCAGCTAACATTGGGGCCTCCTGCCCATTTCCCCAGTTTTTTGCTGGGTTTTTGTCTGGTTGAGTTTGCATGTCTTATACTAGAAATCCTACGTCACTGTCAAGTCACTTCACTTCATTTCCTGCATGCTAACCTTTGTTTCTTCTCTTAGACTGGCCATGATTTCTAGAAGGAAACCCCATCCCTTTATTGAACATGCTTATAATCCCTAGTCTAGAAAACGTCACCAGCTTCCCAATGTCTCGTTTACATCTTACTTGAACACTTTAATACTCCAAATTCAGATTCAAACATTTCATGATCATATTTAAATATTTATTTTAAAAGGGTTTGCTGCTGGGTGTGGTGGTGCATACCTTTAATCCCACTACTCAGGAAGCAGAGGCAGGCAGATCTCTGTGAGTTCAAGGCCAGCCTGGTCTACATAGTGAGTTCCAGGCCAGCTGGGGCTACAGGGAGACCCTGTCTCAAAAAAAAAAAAAGTGCTTTAAAAGCCATTGTTTCAGAAAACATGCTTTACTTAAAGTTATATTTTAACCCATGGCATTGACAATACATAGTAAAATTCTTCACGTCTACCTGCATGGCTAGTTTTAATTAAGTATACTGGCTGAATTAAGGGATATAAATTGTGTCAGAGATTTGTCGCCTGTCCATTTATTGATAGGCATTTATTTCAAGATTTTGCCACTGCATCTACTAACAAAATTAAAATTTATTATTTACAGGTGTGTATGTGTGTGTGTGTGTGTGTGTGTGTGTGTGTGTGTGTGTTTGGCTATTTTGGCTAGTCAGTGACCTCCAAGGATACACCCACCTTTGCCTTCTACATAGCCATTGCTGGGATTGCAGATACACACAACTACATCCATCTTCAGGTCCACATGCTTATGCTCTCTAAGCACTGCATCAACTGAGCCATTCCCTCCACAGCCCCTATATACAAGTTTTGTTACACTTTAAAGCAATAAGTCCTCTTTAAATTTTTCATGTTTTATTATATATTATGAGATTGCTTATAAAATATTGCTGCAAGAAGTTACCTACCGATGAGTATTTAGGAAGGTAATTTCTATCTCCCTCTGCAAGGGCAGCAAGTAGGGTTAATTTCCAGTCTTCTTTTGGGGGATGGCAGGGAACATAGTATCTTGGCTCCAGGTGTCTAATAAAAGATTGCTGGGTCTAACTGTTCTGCCACACATGCATGCATTTGTCGCTAAAGGAACTTGATGTTTCCAATGCCTGAATATCTGGGGACTTGAAGGATAAATTTCTTTATTTCTCCCAATTCCCTCCTACTCAAGACACTTGCTTTTCTTCTTGATTTGGTAAACCTCCAGGCCTGGCTCACACATCTAGAGTCTGTTCACCTGACTTGCTCTCTGGCCTTGTTTTCTGTGGGATTCCTGGCTTACTCCTTGCATATTAGGACTATGAATTCTTTTGCTCTAGTTTTCTTGGGTTTCAGGAAATATCAGAAGGAAAGAGAATGTTTCTCCTGTACCAGCCGTGTCCTTAACTCCCAGGTCATATGTAGTTTATTCTATTTTATTTTTTCCATTTCTCTGGTTTTCTTTGGTTCTCTTGTCATGTTTAGTCATTTGTATTTAATCAGGAATCATGCACTTCGTGTAGGTTTTCACACATGACATGGTATCTATGAGAACTGTTTTTTAAACTTTAAAGAACTATTTTTTATTTTTATTTTTTTGTATTCACATGTATGCGTGTGGGCACATGTGCCACAGTATGAGTAGGGGGGTCAGTGGGCAATAAGTAAAATTTGTTCTCTCCTTTCACCATGTGGAGCTGGATCCCAGAGATGGAACTCAGGTCATCAGGCTTAATCACAAATGCACTTATCTACTGAGTCATCTTCTCAGCCTATGGGCATAGTTTTGTTGTTGTTGTTGTTGTTTTAGTTTTTTATTTTATTTATTATTTTTATTTATGTGTATGATTGTATTGCCTGCATGTATGTGAGTGTACTCATGTCATGCAATGCTGCGGAGGTCAGAAGAGGGCTTCCGATTCCCCTGGAACTGGCGTTAAGGACGGTTTGTAGCCGCCATGTGGGTGCTGGGAATTGAACCTGGGTCCTCTGCAAGAGGCCATCTCTCCAGCCATCTCTCCAGCCCGTGGGCATATTTTTATAACTCATATTTTCTTTTATTCATGTATCTTTCCAACTTGCATACCTTGATCCTCCCGTTTCTCTTTTTCCATTCACGTAAAAGATTATCTCGCTTTTACCCAAGTAGATTTTGTGTTTGTTTTGGGTTTTTTTCTTGATTTTTCCTTTTAATATTTTCAGATTTTGTCATTTAATTTCTTATTATTTCATGCTGGTTTTGATTACATGCATTCAGGGAAATGCATATTTAGGGTTTTGTTGTTCATTTCTTCAGTGTGAAGATAGCCCAACATTTTCTTTTGACTCAGATTCCCATGAATTCATACACTCTAGAGAAATGTGTTCTTGTTTTGTTTTCTACCTTACTATTTTCTCTGAAGATTTTGTTAGCCACACAGTGTGGGTGTTGGGAACTGAACTTGGGTCCTTTGAAATAGGAGCAGGTGCTCTTAAGTGGTGAGCCATCTCTCCAGCCATTCTTTAAACTTTAAAACTTTATAGAGTACCTAGACATGGTGGCACATGCCTGGAATCCCAGCACTTGGGAAGTTGAGGCAGAAGGATTACAACTTTGAAGCCAGCTGGTATAGTAAAGATAGACCCTGTATCAAAAGAACCAAAACGTTTTGGGCATGATGGCATAAGCCTTTAATTCTAGCCCTTTGCAGACAGAGGCAGGTGAATCTTTGTGAGATCAAGGCCAGCCTGATGCACATAGTAACTTCCAAGCAGGCAGGAACTAGGAAGACCTTGTCAAAAAGAAAAAAAAGAAAAAAAAACCTGATGAGTGTATTTATTAACTTCCAAGCAGTTCTGTGCCTTACTCTGATTTTAATCTGCTTAATAAAATCTTATTGAAAACCTGCACCTATAAAGACTCTCATGTTGTCTGCAATGCTGCACTGAACAATACGAATATGTGCTCTCCTACACGGTTCATCCTGTAACCATCTTCAAATCTCTCAAGCTTTAGTCATAGATTTATTCTGACAGTTGAAGCTGATAACTAGTACTTACAGTCACCGCAACTGTGATTTGCCTGAAATGGGGTGATGAAATGTACTCTGAGCCTGTAGAGGAAGAAGAATCCGAATAATAGGTTCTGTTTTATAACATTAATTTTCTGAAGTTTTACCAAATTTTAGTTTCCCTCCTACAGGGGACACAGGCCCCTTAGCAGTATAACAACTCTTGTGCTTCTCTGCCTGATTTCCTTTCCTGCTTGTGGTAAGAAGAGCCGCAATGTATTCCCATCCTTGTATCCAACTTTGCAAATTCATAGTGTAGGTTTTGGGGTTGATGTCAGTATTTGCTGAGTCCTTTTCTTGGAGTATATTGATTTTCTCAACCAATTAGAACTGAGGATCCTTGTAGAATTGTCATCCTAAAAAATCTTCTGCATTGGATTCTTGGGTTAGTTTCATCGATTTTTTGGATATATTTCTTTTCTGTTTTTCTTCCTCTTTTGTTCAGTGCCATTTATTTGGGCAGAGGAAGTGATTGAACCCTTGTATTTCACAAAATATATATTGTCAGTGTGTTTGAATAACAGAGAACAGATTTCAAGGTTGAAAATAATTGTTTTAATTTTATTTTTTCATAGAGTTATTGGGATTTTCAACACTATAACTTGATGGTATTTAGATCCTCTTCCCTATCCCTACCTTCCCCTCTGTCCCACATCCTATTTAATGTACTCTCTTTTATATATAAAGTCTGTCTATAAAGTTTGATTTGTGATCCCAAATGTCCTTAAGCGTGGGTCCATCTACCCACTGAGCCCACCAAGAATCCCATTCCAGTAAGACACTGTACCCCCCGCAAAGCAGTCATCAATTGCAAAAAGTTCCATAGGTTGGGTTGGGGTTCCTTACCCACTTCCCCATGTCTATGCTGGTATTTTGTCTGGCTTGAGTTTGTATAGGACTTGAGCATGCCGTCCATTACTGTGAGTTCATATGACCAGTTGTCTGGAAGACTGTTTCCTTGTGGTCATCCACCCCTTCTGGCTTTTACAATCTTTCTGCCTCCTCTTCCACAATTGGTCCCTGAGTCTTGGGAGGCAGAGGTTTGAATAGATGTCCTACTCAGGGATAAGCACTCCACGTTTTTGAGAAAGTTGCATTCACCTCATCCGTACAGCCTGAGTATAAAGTCAGAACTTAGAATAGATAGACATTATGTCTATCTGACCATGGTTACCTCTTCAACTCTTAGCCCTGGAAAAGAGCCTTATACTACACACTCAACTTTTCAAAGATACTATGTCATTTAATACATTTAGATACTGTGTCCTCATTCATACTGCTTCACTTTTTAACTCTACCTGGATGCATAGTCCTTTCTCCAATTTCTGAAACCCTCTGATAGTTCAAGAACCAGATGACCCCTCCATTAGTTATTTTCCAGTACTGAAAAAGGAAGACTGATTACAACATTACTAAAATGATAGCCTGGTGTGGTGGAGCAGACCTTTAACCCTAGCACTCAGGAGGCAGTGACAGACAGGTCTATCACTGTGAGTTTGAGGCCAGTCTGGTCTATACAGTAATTTCAGGCTAGCCAGGGCTACATAGTGATACTCTTTAAAAAAAAATTAGTAAAAAGGCCGGGTGTGGTGGCACACACCTTTAATCCCAACACTCAGGAGGCAGAGGCAGGCGGATCTCTGTGAGTTCAAGGCCAGCCTGGTCTACATAGTGAGTTCCAGGACAGCTGTGGCTACAGGGAGACCCTGTCTCAAAAAAGACCAAAAAAAAAAAAAAAGGTATCAAGTACCAGGACCTATGCTAGGAAATGAGGATATTAGCAAAATTCTTGCCCCACAGAAGCATATAAGTGCTAAGTTTCTTATTGATAGCATGTATTTACATAATGTTATAAATATATGAATCTTCTCCAGTAAGGAGTAATTTCTTTGAGGTTATCCAATTTATTTATTTTTATATTTACACTAGTGCACAATTTATTTAGAAGAGATAATTAGAATGCATTTCTTTTGTTCAAACAAAATATGTTTATTCAGCAGTAATTAAACATTCAAATTACAACAGAGTGAAAAAAAAGTAAGTTTCTTGGTGTGTTCAAATTCCTAGTGTGTTACTCTTTGAGATTCAAGGCCAATAAATCAGTAACATCAAGAATTCTCAAAATTTTCAAAATTATGTTTATTTTAAGCATAACTATTTTCTTAACATAGGTCAATTTGATTTAATAAACACTTCAGAACTTTTCATATATTATAATCTGAGATGGGTATATGAATTAACTGAAAACTGAAAAAAAAAACAGGATACATGGAGGACTCACAAAATAGATGGAGTGGGTGGCAATGCCTTGCATCTGCATATATATTACATGAGCTCTGAATCTTAAGAAGAAAATACTGCCCAGCACTCAACACATCATCCAGAGCTGACATCAAAGTATATCCCAAGTGTACTTTCCTTACTGAGATGAAATATTTCTAGTGTTTCATCTCTCATGAAAGACCTACAGCCATCTCTGTAAATGGACAATCAAACCAAATTGCTTTTCTATGGGATGGCAATTAGGCTTCCTTTGTTGTGTGTACTGTCTGAAACTCTGAAAATATTCAAGGTAAAACCAGACTTTCAAAATCTGAGAACTGAAGTGCTCAGACATGTCTCCTCAGGGAAGATATTGAGCAGAAAAGTTTGGGAAGTTTATGTTCCTATTAAGAGAAGAATTTGGCAACCCTTGTTAATTTTTATGCTGATATTGTCTGAAAGACTTCTAAATTTATTTGACTATTTTAGACTTTTAAGACCTTACACTTAAGGGACTGGAGAGATGGATCAGTAGTTAAGAGCACTGACTGATCTTGCAGAGGACCTGGGTTCAGTTCCCAGCACTCACATGGTGATTAACAACCGTCCATAACTCCAGTTCCAGGAGATCCAATGCCCTCTTCTAACCTCTGAGGGTTTTGCATAAGACAAGTGCAGACAATACACTCATACACATAAAAAATAATGAATAAAATAAAATAAAAAACTTTACACTTAAGTATTAGTTTATTTGAAGTTATTCAAACTTTCCTTAAAACAATTGAGCATTTTAATGCCTTTTTCAAGAAAATCAGAAGTTTCTGCTTGTGGTTTATACATAGTAATAACATTCTAGAATACTATTTTATTTCCTATTTGACCGATTAAACAGGGTCACGTTTGCCTTTTATTAGTATTTACTGAGCTTTTCTGCTTTCAACTGAAAAGGTACTAAATGCAACCCTGAAAGTGTATCAAACTATTTTCTCCTTTTCATATCAACTAGACTATATCCTAATGAAATATTTATAGGTCTTAAATTTACCTTTTTATCAAGGAAAAATAAGTGTTCTAATAATTTCACAAAAATTTAATTTGAGAAAATTTTGAAAGCATATTATGATTGTCTTAAGAATTAAGTTATTAGACACTAAAATATGCAATTCTAAGGCTTTTCATAAATGTACATGAAACTTGATTGAGTATAAGTAAAAATCTAAAAGCTTTTAGCCATTTTACCCCATATTTAGAACTCAACCATTGAATAGCAACTGCTTTCCATTCACTGCTGGATAAACAATATAATCACATTTAAAAAAAAAATTCCTAATGAGCCTTGATATAGTTGACAGAATGCATGAAATCCGGTGGGGGGACTATGGAGTGCGGATAGGGGAGGGGGTCTAAATATTATTTTGATATGTTGTATGAAATGCACAAAAATTCAAAAATATATAGTATAAAAAACAGTAAGTTTTTGGTTGACTTTACAACCCTGAACAAGTCATTTATACCACCCCCTAAAGCTCAGGGGACATTGTGGAAGAGAAGGCAGAAAGAATGGAGCCAGGACTGGAGAGATGGTGCAGTGGGTAAGAGCACTGGCTGCTCTTGCAGAGGCCCTGGGTTTGCTCCCAGCACCGACTTGGCTGCTAAAAATCATCCTTAACTCCAGTTTCAGAGGCTCCAACACCTTCTTTTGGCCTCTATGAGCACTGCATGCATGGATACATTTACATGAAGTAAAATAAATAAATAAATAAATAAACAAACAAATAAATTAAATAATAAACAAATTTTTTTTTAAAACAATGTAAAAACCAGAAGTTAAAGGGAAGGGCTGAGAAATTCCACCTTCTGGGAAAGACACAGTAATTGCAATCATGAACTCTAAACTACTACAGATGCCTGTGCTGTGTCTGTACAAAAATGGTCCTGTTTGTTAACAGCCAGGCTTGGATGGGGAGGGCCTCAGGCTTCCCTAACCCTCACTGCTGAAGTATAGGCTACCGATAGATTCTGGGAGAGGGGGAGTCATTGCCGTCAGTTGTCTACCAACTTGTGAGCCCAATAGGCTCCAATAGACAGTTCCAAACCCATAGTCAGCCAAGTTTTAACTCAGTGGGTCACAAAACAAAAAGATATCAATATGGGAGAGGTACTTGTAGGCAAGAGGCAGGGTTGATCGGGATGGGGAGGATAAAAGAGGGTGGGAGGTGGGATTAATGGGGTTAATTAAAATGCATTACGAACATGTATAAAGTTGTCAAAGAGCAAACAGTACAAATAATTCCCTGTAATAACTAATTGCACTAGTTAATTCATTCTATAAATAATCTATCTCATGCTTCCTATTAACCAGACAGTATACCAGATGGAGCAAAGAAGTGATCTTTTTCTTGTTGGCTTCTCTCAAGATTCACTGATGGGAAACAGGTAGTACGTAAGGAAGTGCTATGCTAAATAACTACACAGTTGTGATAAGACCCAAGCAGAAATGATGGCGGAAAATGATTAACTCCAATCAGATGTACAGAAGTGGTTTCACTTGCTCCAGTGTGGTGATTATCAAGAACATGAGGACCAGTGTGAATAGAGCCGAATGAACAAGGTAGGAGGCCAACACAGATCACCTGGAAGGCTTGCCAGGCTCACGTCACTCAGAAATTCATAGACCTGGGGAAACTATTTTATTAGCCACACTTATCCCTAAGTTTTGTCACTTACCATTTCCCTGTCCATCCTTCTGACCCAAAGTGCTCATTCACTGTTTTGCCCTGTGATCTAGTCTGATCATAGCTTTCAGGACAGTATTTTTAAATTTTAAATTTGATTGTGTTTATTCCTTGTTAAAAATTCAAAATAAGCTGGGCATGGCAGCACATGCTTTTGATCCCAGCACTTGAGAGGCAGAGGCAGGCAGATCTTTGTGAGTTCGAGGCTAGCCTGGTCTACATAGTAAGTTCCAGGTAAGCTGGGGCTACAGGGAGACCCTATCTCAAAAAGACCAAAAAAAAAAAATTCAAAATAAGGCAGAGGCAGGCAGATTTCTGTAAGTTCAAAACCAACCATGGTTACATAGTGAGACCATTTATGAAACCAAAAAAAAAAATCAAAGCAACATGAAGGTTTGTTAAAACATACAAAGTAGGACAAAGCTTCAAATTTTATGTGACTATTTTTCCAGTTTAATTCCCTATATAAAAAAGCAAAAGAGATGCTTATGGGCAGCTAGTCTGAAGAGAAGAGCCCTCATATCCCTTCCTTGCCTGTTCCTCTGGTCATCCTCCCAGTTTGCCTCCTGAGCACACTCCTCACAGTCTTTCAATCTGGACTCATGGCTGTGTACCACCTGAGCACCTACAAACAAAGACCCAAGACCCGGAACCATAGAAAACTAAAACTGAAATACTGGTGACACTTTGCAGCTATGTGGAGATTATGGTAAAGAAGGTCAAGATAGAGAAGGATGTCAGCTGAGTATTGACTCAATTACTGCGCTTTCCTGCTTTGAGTTATAAGCAATGGTGAACCTAGCTCAAGCTGACAGATAACAAGAGGGTTTCATTGACTTACTTCAGCAAAAAGTGTGAGACTTCTGAGCAGTTCTTTCAGGATTCTTATTCTCTAAGTTTCTCTCACTATTTTCTTCCTTGTTGGAAGAGTTCACTTTTATTGCAAAATGGATATCAGCAGGTCATGGGACTAGGTGCTACTTCCCTTATCTTCAAGGAAAAAAAGATGACCACTTTTAGGAATCGATGAACAAAATCTCTCCATTGTGACCAGGTAAATACTATTAAGGATTGACAGATCAGATCAATTATGGAACAGATCAAAGAGAACAGAAGTCAGAAAACTATAATGACTGTTTCTTAGGAACTGAATTATGCCCATACCTAATTCTTATGCTGACAGCTTTGCTCCTAATACCCTAAGACAGAAACACATTTGAATATAAGGCCCTTACAGAAATAATTTAAACCCAAGTTTTTAGGATAGGTTCTAATTGATATGACTGGGGTCCTTATAAGATGAAAAGATGTGGTCCTATGTTCATAAGAAAGATGGTATAGGAATGTATGGACATCACAGACCCCTGTATAGACAGATGGAAACACTGAAATCAGCCCAGTCCAAACACTGACTTCAGACTTCCAGTATCTGTAACCTTGAAAGAATAAATTACTACAGCTTAACCATGTATGTTTAAATACCACCTAATCTGTGCTATTTTTATGTTATCCCAAGAAAAGGAAAGCAATGATTGAATTAAAACCAGAAAGGCTATAAGAAGGCTTGGAGGCAGGACCCTAGAAGGAGGGACTAGGCTTTCATAGAAAGAAGAACATGGATTCCCTTTTAAAGACGAAAGAGAATCAACACTTCTTCATTGAAAAGGAGCAGGTTCCCATCAGACAGGTTCAGATTGCTCCACAAATTGAGTAGTAGTTCTACAAATCTGGAACAGGGAGAAAGATAGGCTGGAAGCATTAAAAGATTTATGTTACATTGTGTGTGTGTGTGTGTGTGTGTGTGTGTGTGTGTGTGTCTGAAGAAGGCCTCAGGTCCCCTGGAGTTGGGGTTACAGGCAGTTGTAAGCTACCAGACACAGGTACTGGGAAATAAACTCCAGTCTTCTGGAAGAGGAATACCTGCTTTTAACTGCTGCACTCTCTCCGCCCTAGCATCAGAAATTTAAGAGGATACTAGGAAGTATAAGTTGATTGCTTTGATGTGTGAGAAAGAATAATGATTACCTACTGATAATTAGCTTTGCTTTACCCCTGGAAAATAAAAAAAAAAAAGTCTCACTTTTAGTTCTCACATACTATTTAATATTTGAATTTTTAATTTTAAAAGAAAAATAACTAGTATGTCTGAATAGTCATAAGTCATTATGTTTTAGAAACTAAAGAAACACAGGTCAGGATTAAAAGGAATCCTTTTAAAAGAACTTGAAAAATTTTAAAGTTTTTTTAAAAATGAGAGGGCCAGATGTGGTGGCACACGCCTTTAATCCCAGCACTCGGGAGGCAGAGGCAGGCAGATCTCTGTGAGTTCGAGGCCAGCCTGGTCTACATAGTAAGTTCCAGGACAGCTGGGGTGACAGGGAGACCCTGTCTCAAAAAAGAAAAAAAAAAGTTTTTTAAAAGATGAAAATTTCTTAATAAGAAAGAAATCTCTTAAAAATTGAACTCTAAGCTTCATAATTCATAAATTAATGAAAGTATCTGAAATGACCTTTATGTCATTAGTAACTATTGCTCAGAAGAGATAGACAGATGGGGTTTATAAAAATTCAATTTAATGAAGCTAGCACTAATTATGAAACAAAGGACCTTTTAGGGAAAGAAGAATTTCAGCCCTTGAACTTCAAGTATTTAAAATTTTAATGGCAAGCTAGTTCTATGGTTGAAATTAATGCGTAGTATCATAATCAACGATTTCAAATCTTTCCTGTTACATAAGAAAGGCCATCTATTATTGATGAAATGGCAGCATCTTTCTTAGCCTGATAAAATTAAACTATTGTTTCCCTCAGTTCCTTAAATCTATTTCCAATTTCAGAACTTGCTTCCGATACCTGTACTGGTGGGCCACTGTGCACAAAGGGGCACATAACCTATGTCCTCTCCCCAAGAGAGCGATGTCTTAGCGCAGATCAGTACAAGTACATCTCCCAGTTTCAAAGTTCTTCTATTGCTTCCGTGAAGGCAAGGATTGAGATATTTGGGACATTTTCAAAACGTATCTATGAGGAAACTCAACAGATATTTTGATATAATACATGAGGAAGAGGACAGGGTAGTATCTCTTTACATCAACACTTATGATGTGTAATTAATTTGACTCTGTACCATGATCTGGAAACAGAAGTGAAATCCTAATAGCAGAGTATGATAGTTAACATTGACGTCAACTTGACCAGATTTAGAATCACCTAGAAGACAGCCTCTGCATGGATCTATGAGGGCATTCTCAGAGAGTTAACAGAGGTGTGAGGGCTCACCCTGAATGTGGCGAGCAGAAGTCCACTAAATAAAAAGGAGAAGGAAAGCTGAGAACCAGCATTCATCTGTCTCTCCTTCCTGACTGCAGACACAATACAGCCTTACAACTCTGTGGCATGACTTGCCACCAAATGACTGTACCCGCCGACTATGAGTCAACGTAACCTCTTTCTTGCTTCAGTTTCTTTTGCAAGGCATTTTGTCATAGCAATAGGAAAAGTCTCTAACACAGGGAGGGAAATACTAAATTAAGCATTGCTGCCAACTTGCACAGAAATTATTCTGATATGAAGCAAAAGCTTTGTCTTCTAAGCAGCTTACTAAGAGGATAAAGAGAAAACAAAATGTTTCATAAAAATCTGGAAAATATTGGAGAATTTTCTGTCATATCAAAAAGAAATTTCCATTTTGTGTTGGTATTATTTCTGGTACTAAAGATTCCTTTGAAATCCTTATAAATAAACATCAGATCTTAGCTTTGACTATGAGAAGTAAAATTCATTTTCTCCCAGCCTTATACAAATTTCTGTGTCCATTGAGATTTGTCCTGTATCCCCCTGCCTCACTCTGGAACAGTCTTGTCAGTTTTCTTGGGCAAAATCACTCCTATTCTGTAACAGAAAGACAACCTACATACATTATATAAATAATTTAACATAAGTCTAAGGCTTGAAGTTAGAAAAAGACGTTAAAACTGTTTCACACTGACATGATACATCTACTACATAATTATGGCTGAAATGAAGTCTTGGAAAAATGAATTCACCCTCAGTTTCTGGGAATAGGAATACTTAAGGCTTGAGGTTAGGGTAAAGAGGAGAAAGATGTGGGAGTGATATGAAGGGAGCAATTTTAGATGCACCAATTTGGGAAGTCCCAGTTTCTCAAAGAGACCACAGAAGTTCTGAATCGTATTTGATAAAATCTGTCCATTTTATAAGAAAATAAGTTGACCGGTATTCATTGAAAATCACGCCTGGCATTGGTCGTGGCATCCAGAACCACCAAGAGCCTCAGCTCACCTCCAGCTGCCATGATGTGGGAGGTGAAACCCAGGCCTCAACAGGCAAAAAATAAATAAATAAAT
>NW_008338999.1:4997673-5002347 GCF_000622305.1 Nannospalax galili
ATAAACAAATAGATAAACAAATAAATAAATCGAGTTGGTAGCATAACCATGAAGCATGTAGTTCAATAAGGGTGACTGCGATGGAAAAGAAAGAAGGAACCTTGCAAAATAAGGGTCACCCATGGAATAAAATAGACTCCAGACACACAGGAGAATTCTCAACCACAATATGTACATCTTGGAGAGCTTAGGAATTTCCCCTAATTCTGTGGTAAAAAGATCCTAAAAAAGACAGAAAAGCTCACAACAATGGGGTGAAGAAAATTGTCATAAAAGAATAAAACTAATTCATGCTACATCAGACAAACATCCTGACTACTGTACTAGGCGTGGCTCCTTAGAAATGTATATTGGAGCATACTGTCTACATGAGCTACATAGTATCTAAAGTAGCCTTAATACAAAGGAGTCATCATTGTGACTGATAAGTACTATTTTAGACAAGTAATATTTTTCAACTAACAGGAGGCAGATCAAGGTTAGGTAATTCTTCTAGCTACACACTTGGCTGTCCTTAGCATATGGCTTATGTCTTCAAAGTTTCCACCATGCATCTTGATTTCTCTAACTAGAAAAACACAAAGGGTCAGAGGAGCCCATATGAATATTAGGATGAAGAGAGCGAGATCCAGGGACAATTGGCACAAAACTACTAATGGCCAAATTAAAAAAAAATAATTCAGGATTGAATAAGAAAAGATCCTATTTAAAGGGATCAGTGCAAAGGCGCAGTGATGGTGGAGATCCTGGAGGTCCTGGGAGGAGACCACTGGGTAGGGACAACACTAAGACTGAAAGACCTTCAAGTATCTGAATTCAACTTTTAGCATATTTGAGAATTCTGAGTGGGAAGTGGTCTTTAGGTCATTAGATTTATTAGTCTGAAGTTTAAAATAAGGAAATCTTAAAAAGTACAGATTAACAGTTGTTGATTTATAGAAGCAGATGAAATTCTGAGTGAAAAAAGTATTTAAGGAAGAACATGTAAAGATAGAAGAGGGTAAAAACAAAATTCTGAGTAGAACTGACACTTAAAGAAAGGGTTGGGAAGAAGAGCCTTACAGAAAGTAGCAAGGAGTCACTAGAGAAATAAGAAAAAAAGCAAGCTCATGGAGCCTAAAAATCATATAAAATAATATCTTTCATAAAGGAAGCATGGATTGAAATGTATGCAACACAAAAAAAAATTGAATAAAATTGAAACCAAGGTCAGTAATAAAATTATAACATCGATATGTAATGAACCAATTTTTTTTAATTCAAAGGAAACTACAAGGCCAGGAATATAACCCCAGGAAACCAGCAAAAATAGTGTTGAACCTACAGAGAATAATACAGCCCTGTCATGGTCACAGTGCAATGTGCCTAAACACATCCACTTAGTAACTAGTGAACTGATGGATGAACTGCTCCATCCCATTGTCTGTCATGCAGTAAGGATCTCCCACACTAGCTGCAAGTGGGACATGTGGTTTGTCAGACACTTCCCACCAGAAATTTCAAATGATTGAAATAGAAATTTCCTTTCTGGTTGACATGGATGAATATTCCTAACCATCCAGATAGGTAACATGCTGGGATGAATTTGCATTATATTCCATAGTGTAAGCTACGGACCTACAGCATGTATGTAAGTGCACCTATTCAGGATTTGGCCTTTCTCACATTTTCCTGAAATTAACATTTATGCAGTGTTCTCTGAGGAAATTTCAGTAATTGATTACTAAATAGTTCCTATGAGGGTGCACTGACCCTGCTTGCCCCTCCTTTAATGAAGGAATGCAACTGTCAACAACCCCAATTGTGACAATGTTTAGCAAGCAGGCACAGCTGAAGTCATGATGAAGTGGACCCTTATGGGAGTATCCAGTCACTCTTCCCAGCCAACTGTAATTTGGCCCTAATCACACATGGTCTCCTGGATTTAGGGAAGACTAGAGTATATAATCTGGGGAAGGCTAGGAGGAGAAGGCTTAATCCATGCTCTGTAAAAGGCTTTCCAATGTGCATAATCCCAGATCACTCATATACCTCAGCAACCCCTCAATCATCTCTGTAAATAAGCCCAGTAAATTCATTTGGTTCCCCAGGAAAACTTTAATCAAATATTAGTTTGACACTAGAACCTTAAAAGGGAATAAGCATTGCTTAGTATCCCCAGGAAAAGAATTCTCACAACAGATGGAAAGCTTATTTGTTAATGTTATTATGTCCCATAATTATTAAAAGAAAAGATGAGGATGTAAAAGATGTAAAAAGGATACAGGAATGGAGATGTTTCCCAAAACAGAAAAAAATGAGAAAGCCTAAGCAAGAGATGAAGGTCTATGTAGATGAGACAAAAATAATATATGCATAATCTTAAAATTTATAAGGTCATAGTTGAATCAACTAGTTTAAGGGACAAAAATATATGTCTAATCAAGTTTTGGTTAGAGATCACCTGAGAATGTTTGGATTTTGCCCAAGCTTTATGTACATAGCACATGGTAATTAAAAGTACCAGACTGGTGGAACTAACCTTTTTGGTTGTTTAACAGCCATACTTTAAGGCCTATACTAATCTGGTCAGAGGGACTTAAAGGACAGTTTTTGCTCTTTGCCCTCCAAGGTCGACTAAGCTCCAGGGGACTATGAAGCATCTATCAAAATGTCCTGTAACTGTGATGAGTCACCTGTCCTCCTGTTCAGGGAGACCATGGAGACACTACCAGATGGACTTGAACTAGTATCTAATGTACAAAGAGGAGGGTCAACTCAGAGGAAACATTTCCTCCATGCTTCCTCCATGCCACAGTGAAGCAGGACCTTTGACTTATCTTCATATAGATGGAACTGGTAAAAAAAAAAAAAAAAGGAGCTCAGGGGCTCCTCCCAAGACCATGGTGACCTGAGGAACAGATCCAACGACCTGAAGAGTAAAAAAAAAAAGGCTTATTTGGGCCAACTGTATAGTTCAAGGGCTTACACTTCTTAGACATTAGGTTTAAGTCCATATAAAATGTTATTTAGACAATTATTTCTTACTTAAGATTTTGTATCTAAGCAGAAAATGCTGCTCAAATCTTGGTCTGCAATACTGTAGTGCCCACCTGTAGCTAAGGGAGACAACCCACTATTGTTCTAAAATGATGGCTAAATTTGTTTTCTCCCCCATCTAGAAGCCTTTGAGAGGGAACTGACACTGATTCCAGTCATTCCAATAGCTATCAAAGTGCCTGAAAACAAATCCTGAATCCATCACTCTCAAATGCAGCCTTGGCAGACAAAAGAAGAATGAGGAGGAACCCAATAGAGGGATGATTTTGGAAGCTCTTATCAAGAAATCCCAGTGGATTCTGATAAGAACATTTGAAATTTGCCCTTTTCTGACTTTTTTCTGGTTCCCTGTCTAGAACTTGTAATGCTAACTACTCTTGCCTTTACTTCTCCTTCATGTCCCCTATTCACAAGTCAATGACTTTCTTTTCTCCCTACAGATAAGAGTTATGCAATTTGGGAGTCTTTTAGATAGACCCACTGATGGGGTACCCCAATTGCTTCACCCTGCATCCCTGTTCAGCATGGAAGAAGTCAGAGTGGTCTGCATCCCACTTCTCTATCAGCAATTTGGGAAACCTCTCCACAGGGTGGTGTGATAAGAATAGGAGATGGGAATTGGCTAGGCAGTTAGGATAAAAAAGACCCCAAAGAAAAGTAACCAGTTTCTTGGCTAAAAGTCAAAATGTCCTTGGGCCTCTTAGCAACATACTCTGTTCCAAAGGCCAAAAATGTCAAAAGTATTTGGGAGTTGTTACCTAATCCCTAAAAGATTTTAGGGTTACCTCTTCAGAGGGGAGAATGTTAAAATAGCAAAAAAGCCCCATAAGAAAAGAAAGAAAGAAAGAAAGAGAAAGAAGAAAGAGAGAGAGAGAAAAAGAAAGGGTACATGATGTCAGAAAAAAGTGATGAGTTTTGGAAGATTTTGGAGGGGAGGGAGTGGGCATGGATTTGATCAAAACACATTATATGCATGTATGAAATTCTCAATAATAGTTTTTTTAAGTTATAAAACAATAGTTCCTATGAAAGTCAAGGCAAGTACTGCTGGATTGCTATGCAATATCTAAGCAACAAATCCAGATTTTGCTTAAATAAAAATTTCAAATTTTCATACTTTTTTGATGCTAATGATGACCTGGTGACACAGATCAAATTAATTGTATGTGAATATATGATAAGTCATTAATGTTTTGCAGAAGATTATGTCTTTTCTTGTTTTTTTAAAAGGACAAGTTGATAAAATTTGCATTTTGCCCTTTGCCTTTCATAATTCGTTGTAACCAGGATACAGACTGAATACATGAACATGACACAGACTGAAAACATGAACATGACACAGACTGAACACATGAACATGACACAGACTGAACACATGAACATGATGCAGACTGAATACATGAACATGATGCAGACTGAATACATGAACATGACACAGACTGAATACATGAACATGATGCAGACTGAATACATGAACATGACACAGACTGAATACATGAACATGACGCAGACTGAAAACATGAACATGACGCAGACTGAAAACATGAACATGATGCAGACTGAAAACATGAACATGACGCAGACTGAAAACATGAACATGACACAGACTGAAAACATGAACATGACAAAGAATGA
>NW_008338999.1:5003360-5024666 GCF_000622305.1 Nannospalax galili
TGAACACATGTGCAGACTGAATACATGAACATGACACAGACTGAAAACATGAACATGACGCAGACTGAACACATGAACATGACACAGACTGAACACATGAACATGACGCAGACTGAACACATGAACATGACACAGACTGAAAACATGAACATGACACAGACTGAACACATGAACATGACACAGACTGAATACATGAACATGACACAATCATCAGGAATCCTTGAAAACATAAGCCACATACCAAAGAGGAGCAAATAGTTAGCTAGAAGAATCATCTAACCTCCATCTACCACCTAAGATTTTGAAAGCCTGAATTCTTGTCTAGAATAATACTAATTAGTATCAATAATGACACCGTCTTTGCTAAAGCCACTCTAGATACTACACAACCAGTCAAGACAATATAACCCTAAATATAATCCCAACAGACCCATCCTATCCAGAAACACTCATGGGGAGAGAATGCATTATCATGACCCAGTTGTCTATCAACTTTTGTAATATCTCTCATGATTGCCTTCCCCTGCCAAATTCTTTATTTCCATGTCTTCACACATTCCATTCCTTGATTTAAAAAAAAAACTCACTTCCCACCTCTACCCCTCACTCACCTTTATAATCCCTACTTGCTCTATAAGTTTAATCTTAAAGGTTGTTTCTTGCAAGATTTTTTCCCAGATTCCATCTATAAGGGATGGACCTCTGTGTAGTTTATACCCAACTCTCCAGTGCCAATCATAATGCTTTTCCATTGCCTGTTTGCTTTTTTGCAGCCCTGTCTAGAATGTAGGCCTTGTGAAGGGAGCATTTCTGTACATTTTGTTAACCACTACATCTTAAAGCAAGAATATTCACACACATTGAAGCCATGTGTGTGAAATTAATCAATAGTCATACATAGACACATTCATATGAACATTCAGTGTGAACTTGGATAGTTTCTCGCTTTAAGAACTCATTGCTTTATTTCAAAAACATTGGACTATCATGTTCTCTTTCCATACTATGGAAAGAAGATGCTTTGTAATTATATCTAGATTCACATTTCTGTGTCACCACTTATTCTGTGTCTTGAAATAATTTTCTTAATCCTTCTAATCCTCTAAATGTAAATCAAAGTAATGACTAAAAATACATATCTGGTGGGTTTTGTGCACAAATATGATGAAATATTAAAGTGTCTACCGTGGTAGGTTCAAATGACGATAGTCTTCCAACATACGTCTTCTCTTTCATCAATTTGCACAACTGTCTGTTCATGTACATCTTTAAAGA
Organism: Nannospalax galili; assembly: GCF_000622305.1. Classification (NCBI taxonomy): domain Eukaryota; kingdom Metazoa; phylum Chordata; class Mammalia; order Rodentia; family Spalacidae; genus Nannospalax; species Nannospalax galili. The sequence continues at coordinate 5,004,636 of NW_008338999.1, forward strand.
AATATTTTAGTGGACTCATTTCTTCACTGATATTATCCAAGAAATATTGCAGTTTTCAAAACACAGTGAAAAAGATTAAAAGAAGCATCTATTTAGAAATTATACACAAAGCAAGAAAAGGCACACATGATACATATGCTATAGTGTAATTCAAATTTAGAGAATTCAAGTTCCTAAATGTTACATACAGTACCAATAAGTGTTTTGACTGATGAAAATATTTTATATCATGATTTGGATTGTGATTATATAGCTACATATAATTGTCAAAACTCATCAAATTGTACATTTAAATTTTGTGAAATATATTGAATATGAGTAATGCCCCAGTAAAGATAATTTAAATGTAAAAAGCTATGACAGCATCTGTTTGCAGTAATACTACGTTAGACATTTTAGATCAACCTCTGCATCAGGAAAATCATACTTCTTATGTATCCAAAGTAAGGGAAATGTGTGCCTGTTTTGAAAATATGGACAACCTACAAGTACAGATCCTTATCTCTAGAAGTTGTCAAAAAATCCACATACTAGTTGATTTGGGGGCTAATGGCAGAGCCCCATCTAACTTTCTACAATAAACTGGGTTCCCAAAGGGCAGCACATCTTGCCATGAGTACATCGGAAATGGGAATACCAAAGTAGTCAATTTCAACTTTCCTTAAGTTTATGAGATGTTCAGAATGTTAATGGCTTTGGTTCATAAAAAAACAACAAAAAAGAAAGCTTAAATAAATCCACAAGCACATGAATTATTTAATTCTTCTATACAATTATCAAGTTTCTGGTATGGATATTTTCAGATATGCTTGATAAAACAGTTAACAGCATTATTGTGAATCCAGATGTTTCCCAACTCATGTCTGCCATCTTCATAATGTTGACTCTGTTTTCAGAATTTTTTCCTACAGTATCAAAATGAACTCAGTAGTTCAGATGTCATATCCAGAACGGGCAACGTCTTGGTATTTACAAGCAGGACAAATATTACTGTAGAGAAAGCGAGGTCTCTTATGTTGGGAAAAAAATGAATCAACTTGTATGTTTGAAAACTGGAACTTTGTTTTCTTTATAAGAGATAGAGTCACTTGCTGAGAGTTAGAGGGAGATTGATCAACCAAGGTTGAGAAGACATTTTAAGTTTCATCACAGAAAAGAAGGGTTGAATGAAGTAACATAATAGAAAGAGCATGAGGAGGTAGGTGAGGTGGGCTACGGTGGAGTTACACTGATAGCCATTTGTCATATCTGGTGATTCATCTTTCCAGGAGCACAAAACTCTCCAGATGTGAATATTGAGAAAATGAATAGTTATGGTTGTTAAATTTGGAGAAAATAAACCATGTGAAGAAGGATCAAGTGGGTGAAGTATTAAAATACTTAGAATGAAGAAATCATATATTTAAGCTGTAGGGTGATAGAGTAGAGAGAAGGGAAGGGAGCTACAACCTGAGAGCCCAGTGAGTCACAGAATAACCTCAGAGGCAATGTCAGGCAAGAATTAGATAGAGCAGAGGTTGGGGATGGCACTCAGTCATAGAGTGCTTGCTTAGATGATAAAGTCCCTTGGTTCAACGCCCAGCACCAAATAGAAATCAAAAAGCAAGACCAACACAAAACTGTGTGTTCAGTAAACATGATGATTAAATTAGCATATTTGATGACAAAAGAAATCTCCAAAATTTAAAATCCTTTAAATCAAATAACATGATTTAAATTATATAGAAAATTCAAAATTCATGGGTTGAAGAGATGGCTCAGTGGTTAAGAGCACTGGCTGTTCTTGCACAGGACCCAGTTTGAGTCCCAGCACCCACATGGAGGCTAACATACATCCATAAATCCAATTCCAAGAGAGTTCAACGTCTTCTTCTGATTTCCACAGACATTGCATAACATGAGTGCACTTACACACATGCAGGCTATACACTCATACACATAAAATAAAAATAATCAACAAAAATTTAATAAAAGAAAATTCAAAATTCTTTGATGTGTTGAGAAAAAAGTAAGGCTGCTTTTCAGCACGTACTTCCTCCCTTTTCTCTCATTCTTTGCAGAAAATCACAATAAAAGTTTTGATGTCTATTCCATGTGCATACTTATATAGAAACAGAAAGTATATCTAACTGTTGTTTACTTCTTTACTTAACTAGATTGTTTCATTATAGGACTAACTAGATGATTTCATCAATGAGTTAGGCATTTCCTCATTAGAGAAAATGGTACATTGGTGTATCAATGAGGCCTTATTGTATCAATTAAGGTTGATTCAGTTTAAGAATCAAATAACTGTGTGTGTGTGTGTGTGTGTGTGTGTGTGTGTGTGTGTGTGTCTATGATAAAAAAAAAGAAGGTAAAGATAAAATAGAATTGGGACTTGGAAATTACTGGAAAGGTTGAAAATGAAGGATTTTCATCAGGCTTTTTAGGAACACCTCTCACTATAGAGAACTGACCAGCAAGGCAGATACTTCTGAAACTATAAAAAAGTTAAAACACTATCACAGCTCCTCCTGTTTCCACCAAAACCTCCGAAACTCCCAGGAAGCTGGAGAATGGGTCCTGAGTTTGCTGCTGGAAGACATTCAAGCAGCAAAGCTGTGCATGTTTCTACTACCATGCTTAGGAAATAAGAGAAGATGATGTCCCCCTCACTTTTTCCTCCAGTTTTAAAGTGAATGTATCAAATGATTGGCAGTGCTAACACCCTCCAATTTTACCTTTTCAACTTCAAAGATAAAGAGAGAAAATGATATTTAAGTGGACTAATCTACTGTATCTAAAACAAATGACAAACTAAGTAAACCCTATTTGTTGTTCAGAAATGCTGCGATGGGCCTCCCTGCATTGTTCAACCATTTATTTCACACTCTGAAGAAATTTCACTAAACAATAAGAAACAAAATTTGAAAAAGAAAATTAACTCTTTTCTTCTTGGGCAATTATATAAATAAAAATGTAATTATATTTTAAGATCTTATCTATATCCTTGTATGTGCTTGAGGATTTCTACATATTTAAAATCCATCTCTATACATACATTTATGAATAAAAATGAATGTCTTAATTACAATGGAAAAACATCCAGAGTTGAAGAAGATGAGGAACTTAGAGGTCATGGTGATGCAGATTAATCAGAAAAATTTGTAGATTTGGATTTGAAAGAAAGAAAATACTATGGAGTTGAGGATGTAGAACAATGGTAGAGCTCTTACCTAACATGCCTGAGGCACAGGGTTCTATTTGCAGCACTGGAAAAAGAAGAAAGGAAAGGAGGGAGGAATAGAAATATGGAAGAAAGGAGGGAGGGAGGGGAGATGATGAACTTGATTACAGAAGTCAATCATAATAATATTATTTTTAAGAAGACTAGTAGAAAAGAAAGTAAATGCATCACCAAGAACAGACAATTTACAGTATAACCAAATTGCACATGCCTCATTGTGATGTGGACATGTATGGTTATATAGTCAACAAATATTCTTTAGGTCCTGTAACAAGTTCACAACTTAAGTACAAGATCAGACCATTAGTATTCAAACTATTAAACAATTTTGAAAAGAGAGCTATTTGAGACAAATTTTTATATTTTATTTATTATTTTTATTTTGTGTGTATAAATATATTGCCTGCATGTATATAAGTGCACCTACGTCATGCAATATCCAAGAAGGTCAGAAGACGTCATCCTATTCCCCTTGAACTGGAGTTAGGAACAATTGTCAGCCCTCGTGTAATTGCTGGGACCCAAACCCAGCCAGAGCTCTTAACCACTGAGTCATCTCGCCAGTCCCTGAGTCAAATTGAGTCAAATATAGGAGACCTAGATGTTGATTTTTTTATGTAATTTTAACATTGTATTTATTTATTTATTTATTTATTTATTTATTTATTTATTTATTTATTTATTTATGTCTGGGAAGGAGCATGTATGTGGAGGTCAGAAGACAACTTCCAGGAGTTGGTTCTTTCTTGCAGGATGTGGGTCCTCAGTTATTGAGCTCAGGTCATCACATTGGTGGCAAGTGCCTTTACCTGTTGAGACAACTCGCTGGCTTTAGAAGTTTGTTGTTTGTTTGTTTGTTTGTTTGTTTGTTTTTAGAATGTTTACATTTACTTATCTGTGTAAATTATTTAAAATATTTCTACAGATCAATGTATAATATAGTATTGGTCAGCTATTTATCACTGTGGAAAAGTATCTGAGATGGAAAACTTAGGAGGACGGAAGGTTTAGTTTGACCATATTTTCGGAGATTTGGGGCCATGGTCATATGGAGCTGCTGCTTTGTCCCGAGGTGGTATGATGTATCATGATGGGTGGGCCTGGCAGGGGGGCATGCTCGCTTCATAGCAGCCGTAAACCAAAACAACTGTACAGTAAGAGGCCACCACTCCACTTCTCCCTCTGAGGACATGGTCTTTGTGACCTAACTAGTCTTTCTACATCTTGAAGTTTCCACCATCTTCCCAAATGCACCATGGGTTGTGGACCAAACCGTCAATTCATGACATTTGAGTACATTAGAAATCTAAACTCTAGAAGATATAAAACCAAACACTTGGAAAATAAATTGATAAGCTCTTTTCTTAAAAAAATATAATTTTAAAAACAATAAAAGAAAACCAATTTTTCCTCAGAATCATGACTATTACAAGAATCCTATCATTTAGGCTTTGCATCATACCTAAAGGTGAAAACTACTCACTGTTGACAATTGCTAGCTTTTTATCATTCAAAAAATAAATAATAACTCTTTGAGACCAGCATGGCTATATGTAGAGCTCTGCAGATCCTTTCCCTGGTAAAACTATAAATATCCTTGGCAGGTAAACTTCAAAAGTCACTGAGCCCAAGCATAACCTCTGCCCCTCTCACCAGGGCCCATCTGTGATGAGAAGAGCTGCGGAAAGATCTCACTGATAGCTATAAGGTTTCATTTTAGCTCTTAGAGCATTAAAATTCTCCACCTTGCCAGGCGTGGTGGTGCACCTGTTTAATCCCAGCACTCGGGAGGCAGAAGCAGGCAGATCTCTGTGAGTTCAAGGCCAGCCTGGTTTACATAGTGAGTTCTAGGACAGCTGGGACTACAGGGAGACCCTGTCTCTAAAAGACCAAAAAAAAAAAAAAATTTTCCACCTCGAAGGTCACCCTTTGGTGACAGAATAGTCTCATGATTTTGCTTATTCAGAGAGTTCTATGCACAGTCTTCATCCCCAGATTTCCTGGTCATCAATCTTCTGGTCATGTTCCTGGTCATGGCCAAGTTGTTGACCATTCAGACCAAATAATTGGACATAACCCATAAGAAACTATGTAATTCACATCTGGCCATTTTTCCTTCCTAGAAGTTAACAAGCAGTTGCAGTGCTTCTGTTCTATTCAGTCCTTTACCTGATTAGAAGGGCCAGCTGGGGGTGGGGGAGTTACAGTGTGCTTCACTCTAACTACCAACCACATTTAGAATAATGTTTAACCAAGGACCTGAGGACCAGTCAGGTTGACACATAAAATCAATTATCACTGTTATGCAATTGTCTGGCTGTCATCTCCAATACAATGTTGACTAGAAATCAGAGCTCCTTGTTCTTAATTTTATCCAGCTCGGATTTTATTGAATGCCTTTTTTATTATGAATGAGTTGGGATTTTCGCAAATGCTTCCTGTGTGAATTGAGACAATCATGGGGCTTTGCCCTCACAGTATGGAAATGTCCCATAAAAAAGCTATTGTATTTTTGGCCAGCTAGATGGCGATACCTATAGAACCAAGACAAGGTGGTAAAAAAGGCTGTAAGTCATGCATAAATTTAGGGTGTTTTTCTCCCATAGGTAGAATCCACAGGTCCAGAAAGTGTCGGAAATCAAATAAGTGGTATGCCTAGTGACTCAGTAGCAAAAATTTTGCTTTTAGTTCTCATATCGTGCCCTGCTATAAGAGGTCTTAGTTACAAGGAGAGTAATGTTCCCACCAGAGAACCCAACAATGACTCCATTGAATTGGAAGTTAAGATTGCTTCCTGCCTCCTTTGAATCAGCAGGCAAAGAAAGGAGTTACTGTACTAGCTGGGGCTATTGGTACTAATGACAACTCAAATAAAACAATTAAGAAATGTCCTCCAGAGAATAGTGATATTTATTTGAGAATATCAAAGAATTGAAATGGGAATGCTCATGTCATAGTAAACCACGGGCACACACTAAGAAGTAATGAAACGGTAAGCTTCTAAAGATACAATGAAGATTGCCTCAAATAATCTGAAACAATAATCTTTGGCTACATTCATTAATAACTGCAGTGCCATTAGTCTAAGGTTGAACCCCAAGTATAAGCAGATGTTTTGTCAAAGTACTTTTTGTATGAAGTTGTGTTGGACTCTGTACAAACTGCTGGTTCTGGTAGTCTTTTGTGACAATTGCTATCAGATATTCATAACTTCCTGGGATTGATTTATTTTTATAGTTATTATTTATTTTGTTAGAATTGATGCAAGTGACTCAGTTTTAATTCTAGTAGCTTTCACACTAAAAACCAAGAAGAAATTAGAGTTTGACACAATAGGAGTAAAGGAAATATGTTCCAAAAGATAAATGACCTCTTGGGGTATATATTACTAACACACATTAAAATAATAGGTTAACTGTAATTAGCAGTTAATGGAAACCTACAACTCAAACCTTGTAAGACTGCTAATAGTGTAGACCATTGTGGAGTGAAGACTACGGTCACATAATCAGATAAAGTAACACAACCAGCTGAAGTACCTGCTTACAGCAAAGGGAAGACAGAACAGAGTGACAGAGTTGGTGGAGGGTAGTTACAAACGAGCAGATGACAACAAACCAGTGAGCCGTGGGCTATAATTCCCCATGGGTATTTATTCTTTTTATTATGAATGCATAATTGTGCGTACCTAAAGTAACTATCTTGGCTTTCTTTCCTCTTTTATTCTTTTGTCCTGTGACATATGATTCATTTGCTTTTTATTGTAGTATTTGAAAATAAGTCATTTTTCCAGCATCGTCTATACATCATGGAATTTTGCTGTGGTTTGGGTATGTGTCCTTCAAAAACCTATATGTTAAAGATTTAGTCACCAATAGGGACCATGTCCCTATTTAGAGGTGGTAGAACCTTTGAGATATGATGTTGCATGGGAGGAAGTTGCATCACTGGGGCATGTCCTTGGAGATACTGTGACCCAGGTCCCTTGCCCTCACTTCTTTGCTTCCTAGCCACATGAAGCAAGCAGCCTTTTCATAGGAGATCCCTGCTGTGATGCCCTGCCTCACCACAAGTAGAACTATGGATTAAAGCCTCTGAAAGTGTGGAAGATAATAGACCCTCCCTCCTTTCAAGCAGATTACCTCAGATATTTTATGGTGATACAAAGCTGCTTCACAGTTACCACAGAGAATTGTCATTATCTTTTGAGAATTGATCCTTTTCTCCTGGGAAAGGAATTAGTGCATTTACAGTTCTTTCTGTGATACTAGTGTTAGGTGTAGAATCACGGCACTTTAATTTCCTCTACATGTGGATTGAGCATGATTTAGGGAGATATGCATAGATATCATAAAGTAGAACCTATGCTTTTCTTCTACACTCTGTTATTACTCTCAGTTCTTTACTTCTGATACAATACAAGTGATTTTTACTACATAGCAATTAAGTTCAGTTTTCCAGCAGATATCAAGTGGTTATTCCACACTAGAGGAATAACATAGAGGAGAGTCATACCTAACAGGGTGAGGGCTTGGACATACAAGATTTCCCCTATCAAATCAGATGCCCACTGCAAACAGTTCCTATTCAGATAACCCACAACCTCTGCCCCACTCAGCTACAGAATAGAAGGTCCAATGATTCTGTTATGGAAATCAGGCAGCCAAGAATCCAAACACCTACTCAGAGGGTTGGAGAATTTCCTTTATTCACTCCAGCAGACCCATATGAGCTAGTGTTCTGAAGTTCTGGGCCCCAAGTAACAGAAATCCCCAGTTTTTAATAGGTCTTCCCACATCATTTCTTATGTGCTACAATATTGATAGATTAAAATTATTGCCTAAGTGACTACCAGCACAGATGCTTACATATCCCAAGCCTGCCAAGTAGAAATTCCTTCTGCAGGTGTGCTTGCAGACACAAATATTAACAGCAAGGGCTCAAATATTTCTTATAATAAAATTTATTGCTGGCACCTTAGCAGGCAGGATAATTGCAAACAGGTGTTCTACCAGATAACAGTGGTATTCATTTCTGAAGATAGCTCTGAGGTCTTTGATTTTTTCCATTTTATTAACCACTCATAAATCTACTATAGGGTAAGTACTATGTCCTAAAGTATAAAGTCAGCAACCAACCAATAAAAACAATATCAGACACATTAAAAATAACATTAAACGTATGGGCATAATTCTTTTCCTCTTTAATTCTATCCTTGGTTTGGGCAATTTGATAAAATGGCTTATAGAACTAAGGAAAACAGTTTATTTATTAATGGTTTTTATAAAGAATATACCTCAGGAATAGCTATGTGGAGGAGTATAAGGTCAAGGTATATTGTAGGAAAGCAGAGTGTCTATGTCAAGGTATGTTGTGGGAGCACAGAATGTCTATGTCAAGGTATGTTGTGGGAGCACAGAATGTCTATGTCAAGGTATGTTGTGGGAGCACAGGATGTCTATGTCAAGGTATGTTGTGGGAGCACAGAATGTCTATGTCAAGGTATGTTGTGGGAGCACAGTGTCATCTCCAGAAGTGCTGCACTCAGTGTTCCTCCACACGGTTATTAACCCAGAAACTCCCCAAATCCCAGCCTTTCAGATTTTTATAGAGGTTTCATGATACAGGCATGGTCAATTAAATCATTAATGATTACGTCAATGTCAATCTCCCCTCTAGGGGTTAGAGAATAAGGCCCAAGTTTTCAGTCCTCTAATCTCATTGTATGTTTCTCTGGCAACCAACTTTTATAGTTAGAGACGTTGCAAAAATTATCATCTCAGGTGTGGTAATAAGCCAGAAAATATTTTCCTTTCATCTCTATCACCCATCACTTCCTTTGGAGATTATGAAGATTTTTAGAGTTCTAACCAGAAATCATGAAGACCAAATGTATTTTTATTTTTATACCACAACATCACAGGTGGCAAGGTGACAAAGACTGGCCTTCTGATAGTTAATGATATGTATCATTTGACAGGACCATGATCTGCTATCTTGTCAAATATCAGCCTAGTTGTTCTGTGAGAGTTTCCTTGATGAACTTAATATGAGAACAGGCATATGAGTAAAGCAAACTGTGTTCTAATGTGGGTAGAGGTCATCCAGGCTATTGAAGGCCTGGAAAGAACCAGAGCGCACCATGTAAAAAAGAATTCTTCCTGTCTGCCTTGCACTTGGACATTGTTTTTACTTTTTCTATCTATCTATCTATCTATCTATCTATCTATCTATCATCTATCTATCTGTCTTTCTTTCTTTCTTTTTCTTTTTAAAAAATTTTCAGCCTTTGATCTCAAACAGAAACACCAACTGTTCCTGAGTTGTGAATTAGTGATCAGAGTGGAAGCTCATCTTTGAGTTTTAAAAGTTTTATTTATTATTAGTGTGTGGAGGGTGCGCAATGCTATGGCATGTGCATGAAGGTTAGAGGACAGTTTTGTGGATTTAGTTCTCTCCTTCCACCTTTACCTGAGTTTCAGGAATCAATTCCAATTATCAGGTTGCTTAGAAAGAACGTTTACCCTCTGAGCCATCTTGTTGACCCCCTCACTATTAATTTTCCAATATTTCTAGTTTGCCAACTGAAGATATTTGGGCATATAAGCCTCTATAATTTTCTGAGCCAATGTCTTTATAAAAAATCTATTTAGATAGATGATAGATGGATGGATGGATAGACAGATGACAGATAGATAGATAGATAAATAGATAGACAGATAGCTATTGATAAATGATAGGTGAGTGATGATAGCTTGATAGTGGATAGATAGATGCATATATATGATACCAAGATAGATTCTATTTATTTGAAGAGCCCTTACTAATACAGCAAGAAAATGAAGTAAAAGCCATCTTTATTGGAAGTGGTGAAACTCTCTCTTTGCAAATTACTTGGCTTTGCATATTGGAAATCTTAAATAAGCCAATAAACTATTAGAACTAAGAATTGAGGTAATCAAGACTAGTGGACACAAGATCACTATTTTAAAAAATCTCTTTTTAAAAGATTTGTTATATGTATGCATGTATCCCTGCATGTTTGTTTATGTACCACATACATGCCTATGCCTGGTCCCCAGAGACCAGAAAAGGATATTGAAGTCGCTGAAACTGTAGTTACAGAAACTTTGTTAGCTGTCATGTGGTGTCTGGGAACTAAAGCAAAATCATTTCCAAGAGCAGCCAGTGTTCCTAACTGCTGAGCCATCTCTCTAGTCCTAAAAATGTTATTTCTACACAATAACAATGAACAACTGGAAAATAAAATTAATAATGCAATTCCAGTTGCAGTAATGTCATAAGATTAAAATGTCTAGGCATAAATTTATTAAAAAGCAGAAAATTTATATGTTGAGAAACACCAAACATTTTCAAAAGAAGTTTTAAAATAAGCAAATGGACATTCACTGCTCATGGAAAAGAGACAGTATTAATATGGTTTTTCTCCTCAAAGTGCTCAAAAGAGTCAATGCAATCCCTACCAAATCTCAGGTTTGTTATAGTTAATCTGTAAGAAGTTGATAATACCTCCCATGTCTCATATGGACAGATACAAACATTCAGTCCATTGCATTCCAGCCCTGGCTCCCGAAACCACATGTCTTTTCTAATTGAAAATTGAGTTATTTTCAAAATGTTAATTCAGTCCAGCATCAATGTACAGGTCTGAAGTCTAAAGTATCGTATCAGGGACAGTTGAGAATCAAGGTATGATTCCTTTTGAAACATAGTCCCAATGAGTGCTGATCTGGTGGTATCTAACATCTTGTATGCTTCTAAATCACAGTGCTGGGACAGGAATAGGACAAGCATTGCCATTTCAAAATGGAGAAAGAAGAAAGGATCGAATGTTTCCAAGCAAGCAAACAATAGGGCAAATCATATCAATCCTATGGCTTGGGAATCACCTTTGATCCAATGCATTGCCCTTCAAATCCCACAGCTGTGGGAAGCCTCACTCTCAGGATCAGCCCTCAGGATAGCCTCACTCTGGGTACATTTAGGCATTGCTGTTCTCTCAAGACACAGTCACAGATCAGTGGCTATACTCATCTGAGGTCATTAAGTTGGTGCTCTTTTCATGTCTTTGGTCATTATTGCCCTAGTTGGAGCTCTATGGTGGCCCAATGCCCTGGTGTATGGGAGTCATGGCTTTCTGAGACATCCTTTACAATATAGATACAAAGAGCCATACTTTACAGCTTCTATGGGTACAAGCACTTAGCATCTGTATCCATCTTGCTGTAGATGCCCTTAGGGTGAATACAGAGTGAGACCACAGACAGTGGAGAGAAGATAGGACCAGGAGTTATGATCCTTCCTATAGAAAAATTCAGCCCTCAAGACCCTTAACTTGAGACTTATGTAGGGAGCCCCCACCCCCAATGGACTCTGGAAGGCATCAACATCATGCTACCTTGCCCAGGAAAGGAGGTCTTGCTTTCTGCTGATATTGTTGGCCAAGGTCCCATGTGTCTGAATGAAAAGCCCCTGACTTCCCCTGAGATGCCTGATCCTCACTCATGTTTTATAATTTGGCCATACCTTTGTATTTTTCCTGAAGACTTTTTTTTTTCTAAAATAGAAAAGCAAGACTTTTCTAATTAAGCTATGCTTCTCTTCCACTTAACTATTCTAAGCCCTCTTTTTTCACATTCAAGAGAAACCACACTGCCCCTTCAGTGTTTTCCTTAGAAAGTGTTCCTACCATGCATTCAAAGTCGTTGCTTACAGGTTCAAGCTTCCAGAAAGTACTAGAACCTGAACATGGCTCAGCTACATTCTTTGCTATGTTATAACTTTTCCTCCATTGTCCAAAGACATTTTAATCTGAGCTCTCTCACCATGATGCTTTTACTGTGCTCATTTCTTTGAACATTCTTTCATAGCCACATGGGTAATCCTTAAAGAAGATGGAGGCTCTGTGTATATCTGTTCTTTTCTTCTGAGCCTTCACCTTAATTACTGATATAGATGTTCATTCACAGTTATGGCTTCCTAACATGAAATTCCAAACTTTCTAGTCTCTGTCCATGACTCAGTTTCAAAGCCATTTTACATTTTCGTAACAGCAACCCTCCTTATCAGTAATAGTTTTGCTTTTTCCTGTTTTAGGTTATTCAGGCTGCTGCCAAAAAGATCCCATAAGTAAGGAGGCTAAGAAACATAATAAATTTTATGTTTCATACTTCTAGATTCCAAGATCAAGGTGCTGGTAGATTGGGTACCTAATGAAGACCCACAGTCATTCAGGAACTGTCATGAGTGGGCTGTTTTTAGAAACACACAGACATGCCTAAGTCTCTCCACAACATCAGAGATTATAAAACAACTATAAATTCATGAGCTACTTACATTTATTTGTTTTTATTTCACCAAGAATTACTAATTTCATTCGGTAAACATGACCATTGGCAACCACAGATTATTTTATTCCATGCTTAATGACTAATGTTAACTCTCAGATGCTACATTGCACTTCAGACTGAGTACATGTGCTTCTCTCTCTCTTTCTCTCTCTCTCTCTCTCTCTCTCTCTCGTGTGTGTGTGTGTGTGTGTGTGTGTAATAGAATGGCTATGAAAGAGTTAAAGAAATTTCAAGGTTCAAGGAGGCTGTAATGAAATTCATATAGAGTCATTGGCGTTGGTAAGATAAGATATTACTGACTCAGTCACAGAGCTGTTCAGAGAGGCACACAACTGATTCTAAGCACAGATGTTCAAACTACTTGCTGGTTCAAAGTACAGGGCAAGACCTACAAAGAATGGCAAATGGGATATGCCAAACATGTCAGTTATGCTGAACTGAAGTGCCGGGGCTTAATTGTTTGATGATGTTATGAGACAAGCCCCAAGTGGTGTGAGGACAGGTCAGCAAGAGCTGTTGTATCCCATTGTCAGGGGTCTTGATGACCAACTTTCAGGCACCAATGGCCATGCCAACCAAGTACATTGACAATATTAGTTGATTAAAATTGAAGAAATTGGTGTAGATTATCAATCTGTTGTTCATAAGTTTATATTTACATTGTTAAGTTCACAGGTGTGGTTTTTCTGACATGGTTTGGATCTAACCCTGTTTGCATGTGTTCCTGACTTAGTTTGGTAAGTTCACAGATTAAATTATTTTAATTGTATTAGTAAGGCATAAGTCTATGCCTCATGGTTTGTGTTGTTTTGTGGTGATTGTTTATTTGCACAAACAAGAAAAACTGTCATTCTACATCATTACTAACACTCAAAATTACAATCACTGATGTGTTATGGAAAGGAATTGTTGAGGGTTCAGCACAGCATGCAATCTACCATATCTGACTTCCACATGGACATTTCCCTTTCATTGCATTTCCACATGGCAGAAGATATTATCTAGTTCCTAGGTTCTCTTTCATAAGGTGCTCATCTCATCCATGAAGGCTCTTCATTAATGATGTGGTCACCTCCCTAAAGGACATTCCTCCTAATGCCATCACTTTGGGGGTTAACTTTCAACATATCAATGGAAGAGGATACAAATGTGTGATAAGAGCAATGATGTAATATTTAGCATGAAACAAACAACAAAAAACCTACCTTCCTAAGTATAACACCAAAACACAAGGGAAAAAAAAATAAGTGAACTGAATTTCATCAAAATTAAAACCCTTTTAAAAAATGTTTATTTTTTAAATTTATGTATGTATATGTGTGTAGATCTGTGTGAATATATGCCACATGAGTGCAGATGCCATCATAGACCACAAGAGGGAGTCAGATCACCTGAAGCTGGAGTTACAGGTGGGTTAGAGCTGCCTGACATGGTTGTCAGGAACTGAACTCAGATCCTCTAAAAGAGTACAGAGCACGCAATGAACCATTTCGCCAGCCCTAAAATCAAAACACTTTTTGCTACAGAGAATATCTTCAAACAAGCAAGAAGACAACAGAATGTGACACATCTTTTCACGTGAAAAAGCTCATGAGACTTGTGTCTAGAAAGTTAAGGAACTCTTAAAATTAAAGACAAAGAAATAAGAAAGTAGGGAAGCAGTCTGAACAAATATTTTCTGTACAAAGCACACCAAGGTCAAAACAATTGCAGGAAAAGATGATCAGTACCATTAGCCATCAGAATGCAGATCAGAATCACAGACATATCTCCTCAACATCACAAGGATGCCTATGACTAACTAAAAAAAATGCCAGGATTTGACAAGGGTATGGACAAACTGAAACCAGAAGCTTTAGAAAGCAGTCAGGTGTTTTTTCCAGCAATTAAATGTACATTACCTATTACCTAGCTTTTCCACATATACATATATATATATCCCAAATAAATGAAAATATATCCATATATATCTAGTATATAATTGTTCATAGCAACTTAAGTGAAAATATCTGAAATGTTCATTATGTAATGACTGGTATAAGAGTAAAATATGCCCTATTCATAAGGTGATCCATTATCTGATTAAGTATTGAAACATGGTACAGTTTGGATAAAACCTTAAAAACATTATCCTAAATAAGAGAAGGCAGTCACAAAAGAACACAAATTATACAGTTCTTTCTACATTAAATGTGCATAATGGGTAAATTTATAGAGATTTAAAAAAATAGATTAGCAGTTCTAGAGCATGAGCTTGTGGGTAAATGGGAGTATTTTCTAATAAGGCAGAGCTTCCTTTGGGGACAATGAAATGTTCTCCAATTTATTTTGTTGATGGTTGTACAATCAATGGCTGCAAATCATTGATTTGTACATTTTCAATAGATAAATTTAATGCTATATGAATTATACCTCAATAGAGCTATGCTTTTTTTTTGTCTTTTTGAGACAGGGTCTCCCTGTAGCCCCAGGTGTCCTGGAACTCACTATGTAGACCAGGCTGGCCTTGAACTCACAGAGATCCCCCGCCTCTGTCTCCTGAGTGCTGGGATAAAAGGCATGCGCCACCACACTTGGCAAGCTATGTTTTTTTTTTTTTAATCGAAATGATCATTAGGTTTGTTTATATGAAATGATACCTTTGTGTTCAATAGCACCTTGATTCAAGACTGTCATCATATATACAGATAGATTATATATACATATGTATTATATATGTATACCTTATATATACCTTTCATCAAATATAATCTATAGGAGTATTTTTACTGTTTCATTAAAGAAAATGGCTTTAAAGGAAATGAAAATAAATTTTGGCAATGAATGAAATTCGGAGCTGAGAAGCTTCCCAAAAAACTAACAAGTTTTTGTTTGTTTTAAACATCAACATTTGAGAAATAAAGTTGGCAATATTAAACTGTTTATAAAACCATTCTACTTATAGATTTAATGAGGTAGCCTTGATTGAATAATGATCATACTGTGTCTAGAGCTCACCCTATCTCTAAAATTTTTTAATACTTTACTTGTCATTTTCATTTTATATGTATGAGAGTATTGTCTGCATGTCTGCATGTGTGTAAGTGCATCCATATCATGTAATGCGCTCAGAGGTAGAGGAAGGCATCAGATCCCCTGGAACTGGAGTTACCGTTGGTTGTCAGCTGTCATGTGAGTTCTGGGATTCAAACCTGGGTCCTCTGCAAGAGCAGTCAGTACTCAACTGTTGAGCCATCTCTCCAGCCCCACCCCTCTAAATTTTTAGCTGCAATAAATTTGCTTCATGTTTTGACTAAGGATCGTCCCCAAGATCTGTATTTGATAGCAGGGTTATTATATAGTGTTTAAGGCAGGAGTAGGCCACTTAGTCATGGGATTACATATATCTTCTATGTCCTTTGAGTTTTGCTAAGATAAAGATGTTTACAATCATGTTTATTTGTTATCTAACAATGAATTTATTGGTTACAAAAAGGACAGAGGAATTGCAGTTGCCAGTGTACCATAATACTAAGGAAAACCTCTTTAACACATGTATTCTAGCCAAAGCTGCATTACAGGAACTAAAACATCACTGCTTGGGAATCTAAATGCAATTACAGAGCAAATATGGCAACCACCACTACTACTTATGTTAATAACACTAGTAAGAAAAGTAATAAAACAATTAAGATTAGATAGATATTTAGTTCCTGTATATTAGTTTCTTTGATCTTTGTAACCTTTGAAGTATCTATTATTAATTATCTCAACTTTGCTGATGAGAAAATTGAAGTTAATCATTTGAAGTACATGGCTGAGCTCTCAAAGCCAGTAAGAAATTTCATGTGAAGAACTGAATACTTTCAGATAATTGGCTAATAATCACAGGCTTCAGGTCATAACCCCTGCATTAGCTTGTCTTTGCTTCATGGTAAGTACCTAGAATTAACTGCTTAAAGGTTATAACTATCATCTGTGCTATTAAAAATATTTTTGACCCACCGCCTACTGAACACATGGTGTGACTGTACTTTGTGATCTTCTTTAGATTTAGTAGAGTCATGTGATCTATTCCGGCCAATGAGACATACGCAAAAAATACACACTGCAAATAATAATAATGATTTGCTTCTGGGCCAGAAACCAAAACTCATGCTAGTGTGTTACTAGAGTTTATAGTAACAGGTGATACCAATCAGTTGTCCACTGTGTTCTACCCTTGTGAAGTCAAATCATCTTAATGTATTCTGATGCAAAGTATATACTACAGATTCATAGAACCGTCCATAGAACTGGAACAGTCCTGACTAAGCCAGTCCACATGTTCATGTCATTCTTTGCAATGTTCAGGTTATGGAACATATAATGAGAAGTTGATTCCATGCATGTGGGGCCATGGTGATGCCTTTTGCTGTAAAATGTGTTTCCTGATCAGATGTAATACTATAGACAATGCCATGATGGTGAATAGAACGTTCTGTGATTCTGTGTCTGGTAGTGTTGTCAGAAATGTTAATAATAGATAAGATACATTCATATCTGGAGCACAGGCATTTCAGTGAGGATGAATCTCAATGCAGTTCATTAGGACAGACATCCAATGCAATCAACCTGCTGCCAGATGGGGGCCTGGTTTGTATCCCACATACCAGGCACGTTGCTACAAGGAGGGAAACATTGTTGGTTTGTGCTGTGGGTTGATTAGGCATGCAACAGTTGTACTAGCCATATCAGCTCTGGTGAAGAGATGTCTTGTTTATGAGCCTGTACAGCAACTCTATCCTATGATAGCCACTTACTTTATGGATCCAGTAAACAAAGGATGTGATGGCTAGGAAGAAATATCCTAGAGTACATAATTCTGATTATCTGATTCCTGTGTCACCTCTGTAATATTTGTACTCTGATGAATGTTTCACATTCACAAATATCCCAGTCCATGATCATTTTGAAAACTCTACCCATATATCACTCTCAGGTCCCTTTTCATCAGTCACCCAATAACATTCCTTTCTGTATTTTCAATACAACTAAATCACCTGCAACCATCCATGAATTGATTCAGACTTGTGCTTCCAAACATTTCTCTCTTCAGACATATATACTATGTAGACATGTATACATACTATATACAGACATATTATACAACCAAATGCCATAGTGCACCCTAGGAGAATTGGCCTTCACCTCTGAAGGGGACTGTTGTGCTTTGCTGTACACTTTTAGGTGGCATTAGGCTATTAAGAGAATAGTGATCACACTAAGCATCCAGCCAACAATGGGAGAGGAAGGACAGTGTTGGCACCTTTTAGTACGATGCCATTTGCTCAAAGTTTTGGACCTTGTTGGTTTCAAGGTTTTCATAATGAATAGGAATTCCTACATTAAAGAATTCTTCAAAAGTCCCATTTAATGGGAAACTGGGATTTCAGGAGGAGTTAGATGTAGCAGATTCAGAATTGTACTCATAGAACACAGATTTCAATGAGAATTTTTTCTTTTGGGGAGCTGGTGACTCTAGACCTAGGTACCTGAGACATAGCTGAATTGTGTTTCATGACAAAGTGGGGCTGAGTATGTGCAGAGAGAGCATGTGGCTGTTGAACATTCAAAGTGGCTGACTATAGTAGGACTTTAAATTATTTTTCTCCTATTGTCTTCCTCCTTTTCCTCCTCTTCATCTTTGATGATCAGGGTCAATATGGATTTTCTAGGTTTAGAAAATTCTCTTCTTTGGGAATCTTCATACTGCTTGGTAAAAGGGGCCAAGCATAGGATACCACAAGATAGAACTGCAGAGGATATTTCTATAGCAATAATGGTAGGGATGTTTGCCAAGGAAGCATAGAGACTCTAGTGACATCAGTGTCAATGGCAATTGAGGAGGTACTGTGGGTCTAGCAGTCAGGCCCCTTTGCCAAGATATCAGCAGCCGTGGGCACATGATATGTTTTGAGCTGTGATCCAAGCTCTGTCGCTGTCATTGGTTCTACCTGCCTTGTGAGCCTGTTTCCTAAGCTCCCAGAGTAACTATGAGTCACAGTGTCATTCAGTATTTCCTGGTTCAATTTGCAAACTGGAAACCCCAAGATTTTCTCTCAAATAGTCACGATGAGCTTAGACAGGAAAAATAATGTGTTTTAATAACTTGCATTCCTCGTAGACCATGTAGCAAAGAGTCTTTTTAGTGACACATCTGGTAATGTGGCTTAATAATGCCTTTCATGGTCCAACCTAAAAGATGGTATAATTTACAGTGAAATATAAGACACATCATG
Source organism: Nannospalax galili (assembly GCF_000622305.1). Taxonomy (NCBI): domain Eukaryota; kingdom Metazoa; phylum Chordata; class Mammalia; order Rodentia; family Spalacidae; genus Nannospalax; species Nannospalax galili. The sequence continues at coordinate 5,023,496 of NW_008338999.1, forward strand.
TGAAACGTAGGCAATCTATGAGATAGAAATCAAAGAAGAAATTAGGAACAGACTATCATTTCAGAAATCTTTGCTAATTCCTGAAAGATGGGCAGGAGGTAGTATTCTGGGTTCAGGAGCAGTAAAACACAGAAACAGATTTGCATATTCATAGAGCAGTGACCAAGTTAAACAATGCAGGGCCTGAAATAAATGAGGTCTACTTGAATGGGGTCAGAAATAAAATTATTCTGTTTTCCCAAACGGGCAATATTCTCTCTCTCTCTCTCTCTCTCTCTCTCTCTCTCTCTCTCTCTCTCTCTCTCTCTCTCTGAGACAGATTCCTTTCCCTTTTGTTTTTGTCAACAAGGGTCTCCCTTTGGAACACAGGCTGGCCTTCTACCAGCGGTCCTCCTGCCTCAGCCTCTCTAGTTCTGGAGTGAAAGCCATGCACCTCCGTACCTGGCTCTTAAGCCTGTCTTCATTTACTTCCGCATTTTAAACAGAGCCTACAGAAAGAAAAAAGACGAAGCCGAGAGAAAGATTAATAAAACACGAAGCTAATTCAAACATATATCACTTTGCATTTAATTTTCTATTATTTTTGGATCTTTAAAAAATAAGCAGTAAACAGTTCAATAGTAGTAAGAAAAAGGACTGAAGAATCTTTCTCCGTGGCAATACCCAGGGCTGTCCTTGGCGCTACGAAACATTCTTGCTCATTAACTTCAGGAAGACTTCCAGGAGTAGAGAGGCATTAGAAAGTGCTGAAAATAGTTTTTCAATCTCAGCTTCCTTGACTTGACAGTAAAATGACCTCAAAGTCCAATCACTGTGTCCAAAAAAATAAAATCAATCAGAAAACAGAGGAGGTTCTCCTGTCTTTTATTTTTGCATTAGCTTCCATAAAAAAAGGGTTCGGGGGAGAAAAAAATCACAACCCAGGAAAAAGACACCATTAAGTGAAGGAAACCCAGTACTGGTTTCCGTCCGGTCGCTGTGGATCCGAATCCGGATCCCCGCACAAACCCGGTGGCCCCAGCTGGGTCAGCTCGAGCACGCGCACCCCCAGTCCCCAGAGTCCCCCGGCCCCTCCCCGGCGTGGTTCCCGGCGTGCGGACCGCAGGCTGAGCAGCCACCGGGCCCTGGAGTGGGACGCGCAGGCCTGGGCCGCCCCGGCCGCAGCCCCGCC
>NW_008338999.1:5024713-5038862 GCF_000622305.1 Nannospalax galili
CGGGGCGCGCACTGCGGGGATGGACGGCGAGCGGGCGTCGGAGGCGCGCTCCGCCGAGCTGGCCGGGGAGAGTCCGCGGGGCGGCGCCGCGGGCCCGGGCGGCAGCGGCTCCTCCAGCCTGCTGCAAGCCGACGTGCTGGATCTGGACGAGGACGAGGACGACCTGGAGGTGTTCAGTAAGGTGAGCGGGCAGTGTCCACGGCTATGGCGGGGCGGGGCGTCCCTGGAAACTTCCCCAGCCACTCCACTCTGGGACAGATCCCCATCGGGACCGTCCCCCAGCCTCCTGCCATCAGCGGCTCCCTCCTCCGCACTTTGACCTTGCAAGTGGCAGGGCTGTGGCTTCTAGGATTCTGAAAAGTTGTGATTTTTTTTTTTTTTTTCCTTTTTCCTTATCTCACAGGGACATCTCCTAGAGACAGTCCTCAAACGTGGGGAGGGGGGCAGGTGGTCTGAAACTGTCTTCTCCCCTCCTGGCTTCTCCTCCTGACAGTCCTGAGCTCTGGGAGAGCCATTTCTGGAGTGGAGAGTAATTTTTGATTCAGTGCTATTGGGTGTGAATGGGAGCATTGGGTCACACCCTTAGGGAGTCTCTTGAATCCAGTGGCCATTAGGAAATCCTTTCGGCATGAAAATGCAAACAACCCCCCTGAGCTGAGAACCTGAGATTTTTAAGATGGGCACTTACTGCCCCAGCGGTAGCCTTGTTTTTCCTTCCCTTTCCCTTAGAAATCTAGCCCCAAAAGCACTTGCTGGCTGGGGTTATAATTGGAAAGAGACTACCTTCTGTGTGTTATTGGTGGACTAGATGCTGGTACACTGATACTACTACTTTCCCAAAGTTGGAAACAAAAATATCTTTTTTTTTTTTTTTTTTTCTGGTCGTTTTGAGACAGGGTGTCCCTGTAGCCCCAGCTGTCCTGGAACTCACTATGTAGACCAGGCTGGCTTTGAACTCACAGAGATCCGCCTGCCTCTGCCTCCTTTTGTGGCGCGATCCAGTGCCATTCTAGTTTCTCAAAGGACCTCCTAATGGAAGACATGAGTTCAGGTCAGAACATTGTCAGGTCAGAATATCGTATCAACGACTAAGACGCCTGTGCAGTATTTAAAAGTTACCTCAAAATGTTAAAGCAACACACACCTACTTAACCGTTATAAAGAGAAGTGAGTGACCAGTATGCTCCCCTTTGTATGGCCTTTCGGAGTCTATGGCTATGCATTGGGGTGGTGGAAGTTGTGGATCAAAATCATCTGGAATTATTTTAACTCTCCAAGTGGCCTCTTTCCCCAGATTTTCTTTCAGTCTACCCTTGAGAATCTCTATCTCAGTAAGGCCGGTGGTCAGAGATGGCTCTGAGATGACAGAGCTGTTCATTTGCTGGGGCCTATAGGAAAGCTGGAAATTGGAGGAGTTATGGATGTTCTAGGTGAGAAGGAGATGGAGTGTAGCCAGAAAGCTCTTTTGAAAGGAGCATTCCTGTAAAATTGCCTAAAGCTGTCCCAGAATAAGGAAACCCTCCAAGCATTTGCCAAGATTTATGTTTCATTATGTCACACCTTCCTAGTGATGCTGTGCTTGTGGCTTAGTATTCTTTTAAAAAGGTGGCTTTCCAAACTAGGTACGTAGACTTGTGTAGCTGGACCTGCCCTGCTTGCTGCTGCTGTATTCCTTTATGCGTTAGCTGTGTAGAGAAAGTTAAGTACCACTTCTATAGACATGGAAAACTAAGGATTTAATATTAAAGTCCAAAGAGAATACTGTACTAGAAAAAAATTTAGCCACTTGCTTATTTCAAGGAGTTAAAGCTTCCATCCATTTACTATAGTTAAAAGTAATTGAAATCATGAAAGGCTGAATTTGGGCCTATTCTTTCTTCTCCTCCTCTTCAGCCTGCCTCTTTCTGGAGGTTTACTATTGTCCAACCCACTCCAGGACCTGGTGCTTATGAAGCAGACTGATACTGCACTTTAACACTTCATGGCCAGCTACATTCACATGTCTAGCCACCTTTCCCCACAGACTGTCTCTACAGCCGATGGTCCCGTTCAGAAGCATTTTAAAGAATAAGAACTTTGACTTTATCTTCCCTGAGCATATTCTAACACATGGCAAATGCGTGTATTTCTGTAAGATGCTCTGTTTAGGATTCTTTGGAAAAACACTCAAGATCTGTTTCTTCCCATGATAGTGTTGTAGTCTAGCTGACAAGGTATGGCGGCCCCTCTAAATAGCAGCATACATCAAGAGGCATGGAAAGGAAAACAGTTAGTTTGAGTTTTCAAAAATCCACTGAGGAATAAGTGACGCTAAATCTCAAAAAAACCACTGGAAATGCAGAAGGCATTGGTTTAAAAGAATAACTAGAGGTGTTAGAAAGAATATAAGTAATGATACAAAGCAAATAAGCAAAATTAAAAGACACAAATGGCAGCAATCATAAGAATTATCTTTGAACTTGGCCAAAATGAAACAAAAATAGTAACTAAAAGAAAAAAGGCCGGTTCTCTACCTTTTTTGCATATGCCTGTGTATGTGATGTCTGTATGCATGCTCTCATGTACATGGGTACAGTTGTGTATGCAGGTGCATGTGGGAGGCCTGAGGCTGATACTGGGTGTCTTCCTCCATTTCTCTCCACCTCGTAGATTGAGACAAGGTCTGCCATTGAACCTGGAGCTCATGGTTTGGCTACGTTAGCTAACCATCTTGCTCCAGAGATTCCCTGACTCTGCCTTCCTTGTTGGTATTACATGTAGGCCACCGCTAACCCTCCCAGGGGGATCCAAACTCTAGTCCTCCTTTCATAAAGTGCTTTCACAGCAAGCACTTTACTGTCCACTGAACCATCTTCCCAGCTCCAAATCTCTACTTTTAAGGGGAAGAATTCAGTCTTTTGAAAATTATATTTCTAAGTAAAACTGCCTTTATTTATATTACACACTATCACATTCAGTTATTTTTTTGAGAAATAGGACTTGTATCCCAGAACTAGAATTAGTAATGGACCAAAATGAAATTCTGGAAGATATGGACCAGGTGTAGACTTGGTTTCAACATCACCCATTTTTTATTTTGTTTATAAACTTTGAAAAAAGAGAGATGATCAGTAGAAGCCAGTGTGTTTTATGTGACTATGGAAAGCAAGATTACTTTTATATTTCATCAGAAACCTAAAACAAACATGCTTATTTAGGGAGGGTTTGAAGGAATAACACATTCTTAGAGAAAAGATTATTTTGGGTACCTGGATAGATGGCTTTTGCAGAGGACCAGGGTTCAATTCCCAGCACCCATATGACAGCTAACAATTGTCTGTAATTCCAGTTCCAGGGATCTAATGCCCTCTTCTGATCTTTGTGGGCATTGCAGGACATGGGTGTGCTTACATATATGCAGGCAACACTCATACACATAAAATAAAATAAAAATAATAAATAAAATATTTAAAAACAAGATTATTTTGAAAGATTATAGGCTGTAATTATTGAAATAGTCAACCTTTTTGTTACTATATTGAAGTACCCAAGGCTAAGTAACTTTATAAAGAAAAGAGGTTTGCTTAGCATACAGTGCTAGAAGCTCAGAGTTATGGTATGGTTATCAGCTCAGCTGTGAATGACATCATATGTGGGAGTACATGGGAGATGAAGTGACCACATTGCTAGACAAGAAGCCAGAAGGACCAAGGGAGTGGCCAATCTTGTCCTTTATTAACAACATTGCATGAACTAACTCAGGGTCCCATGAGAACTCCTTTAACCCCTTCTAAACGTTATAGGCTCAGTGACATAAAAACCTCCCAGTAGATCTGGCTTCTGAGAAACCCACCACCACCTAGTCACCACTCACTGAGAACAGAATTCCCAAGACATTTAGCCCTAGGAAAAAATCTCAAACCATATTCAGACCATAGCAATGACAGGGTGATGTAACTGTGCTAGTCAATAAATATGCCAAGTACTTAGAAGAGATGCAAAGTGAATATATTAAATTTTCATGTTTGTGTTCCCTGTCTCTATTTTGTGTTAGATGCCTCCAGACATTGCCCTGATAAAATCAGAATTGTCTTTAATACTATAAATGAGATGCTAATGCAGGAACTATTTATAGAATGTCTGGCCTGCATTAAGGAACACACAAGATGTAGTGAAGCACTTAAACATCTTACAATGACAAAAAGCTATTATTAGCATCCCCCCTCACATACACTGGTGTAAAAGGATGAGATACTTTGCTGGAACCTGGTACAGTCTGGAGCTGTGGAGATGGGGAGACTTCTGCTGAACTGCATTATCAGAGTGATGCTGAGCAGTGTGGTACAGGAGCAGGAGGCAGCAAATGCTCCCTGAGAGCCCATCTCTCTGCCTTGAGTCTCCTGCTTATTTCTCTAGGGAAACTACCAAGGTGAGGTCATTGCGGGAGCCAGCCTCCTAGTGTACACTGCGTAGATAGCTGGAGTCTGAGGTTAAAAACAAAGGGTAACTGGCTTAGAAAGTAGAATCAGAGTGAAGAGTAGCTTCAGAGAAAGGCAACCACTTGCGTCTCCCATTTCACATGCTCTTCAGTCTTGTGACCTGGGGAGGGAAAATTTCTGTCTGTCTTGACATATCAGCTGTGTCGAAAATGGTACTATGCTATTTCCAAGGCTGGCTCATGAAAAGAATTACAGGGTCTTTATCCAGTAGGACACTGAAGCTGTTGAGTCAGAAATGCAGCCTAAGTCCTCAGTGGGAAGAGGTTACACTGGAATCTGTTCCAGCCCAGCCAAAGTCCCAGGTGCTACACTGATGAGATGGCTTAGTGGTTAAGAGCACTGACTGCTTTTACAGAGGACTCAGGTTCTATCCTCAGCACCCACATGGCTGCTAACAACTGTCGGTAACTACAGTTCCAGGGGATTTGATGCCCTCTTTTGGTCCTCAGGGGCACTGCAGGACACTGGTGCACTTACATACATGCAGGCAATACATTCATACATATAAAATAAAAATAATAAATAAAATATTTTTTTTAAAGTCCAGCTGCCATCTAGCATCAGGTGGCAAGGGAGAAGATTTTTGTGTGGTTTCCAGTGCCTGGCATCCCTGTGCCTTCAGCCATCAGAGCCTCTTTAAGGCCTCTTAGGTAATGGGGGTGGAATCAAAACATTTCTCTGTGTGCTTTGAGATTGATGACTCAGTAAGCCAGTGAGCATAATAAAATATAAAAACAATTTTATTGTTTTGGACTGTTGCATTTTGAATATTTACTTTTATTTTAGTTTTTAATTTTCATGGTGCTGGGAATTGGATTCAGGGCCTCCTACATGTGAGGCAAGTGCTATATCATTATCTATAGTCTCAGGCCCTAGACTGCTACATTTTAGCATGCTTTGTTACATAGCAGTGGTAGCCACAGAACAGCTTCTCAATCAGTGTCACATGATCAGTCTTCCCACTTTTTGACAAGTTTGAATACTGACTTTATGAGCACTCTATGAGATTTAATTGTGCTAAATGTTAACTTCTGGGGCAAGTTCTATTAGTCATTCTAAGTTGAAATAAGGACCAGAGAGTACCACCATTGCCTGTATTTGAAATCCTGGTTCCACTGATTAGAACAGTGCTTCTCTGGGGAAGGTTATATGATGCCAGTGCCTCAGATAAGGACAAATAGTAATATGAGGTTAAATGAATCATGCTATCTAATCCCTTTCCCTAAGGCCTACATGTGTATTCTGTCTCAAAGAGATGAGTTGGGGGGGGATAGATACACAGGTACGGACATACGGAGAGGGCAAAAGGGAGGGAGAAAAGAAGAGAGAGACAGAGAGAGGAGAGAGGAGAGAGAGAGAGAGAGAGAGAGAGAGAGAGATTGGGAGAGGGCAAGAAACGAAATGGAACTGATCTAGGACTATTTAAATTCCACCTACTGGGAATTCCACTCTGCAATCAAAGCTCTCTTATGTTAAGTGCTCTTTTACATTCTTTCCTAAGTGAATTAAGAAAAGAAAAAAGAAAAAAAAAATTACCAGGTTCTCCTCAGCATATGTGATCAGTTGTTACAAAATTCAGGGGGAAAATTTCAGAATAAGTTTGAGGAGGCCTTTTTATAGGACTGTTTTATTGGTAACATTTTGCATGGATTTTGTTGCCTGGCAGATCAATACACACAAATGTCAGGGTACTACATTGAAGCAAATGCTGTGTTTTCAAGGTCACACTGGATATCAACTACCCTGTAACCTGAACCGTCCATTCCTCTTCTGAAGATTTATTCCACCCTCAGTATTTAGGGGGGTGATTCATAAACTCTCAGAAATGGCAAAGAAATACTGTCTCATCTCCAAATGTGAGTGCCTTCTCCACTCTTTGGAAAGCTGTGTGGAGATGGAGCCTAGGATGCCTGAGCTTAGCTTGGAAGGAGTAGCATCATCTTCCATTGACATAAGAGATGACAAAAGTTTTGCCACACAGTTCCCACCCATTGAGGAGAGTACGGATTTACGGTGGTGTGCTTGGGTGGCTGTGGCTGTGGCTAAGAAAGTCTGTGGTAGAAACAGAGTGCTTTAGTTTGGGAAAGACTTGGGAATATTCTTCAGATAACTTTTTATGAAAAATCATTATGGCCTTGGTGGGTTATTAGCTATACTTTTGAGGGGCAGATCTAGCACCACCATGGGGACAAAAGTAGGTGAAGTTTCATTTAATTTAAAGAAAAGTTTTCTGATTACAAGTTCCTAAATGAAAGGACTTTCCCAGTGCCATTGTTGAATTCTTTCACTAAAGTGTTCTGGTACAAACTGGATGACTAAACTGTCCCAGAGGAAAGAAGGGTGTGACAGTTGAACTGTGCTTTTCCACTAGCAAGAGGGTGTTACAATGGAATTTTAACATGCTAAATTTAACTGGGAGAGCAGTGAGAAAGTCTTAATTTCATGATCCTATTCCTTCAACTTGCTTCCCAAAGTGAAGCTTCCCTCTTCCTTGATATTTCTCTTTCTAAACCTGTTATCGTTTTCTTAAGAGAAGAAGGATTTATTTTGGTTCACAGCTTAAGAGGGATGTAGTCCTTCATGGCCGGAGGCCTGGTCGCAGGAGAGTGGAAGTGACCAGTCTGAGTCTGGAACTGGAAGCCAAACCGTTATCTTTTTCATTGAATTTTCTGCTGCTGGTGTCACAGTTTCTGAGGTGTCCAGGGGAAGATACCTCTTTTACCTTGTATTTCCATACTCAGTCACTCGCCATGTCTGTCCATATATCTGAAATAGTCCCGTCAGGTTTTTTCCCTTCCCCCAGTTTTCATGTGTATGTGTATGCATGTTTTTGCGTGTGTGTAGACACACATGTCCATACGTGTGTGCACATGAAGGCCGAGGTTGATGTTAGGAATCATCCTTGATCACTCTTCCTCCTTATTCATTGAGGCAGGGTCCCTTAATCAAACCCAGAGCTCCTCAATCTGTCGAGCCTTTGTTAGCCAGCTTCCCCCGAGGATCCCCCCATCTCCACTTTCCAAGGCTAGAATTATAGGTGGGACCTCCACACCCAGCCTGCATTTATATGGATTCTGGGGATCTGAACTCTAGTTCTCAAACATAGAAAGTAAATAACTACTGAGCCATCTTTGGAGCCTGATTGGTTTTATCTTATTAGTAGAATTAGTGCCTTCTTTACATTCCCACTGCACCAATCTGAGTTAGGAGGCAGCCTTTGGGAATGACTGATGGAGCTTCAAGTTTTCATTCTCTTCTAATAGGCCTCTAGTCTGTCGCTCACATCCCTGCTGACAGTCAGCTTTCTTCAAGGGTCTTTGTGGCCGGGGAAGGCATTCGCTTTTCTCTCTTCTGCTCACTCCTCCTGTACTCAGACTGTGTCCAGTGGATCAGTTGCACATCTTAGGAGCTGTTTAGAAATGCGGCAGAAGTCATTCCAGACTTGATGACTCAGAATCTGCCTTGGAACAGAATTCCTTATGATGATCGAGGTTTGTTTTCTTGCCACTCAGTGAGCTGACTCTGTAGGTTTTGCTTCTACATGATCCAGGTATTGGGTCAACAAAACCTTCCTGTTATTGATGGTGAGGCTTAACACTATTACTTCTCTAAGAAATACTTTCCATAGGTATACTTAATTTCTTTCTATTCTGTATTATCCACAATACTGTTTTGAATATTCTAATATTCAATAAATTCAGTGGATTATTTTTCTCTTCTGTAAAACGTTATCACTCATCTGTTTCTAGTAAGCTAAGGTCTTTGAAAATAGGAGAGGAGGAGCAGTAAATGCAGAATATTTAGTATTTAGTATGCATTTATATTAACCCATGGCATGGGTCTTGATTTTTTTTAGAGTTATACACTCAGTTATTAGCAGTAATTTGTTAATTGTCTGATTTCTGTAAATTCAGTTTGCGTTATACTGTCCTTCCCTATCAAGATACTAAACTAAGCAGAGTGAAAACAATCAGTCTTAATCAGTGGTGAGTAATGTTATTGCTAGATGACAGAGATCTGTGCTGGGCCTTTATCCTGGATAAGATATCCTCTTTACAGTATATCAGAAGAAAGAAAAGCAAAGTGCATGAACCACATTGAATCATGAAGGAACTGTCTTTCACTTGGAAAAATAAATCACTGAACATTATTGGTATCTCAGGGTGCTAGGTTGCTGCCTTGGAAGCCAGCAGGGCAGGAGCAAAATGCGGAGTGATAGGCAGCTTACTCAGGAGAGCTGAAGGCTGGAAAAGCAGGTGCATGGAAGGACAGAAGCCCTTACAGGACAGAGAACTCCAGCTCTTGTTTTATCTGTTTCTATCTGCTTGTTCAGGGGCAATGGACAAGATTGTTATGAATATTTTGGAAAACTGATATCAGGACTTTAAAGACTCTAGAGTCTGAAACAAATAATTTACTCTCTGCAGTTCTATGTTTTATCCTTGAGGCACCCAGTGGTGTGCTCTAGCACATCTCTGAAGCCACAAACTGCTGTGGTTTTCCAAGTGGCTGGTGTGATGGTGAAAATACACAGATACAGTTGTGCTTGATGTTCAGAATTTTCCTCCTTTAGGTGTTTGTTATTTGTATTGCATGTTTTCCAAAAGATGTCAAGATAAAAATTATTCACATTGATCACCTTTAGGTATATATTTTAAGGTTTCCCTGTAAGTGAGTGAAGAATCATATCTTGAAAATAATTTGGCTGTTTCAAAGAGAATATTTGATTAACTCTGGGAGGGCTTGTATCAGTCATGCTGGCTGATGCAGTTAGCCGTAGTGTAGGTTTTTAAAAGGACAATAAAATTAATAGCAAATACACAAAAATCACTAGAACACATTAATAGCAGACAATTAAACCTTTAGTGTTTAAAATTAATAGAAAATACTTGAAATTAATCTTCTAAGATGTATTTTTATTTTTATTTAACTATAATTTGTGTGTGTCTTTGTGTGTATGTGCATGTGTGTGTAAATGCCCACAGAGGCCAGAAGAGGGTGTCAGATCTAGTGGAATGGAGTTGGGGGAGGGCATGTGGAGAGATGGCTCAGCAGTTAAGAGCACTGGCTGCTCTTGCAGAAGATCCAGGTTTGATTCCCAGAACCTACATGGCAGCAACAACCATCCATTAACTCCAGTTCTGGGGGATCCAACGCCCTCTTCTCACCTCCATGGGCATTGCACAACATGGGTGCACTTACATACACGCAGGTACTACAATCACACACACAAAATAAAATATTTTATTAAAAAAAAAGATTACAGGCCTGTGGCACAATGTCTAATTTAGCATAATAATTTTGAAGTCCAATTTTGTTGTAATTGTTTAACATCATTTAAAATTTTTATTTAGTTCTATTTTTTTGGTTATGTTTTAAATTTTTTGTTGTTGTTTTTAGACAACATTTCATATAGCCCAGGCTGGCCTTGAATTTGCTATGTAACCCACGTTACCCTTGAACTCAAAATTCTGCTTCTACCTCCTCAGTGCTGGAATCGTAGACATGCACCATTGGCTTGATAGGTTTTTAAATTTTTATATGAGTTGAAGCTTTTGTTTAAAGCTGCAAAACAGCTTCATTATGAAATATGAACATTAGAAAGTCTGTTTACAATTAAAATGAAAGCCTTACTATTTGTGACTAAAAACACATGTCAGATTCTTGCCAGATGAGTCTTCAAAATCAGGAAAAAAAAAAAAAAAAAAGAGCCCTAATTGTTTCTTTTGTACTAAGCCTGAGATGGTTAAACGTGAGTGTGTCTTTTGACCTATTTGAACACTGAATAATGGCATTTTCATGTGCTTTTACTAGGGTATGCTGCGGCAAAGCATTCTCATGGCTCAGTGGCTTACTTACAATAAAGATTTATTTTTTGTCTGTGTCCCTGTCTGCTGAGGCTGAACAGTGATTCTTTGGTAGGCTTTGAGCTGATGCCCTAAGTCATCTTCATTTTGAGTCCACACTAAAGAAGTGGTAACTGGGACATGATGTTCTCATGGTAATGGGAAAGGAGCATACATACTGATGAAAAGAAAAGCAATGGGCCTGGAATCTTCTACACAGATGCATTCCACTGTCCAGAGCAAGTCTCTGATCCAACATCTTGGATGCTTCTGCTTCTTTAAGGAGGCATTGAAAACTGGCAGGCAGTTAACAGATGGTATAGTCCTCTTGCAGGAGGAATAATCATGTTACCTCCAACACTGGTTCTGTAGCAGAGTTATAGGCAGGGAACACCTCGAACCTTTCTGTGGGAAGAAGACCAGATTTGTAATAGGGTGTTAAATATAAAAACAGAAGTTTTCTATTCTGTAAGAAATCATCCAAGTGTAATTGAAGTGAGTGGAACTGCATTAGTTGTGATTAGTTGCCTCTGATTGGCTAATGTCCATGTACAGTCCCAGGAAGACCATGCAGAGGATGGAGATGGTCAGCAGAGTCCAACTGTGTGACTGGCACATTATTATTGGCTTTTTCAAGTGCTCCTTTCATTCTGGAGTGCTCCCTTCATGCTTAAAAGCCTACAAGACAAAGATGGGAATACCTGAAAGTCTAAGCCAGGAAATCAGCTGTACCCTGTTGGCTCTTCCCTTACCAAAGCCCATGATCCAGCCATTCTTCTCCTGTCTGCTTCTTCAGCATTTGTCCCTTTTCTGGATGTTAATGGGCTCTGACTGGACTCCTCCTTCCTCAGTGTTTTACATTAGTGACTCCTCTTCACGTATCTCCTTAAAGCCTTCCCTTCCCAGGCAGCTTTGTAGCACTCCCTCCTCCTCCTTATCCCAGCAAGGCTCTAGTTTCTCTAGAACGTACTGTTTTCTTTGTTGAACCTTGTTTCTTTGTGGGTTTACATCCTTAGAGACAGGGTATCACTAAGTAGTTTAGGCATGTCTCAGACTCATAATCTGATCCTCCTGCCTCAGCCTCCCAAGACCTGGAATTACAGGTATGTACAACCATGCTTAATGGAAGAAAACCTGATCGTTTCTTTGCTTCTCTGGGGAATGATCTTGTGTATCTAGGTGTTTGTTTTTATCTCTACACTCTCCCACTCAGCTAAACCATGAGCTTCACCAGAGCACAAGTCCTGCTACCTCAGTCACTTTCATTTCCTCGGCCTAGGGCCAGACATGCACCTGGCACTCAGTGAAACCAAAGATGCTTTTTTGAGTGTTTATAGTAGTCCCGATGGTCATCTCTTACTTCTGTAAATTAAGAGGTATATGATTTAGGGAGATTCTTAGCATCCCTGGGCCACAAGTTTATGTATAAAATTTGACTGACAATTAAATCATACGTCCATCAGATTGCTGAGATTAAAGACATTAACACACATATATGTTACTAGCACTTACAAGACTGTTAGTGGCCACTATTATGATGCATTAGGTTAGTGTTCTTTACTTATGTGACCATCTATTTTAAATTGTTGTGGGATCTTCAAATGATCATAAAAGTATATTTTGAAACTTAATTTTTTAATATTTTATTTACTATTTTTATTTTATGTATATGAGTGTATTACTTGCATGTAGGTAGATGCACCCATGTTATGCAATGCCCATGGAGGTCAGAAGAAGGTCTCGGATCCACTAGAACTAGAGTTAGGGAGGTTTGTTAGCCACCATGTGGATGCTGGGAATTGAACCTGGGTTCTTTGCAAAAGCAGTCAGTGCTCTTAACCACTCAGCCATCTCTCCATCCCCTGTTTCTGGAACTTATATTTTAAGAGAAGATATTGTGGTAATATAGTGATAGTCTAGGTGGAGCTATACATATAACTACTTAGTTTAGTCTGAAATATAAAAAAAAACCTTCCATGTTGTTATAGGAGGCCCCATGGTGATAACATTTAGGAGGTAGAAACTTTTAACTTCAAATAATTCGAACACATTTTTCAATTATTGTGGAGAACGATACTGTTTTAGTTTCTTTTCTTTTGCTGCGATATACCACAATGACCAAAAGAAACTTATGGATGAAAGAGTTTATTTTAGCTTATGCTTCCACGTAACAGTCCATCACTGGCGGAAGTCACAGCAGGAACTCAAGTCAGGAGCATAGAGCAGAAACTAGAGAGGAAGGCTGCTTTCTAGCTCAGTCACTGTCTCATGCTCAGCTCTTTTTCTTACACAGTCAGGGACCATCTGCCTAGGGAAGGTGCCACTCATAGTTGGCTGAGTCCTTCCTCCTCAATCATTGATCAAGACAAGTTCTCATAGCCTGATCTAGGAAATTCTTCAAAGGAAGTCCCATCTTTCCAATCACTCTTGGTTGTGTCAAGTTAACAAAACAAACAGAAAACAAAAACAAAACAAAACAAAAAACTAACTAGGATAGTCACCCCAAATCTGTTCATGCTTTTTAATCTCTATGTTACATATATAATTCCCTTTTTGAGTGAGTCACTACACGTAATATCTGTCAGTGAATTTAAATTACCATCGAGTAATTACCATCGAGAAAACATCAAGTCTGTCTATTTTAATCATCTATTGGTTTTTCTAGGTATAAGCATGTATTAAGTCTCCTTAGAAAAGATCTGCAAGTCTACAGCTGGTTCTTGGTATCTTGGCAGGCTTACCTTTTCCCTGGGGAAAGTCTATAAAGACCACATCATTTTAGTTTCCTATGGTACAGGATCTACTTCAGACATGCCTATTTGAGAGCACAATCATTGGGTTGTGCTTAGAAACCATTTCTGCTTACACTCCCCAGTTGAGTTTACAGCATTGTGCGTCTGTGGACACACCTCCAGTGTCTTCAGAATCTCTGGTTAAACTATTTTTCCTGGCTTATTCTGTTTCCAGTTAGTCATTACTGAATCCACAACTGGAAAGTTGGCTGATGTTTCCTGTGTGCTTCCAGTACCCAGAACTGGCTTTTAAACAAAGCTGTTTCAGTAGACTGGTTATCATTTCCAGACTTGGTATTCATGGTTTAAATGTTTTTGAAATGATAGAGTAGGTAAGCACTATTGATGTGAGCTTGTGAACTGCATCACTGAGGACACACTTACTGGGGAAGCCGCATCTGCTTGTCAGCCTTAACCTTTTATTTACTTTTTCTTTTCCTTTCTTATGGATGGGGTAGTCTTTATTGATGTGATTAAAAGCATTGTATGTCTCAGCATACAAAAAGCTCTCAAAGAAATTCAAGGGCTAAAACTCTGGAATTTATATTTTGCTACTTGCCAATCATTAAGAAAACACAATTAAAAATTTTTATTTAATAACCACATGATTAGAAGAAGCATTTCATTACAGCTTTAGCATATTCAGTAACAATTTCCAGAGCAAAGATACAGGAAGCTGAATTTTATTGTGAGCTGCATATAGAATCTTTGATGGGTACTTGTGACTTTGACTTAGTGGAAATCAAAGTACTGAGGTGTACTTTCCTAAAGTCTTCCTTATGATGATCACGTATGGGAATCTGCAAGTATTTTCTTTTAAAAATTAGCTTATGTGCAGGGTGGGTGGGATTTCTCAGTGGGTAAAGGCATTTATTTTATCTTTAATAATTAATTTATTTTATGTGTATGAATGTTATGCCTATGTGTATGTAAGTGCACCTGTGTCATGCAATGCATGCAGAGGACAGAAGAAGGAGTTGGATCTACTGAACCTGGAGCTAGGGATGGCTGTTAGCCGCCATGTGGGTGCTGG
>NW_008338999.1:5039151-5056427 GCF_000622305.1 Nannospalax galili
TTAGAAGAAGCATTTCATTACAGCTTTAACATATTCAGTAACACATTCCAGAGCAAGGATACATCTCTTTCAAAAGTGGCTGTCAATTTTTAGGTTCACAGTTGAATTAATACAGTTATACAATATTGAACTCAGTATAAACCTGGGACAGTTTTTTATTTGTAAGTTCCATGAAAACATTTCAAGGAACTTAGTAGACATTTTCAAGTAATCATTCCCATATCCTTGTCCTATTTGAGGATGCCATCTTGAAACTTTGAGGATGGGTTCTGTGCTAGCTAAGTGACTGAGTCCTGGTCTAGCATTTATATCAGCCTTGGTGGATCAGTTTCAGCATGGCAAGAAGTAAGTAAATACAAATTTTATAGGACATTCCATGCATGTGAAATATAGACAATGTATATATTATGTACCTCTCTATATAATATCTCTAATATAAGTTTGGACTCATTTTTGTAAATAAAGCTTTATTAGAGTGCAGGGTCATGTATTTATTTGTATGTCATATATAGCCACTTTCACAATGTAATAGCCACATTGGAAAATTTTAACAGAGACCAGATGGCCCAAATAGTTCCTGTCTGTTCTCTTAACAACCATGTTTGCAGAGTCCTGGTTAGAGGAGAGTAAAATATGCTTCTATGACCCTTCAACTTAGAAAAAGTATAACGGAAAAGCACCCCAAGATTTTCACATTCCAATACATCTTTCCCCAAATGATTCCCTATTTATTGCTTAATTTTTTTAAAATATGGTTCAGTAAATATCAATGGTGCCTTCAGGCATCTGGAGAATATCTTGGAAAATATCCCTGTAGATAGGGGGAGGCAAGTGTGTTATTTTCAACATATATATGTATAGTTATCGAATATTGTTGGTATGTATAAATCTCCAGAGTTTAATAGAAATAATTAACTACAAAATAGTAATTATAGATTCAATAAAAGCTATCTAAAATCCATACTTGTTTGGTTTTTATAGAAGTGTGTGTATCTTAGCACAGTATACTTTAAGGAGTCAGGTATTTTGGGGTCTTGCATGTTTAGAAATTTTAAGAATGACACTATCCTGTGAAAATTCTTTTCTGACTTATTTTCTCCTGATAATGTAGTTGATGAGATTTATACCAGTTGTTGCATGAAGCTGGAGTCAAATTTTCATTACTATGTAGTTCATACCCCCTCATCTGTAATTTATCCATTCTTGTTTATAGCTTTCTCTTATTTCCCATAGTGCCACCTTGTACTTACTCAGATGTTGTGTTATTACATAGCTATATCCTGATCAAAGGCCTTGCTTTAGTGTTCTATTTAATTCCACGAGAAACTGGAAATTTAAAAGTAGTGATGACCCCCAGGTATAGTGCCATGTTTTGTTTTGTTTTGTTTTGTTTCTTTTTTTAAATTTTTATTTATTATTTTTATTTTATGTGTAGGCGTGTATTGCCTGCATGTAGGTAAGTACACTCATTGCATGCAATGCCCGTGGAAGTCAGAAGAGGCTGTCGGATCCCCTGGGACTGGCGTTACAGACAGTTGGTAGCTGCCATGTGGGTGCTGGCATTCAAACCCAGGTCTTCTGCAAGAACAGTTAGTGTTCTTAACCACTGAGCCATCTCTCCAGCCCCAGTACCATGTTTTGGTGCAAGTTTGATTTAAGCATCTGGGTGGTCAGAATGTTGCATGTTGGCATCATCAGCCAAAGGGGTACTGCTTGGCTCATTTCTCAGCCAGCTAAAGAATTAAAATGCAGGACAAACCTCAGGGCAACAGAGAGCACCAGTCATGCAAAATTTTATTGAAAGATACAGAATCATATTCATACACATAAAGAATCACACATACATACATGAATTCATACAAACGATGGAACTTTCCACAAGTAGAGAGGGACCCGAAAAACCAAGAATCCAATGGCCCTGGTAGAATCTGGGTTTTAAGGGTTTTAGTGGTTTCCCTCCCCTCATTTTTGATTGATCCACAAACAAAGAAGAGCAGGCTGATAGGTCACGTCTGCAAGCTGCAAAATTCAGGACTCTGTGACTAAGCAGGTCAGTCGAAGGGGCTCTACTGGAGTTTAAAATAAGGCCTTCCTGCCAGAGACCAAGAAGAAGCAGGAAGTGAGCCAACTTTATTCCTTCTCGGTGATCCTGTCAGGGTCCCTTACACAATCCTGGTTGTTGCCTTTAGCAGTTGACAAGTTATTAGATCTATCTCCTCATCTGGAAAACAAGGCATAAAAGAGGACCTGGTAATGGTATTTCTGTCTGTATTCTTCCTCTGTATATGATAATGCATATAAAGCCTTCAAGCAGACATTGCATATATCACATTATTAGTTATTTTTAGTCTTCTCTGCTCCTCTATGATTTAGGGTAAAATACGACTTTTCTGAGAGCTTGTAATTGAGAAATGGAAATTTTAAAAAGCACACAAGTTCACATAGCTGGTACGTGCCTACAGTTGGATGGAGGTCAGCTCTGCCAGATTGCAGAGACTGTCTTTTAATATACTGTTCCTGAATCTGTTTCTGTTGCTATGGTGCAATACCTGAGGCTGACTGATGTATAAAGAAAACTTCATGGCTAATCCAAGATCAGGAAGCCACACTTAGTGAGGATCTCATGTTGCTTCAACTCATGATGGAGAAGAGAAGGGCAAGTGGGCATGTGCCAGCACAGCTAAGGGAACAAAGAGCTGAGTCACCTTGTAGTAACCTGTTCTCTAGAGAACTAATCTAATCCTGTGAGAGCCACAGGAATCCATTGATAAGTGTAGTGTGGAATCTAGTGAGAGGGCTGTGTGGATAACAGAGCTGCTGCTCAAGCCTGATGACCTGAGTTCAGTACCCAGACCCCATGGTACGAGGAGAGAACCAGTCTCCAAAAGTCATCTTCTGACCTCCACACGTACCTCCACACATGAGTCCCTCCCACAGTAATAATAAATAAAAAAAGATTAAAAAGTGCAGTTTACTCAGGATTTAATCCTTTGTGATCCCAGCTAAGTCATGACTATTCTAAAGATTGCAAGTGAGAAATTAAACTTCAGAAAAGTCCAGATCTCACCACCTCTCAATATCATTACATTAGCAATTAAATTCAGCATGAGCTTGGGTAGAAGACAATGAGTGGTATAATTATATAACTTTTTTTTTTCTGGGAGGGAAAATTATGTCAAGTTAGATTACGTAAAAATATCTGTGTTCAGAGTGTAACTGTAGTGCATAAAGTCTGAGGAAATACAACCACATTCAAGGCACTGTTAGAAAATTAAGGAAAGAAAAGAAACTGAGGAATGGGTGAATGAATTCTGGTATATTCATGCGAGGATGTATACAGTACTGAGAAATGGAAATGATGTCAAACAAGATTAGAATGTTGTGCACCCCTTTATAGAAAATGGTAGTGGCAGCATTCCATCCTGTCACATTTCTGACAGTGTTCCGTGGGCCCCTCTCATTTATTTTTATTATTATTATTATTATAAGCAGGCAGATTGGAAGGATTTGTAAACCAAAACACAGCTGGTAAGCCTAAATTTAGACCTATCAAGATGAGTGTCCCTCTTCACAACACAGCTTCTCAAATTTTTACTTGAAGTTGCTTTTTTACCAGATGTCTCCATGTACGTGTTTCTCGTGTGGCCTTTTCACGCCAGGATTCTGATTTATCATACTTCTCACATTGATTTTTCCCCCTCTCTACTTGTTAAAAAGAAAATCACTATTTGTGCGCAGATGGTGGATGCGATTTAGTATTATTAGAGCAATTCATGTTATATTTATGAGATGTTCCTGGGTAGCGTGTTAGTGGGAGATGTTAAGAAAGGACACCTCCTAAAGCGGTCCCGTCTCAGGTCCCATTTCACCTTTGAATGTATTTATTTGTCTTAGCATTTATCTTCTGAGCATTCCATTACTGACAAGCGCTCATGCATTTTACATTACAATTGTGGATTTTGTTTATTTTAGTAGTAGAGCTTTGGAACCTTGGAGGGAGGCAGAAACCTCCTCCAGGGTGTTATTACTGGAGTTGATTAGTCACCTACAAAAAAATGAGAGCAAGGATGAGTATTTTATTATATTATGGTATCTTCCTTCCACTCTTACCTCCATCCTCAGGCTTTTATTATGTACAGAAAGTAGTTGCAGAGATGCTGTATTAGCTTGCTGGGGTTGCTGTAACAAAGTTTCACAGCTTGGGCATCATCAGCAAAAGTGATACAGTCACAGCAAGGCTCTGGAAGATACTGGAAGCAACCAGTTTAAAACAAGGCTCCCGTCTTGGGCTGCAAGGGAAGGCTCTATTTCAGGGCCCCCAGCAGGGCTTGTGGATAGCTATGCTAGTCTTTCTTAATGTTTTTTTCTATATATGTTTTCTTTGCCCAGTGTCCCCATTTTACCAGGATATCAATTTTATTGTTAGAGGAGCATATTAATGAACTCAATTTATTTTTAAAGATTTATTTTTTTACTATTTTTAATTATGTGTGTGTGTCTGTGTGTGGATATGTGCATATGAGTTCAGGTGCCAATGGAGGTGAAAGGTTTTAGATCCCCTGGGGTTGGAGTTACAGGTGGTTGTAAGACATCTGACTTAGATGCTGGGATCCAAACTTGAATTATCTGGGAGAGCAGTATGCATTATTAACTGCTGAGTCATTTCCCTCATACAAATATACATATTTTAACATAATTTCTTCTGTTAAGACCTTGTGGGGTCTGGGGAGATGACTCAGTCAGTAAAGTGCAAGGATCTAAGTTTGATCCCTTTGCTGGTTAGTTTTTAGCAACTTGGCACAAACCAGTGTCACCTGGAAAGAAGGAACCTCAGTGAAGAATTTCCTCTATCACATTGGCCTGTGGTCATGTCTGTGAGACATTTTCTCCATTGCCATTTGATGTAGGAGGGCCCAGTCCACTGTGGGTGGTGACATCCCTGGGCAGGTGGGCCTGAGTTGAACTAGAGGGGTGGTTGAGCAGGCCGGGGAAGCCAGCTACTAAACAGCATTCCTTCTTGGTCTCTGCTTCTGTTCCTGTCCCTAGGCTTCTGTCTTGAGTTCCTGCCTTGAGTTCCTGCCCTGACTTTCCTCAGTGATGAACTGCGACCTGTAATATGAAATGCCCTCCCCAGCCAAAGTTGTTTTTAATCAGTGCTTTATCCTTTATCACAGCATCAGAAAGCAAACTAGAACAATCCCCAAAATCAATATTAAAAAAAAGAAAAAGACTGGGCCTTTTGTCATGCGCAGCGCTAGGACAGGTGGATACCTGGGTCCTAGTGCTCCCTCACCAGTCAGCACAGCCTCCCTGAAGAGCACTAGACCAGTGAGAGATCCTGTCTCAAAGGAGGTTGACAGCTCCTGAGGAACAGCACCTCAGGTCATCCTCTGGCCTTTACACCCTCATGCTCACGAACACATGTGTATCCCTCGCACATGTACCCATACATGCACAGACACACTTGCATACTCAGACACATACACACTGACACATTATATCATCATTTAATGCCACATTTTGAGAAACTAGGTGTTAGGACTTCAACATATGAATTTGGTAAATGTGGGATTGGAGGACACAATTGGGCCTATAACAAATACGTTTAATAAACCAATAATATTAACAGGAAAAACTACATTTAATTTGTATGTAATTTTGCCAATGAATTCTATTATCATTCTAATAGACTCATTTTAGTAAAGTTCTTTAATGTTTTCCTTGGAGTGGACTGTTGCTTTGGAAAAACAATAGAACACTTAAGTTTTCCAACCTACTGGGACCTCTTCTTTATTGAATATTCAGACCTCAGTTTACTTGGTTGTGTTTTCGCTATATTGACTGTGTGAATGGTATTAAATATGACTCAACCAGAGATTCATCACAGAGATCATTTCTCCTCTGCTGTAATGTCTGGAGGAAAAATTTAAAAGATGTTTTTTTTTCAGTGTTTAAAAGACTGTAAGATAACAATGTCTCCAAACAAGAGAGAAGGAGAGGGAGAGGGAGAGGGAAGGGGAAAGAGATGGTGGAGGTGAGAGCATTGTTTGGAAGAACGAATATTAATGATCCATTTCTCCTGAGAAATACCGACTGCAAAAGGTTAAATGGAGTTCCTTTTGGTTAATTGCTCCTTTGATTTCGCTTAAACACTTATTTTTTTCAATTATTCATATCTGATGTAAATCTTTTAAGCAGTGTCAGTATATTTTCTTTCTCTTTTTTGGAGTGAATATAAAACACTGGGTAGTTTTTTTTTTTAGGTTTTAGGAATGTTAAGTAATTCATAGCAATTGAAATCCTTCTACTGAACTCTTGCATGTTGCTAAATTTCAGTCTGTAATTTTCTTCCTTTGCTAGAGATCGAAGCATATTTTATGACACCACACTACACTCTTTGGAATTGTGAGCCTTTGTAAATTAATGCAGATTGTTCCCACTCTACAAAAGGGTGCATTTTAAGCTGAAGAAATAGAACACTAAATTATGTAGTAAGTAAAAGATGTGGGTTGTGGTGAACAGAGTGGGTGAGGACGGAGTGCCAAAGCACAGGGTTGCATGCAATGTCAGGGAAATTTAAAGGACGTTGGCCCACCAAATTAAAATTTGTCCGTTTAGAAAACTACTATTTATATTAAATGGTTTCTAAAAGATTTGTGTGCATGTGTATGGCACATTTATTTGCAAGTTCTAAGTTCTGTTAGTGGCTTTTGAGGATTCTGTTATATCATCATCACATATTTAATTTTAGATAATTCTCTTTTTTATTGGATTATGGCAACCTTGGTGAGTTAGAAAAAAGAAAAGCACATACAGTCCAAGATGTCCTGACAAATTAGCCCTAGACACTTAACTTATCATCATGATGCTTTCTACCTCTGAACATTAGCATCTACAATTCTCTCTGCAGCAACTTTAACATCTATTTCTGATTACACAATAATGCATTTATTTTAGAATATTTGGAAAATGTGGAAAGTCACATAGAAGAAATATGAACTAAAAAGTATCCCAACATCTGAAATTCCTTCTGTTAATAGCTTTGCTTTTCTGTGTAGTTCTAAGTTCGTTCCCTCTTTCCCTTCTTTCCCATGTCGCTTGCTTTCCTTTCCTTGATCAGGCATTTAGTAATGTACATTGGAATCTAGTTGGGCACAGATTTTATGAACTAATTTTGTCTAATAACATGAAATGAAACTTTTTCCAAGTATTTTATATACTTTTAAAACATCACCTTTGGGTTTGAGAGATGGCCAGATGGTTAAGAATGTGCTGCTCTTGCAGAGGCCCCAAGTTCAGTTCCTGACACTCACATTAGGTGGCTCACAATCTCCTGTAACTCCAGCTCCAGGGTATCTGACACTATCTTCTGGCATCCACAGACACTTGCAACTGCTTGTACATATTTCCACACACAGGCATACACATAAGTAAAAATAAAAATAAGTGTCAAAAAATAAAATTACTTTTGATCACTTTATGATATTTATTCCTTGGTTCAAATCATGTCTAAATGTTTACATTTCACAGATCTTTATGTGATTACAGCAACCTGCACCTTCGTTATATTAAGGGCCATGATTACCCTTGTCTCTGTGGTGACTGTGTCCCATAGCAACCTCTTCTGTTGTAGGTATTTCTTCTTGCTGCGTTAGAGTTTGAACAGCTAAACGTTTTGTGGGAAGAGCCATTAGAACAGTGCTCTGATGGCATTGATTCCTCAAAAGCATTTTTATCGATTTGGTTTGAAGGAAAAACAAATCTATATTTGACTTCACCCCCACTTCATGACTCCACCCCCCAAAAGTTCCTTTTTAAAAATGCTACTTTTTATTCAGTCTTTTATTCATCTATTTTTTATGTTTTACTAGGTTAATGTATCTGATGCTGTGAGAAATTTTGGACATCATCAAGTCTGACTCCTTATTTTATTCTAAAACGCCTGTATTAGTGGTTTGAATATCCAACCTGTTTAGTTGATATCAAAGACTGCATTGGAAGCTGCTTGGGCCTTCTTTTCCACTCAGGATTGGCCAACTTTGTTATTAATGTTAAATGAGCTTTCGTCCACCAGATTTAGTTGTGTCAGTTAACTGGCTTTTTTTTTTTTTTTTTTTGATAATAATACACAAATGTTTGATTCACATGGGTAAAAAAGTAAGAAAAAAAACATTAGTACAAATACAGAAATAACTCAGACATCTTGTTGACAGTGTTGTTTAACTTTGTATATGAATGAGACAGTGTATGAAGTTAAATAGAATATTTTCTTTTAAAATATTTTTTGCTAAAATATACGTAGTCCTTCCTTATTCATTTCTTCTCTTTCTTTTATTTTTGTTTTATTTTCAAACAGTGTCTTAATATAGCTCAGATTGGTCTTGATCCCCAGATCCTGGAAGCCTTCTGCCTTAGCCCCCCACATGCTGGGATTACAGATGTGTGCTTTCATCTTACATAAATAAAACTAAGCAATTGAAGGCAAATGAATTTATGATGAGTGTGGTCAAGGAAATGTCCAGAGGGATTGAAGCTGAGGAGGCATCCAACAAGATTTGCCATTGAAAATGAGTCTGTCTTGGCTCTGTCCTCAGAGCTGAGGGGGCAGCTGATGGGAAAATTAGTAAGAAGAGATTGAACAATATGTAGATGTATTCAATAGTGAAAGACAGACTTCTTACTGCTGGAGAAAAGGGTCACAAATATGGAAAAGAAGACAGCTAAATAGGCCATGTAGTGTCAAACTAGAATGGGAGGTCGCAGGGACTCATGTCTCTCATATACTTCCTGTCCCACAGCTTAGGTCCTCATTTGCTCTATGAACAGGAGTGTTATCATTGACTTATTCCTTTATAAAATACTTTATGAAGTGTCCATGATCAGCCAGCATTGCTGAAGATGTTGGCTGCACACTAACTGTGCATCGTTTTGTTCAGAAAGTGTTGCTGCCAGTGTGGCATATATTCTAATTTAAAAACAATAAAAGAGGCATTTATGTTGTCCTACTTTGATTCTTCATTGTTGTGATAAAACATTGACCAAAACCAAACTGAGAAGGAAAAGGTTTATTTCAGCTTGCAGCTTATAGTACATCATTAAGAGAAGGCAAGGCAGGATCTTGGAAGCATGAGGTAAATGGAGACCACAGAGGACCATTACCTACTGCCTTGCTTCTTCTGCCTTGCTCAGATATGTTTCTTATACAGCACAGGCCCACCTTCCAGGTATAGCACTAGCCACCCTGGCTATCAATCAATCAAGACAGTGCTCCAAAGATAGGCCTACAGGCTAGTCTGATGGAAGAAATGCCTCAGCTGAGATTCCCCCTTCCTAGGTATGTCTAGGGTATGTCAAGTTGACAAAAACTAACCCTAATCAGTGCAAGTGTGAACTCTGGGAGGAGTTCCCATCTATTTCTGTCTATCCATGCATCTCCATCTAAATGGAATGTATGATGGGGGGTGCATCATATGTGTATTTCCCAGAACTCATATTTTTGTTCATAAATATTCAGTTTCTTTAAAATGAATTGAAAGTCCTTGGAGAAAGTACCACACATGGACTGGAACACACACTGTCCTGAAAACCTTCTGCTTATGAAATGCAGGACTCTGCTTTGCTGTCTGTATTTTGACTGGTCCCTCCCCTTTTCCTGCACCCTTCGAGTGTGGAGATTTTCTTAGAGATGACACTGACATTCATCTACAAAATTGGATAGGAGAGTCATCTGCTACTGCAGTAGATTGCAAAATTTGAAGTTGTAACTTTTTTCTGAGTGTGGTGTGCATGCATGTGTAGATGTGTGTTCGTGAGTATGTGGTGCACGTGTGTGTTGATCCACATGCACGTGTGTGCTTCTTTTTATGTTTCTCCTAGTTCATTTATGCCTCTATATGAAATGCCTGAGGATGGGTTGTTTGTAATGAATAAGAATTGATTCTTCATTGTTCTAGAAGCTTAAAAGCCCAAGGTCAAGGTGGTGACACGCTTAGCGTGTAAGAAAGAGAACTCTGTTTCTAAGATGGTGCCTTGTTTCTGGGTCCTTCTGTGGAAGAAGGCAGGAGGTTGAAAAGTGGCTAGTTAGTTCCCTCCAACTCTTATAAATCCATCATTGCTATGTACTAAATCTTTACTTTCATGACATAACTATTTTCTAAATACCTTATCTCTTAATACTATTGAATTGAGGGTTGTTTCAGCTTGATTTTAGAGGAAATGCAAACATTCAAATCCAAGGAATTCTTGCAAGCTTATGCTGTTTTTTGTTGTCTCTTGTCTCTTTTTTTTTAAGATGAGAGTTTATGAGGAAGTACATACTGAAAATGAATGTTTATTATAATTAAATGCCTGCCATACATATTTAGCCATAAGTCCAGGAGCCCTTCTTGTTTTTACCATATTTTCTAGTATTGGCAATATCTCAGACATTGAAGGCTGTCACTAATTTTCTTTTGATATTATTATTATGTGTTTATGTGTGTGGCATATGTATGTGTTTGAGTGTGTACACATGTATGGTGGTGAGCATACATGTGTGTATGTATATGCATATGGAGGTCAGAGGTTGATACTGCATATCTTCCCCCATAGCTCTCCACCTTAACATTTAGACAGGTCTCTAACTATACCTGGAGCTTGTCTGTTCCACTAGACGGGCTGCCCAGTGAGCTCCAGAGAGAGCTACCTGCCTGTGCTTCCCTGTCTTGGAATTACAGATGTATAGCGCCACACTGACTTTTATGTGGGTGCTGGGTATCTGAACTCAGGTCCCTGTGGTTATGCAGCAGGCCGTTAACTGACTGAGGCATATCCTCAGTCCCTGATGTTAATTTTTTAAATTAATTAATTAATTTTTATTTTATGTGTGTGTTTTACCTGCATGTAGGTAAGTGTACCATGTGCATGCAGGATCCGTGGGGGTCAGAAGAAGGCATCATATCTCCTGGAACTGGAATTACAGATGACTGTTCATAGCCATATGGGTGTTGGGAACCGAATCTGGGTCTTCTTCAGGAGCAGCCAGTGCTCTGAACCACTGAGCCATCTCTCCAGCCCCCAGATATTAATCTTTTTAATGCTCTATTCCTTAGGATGCCTCCTTGATGGACATGAGCTCCTTCAGCCCTATGATGCCAACATCCCCTTTATCAATGATAAACCAAATCAAGTTTGAAGATGAGCCAGATTTAAAGGATCTCTTCATTACAGTTGATGAACCTGAAAGCCATGTTACCACAATCGAAACTTTCATTACTTACAGGATTGTAACTAAGGTAAATGTTGAGTGAGCATTTTCTTGACTATCATTGCTCTCTTTGAACTTGTAAGGAAATGCTTATTGGTCATTACAATTCAGTATTATTGAATCAGTTGCACTGACTTATTTTTAAAGTAATTTGGGGTGAGACATTGCATTTTATCTACTCTTTAGTTGGTTCATTTGAAGTTTGATATGTAAATTGACTTCATAAGAGGTCTTTTATTTAGTTGTATTTCTAAGAATAAGACTATTTGTGTTTTACATGAAATACTACAAATAGTTGCAGGGCGTGGTGGCCCACACCTTTAATCCCAGCACTTGGGAGGCAGAGGCAGGTGCATCTCTGTGAGTTCAAAGCCAGCCTGGTCTGCATAGTGAGTTCCAGGCCAGCTGGGGCTACAGGGAGACCCTATTTCAAAAAGACCAATATATATATATTACAAATAGTCATATGTAGTGATGCATTACTGGGATCCCAGCCTTGGGAGGTTGAGGCAGGACAAACTCTAGTTCGAGGCTATCATGGGCTATAGAATGGGTTCAAGAACAGCTTGGGCTACATAATGAGATCTTATCTCAAAAGAAACACAATAAACAAACAAACAAACAAACAAACCAATAAATGAGTGCCTTTGGAAAAGAAAACCATTTTGTTTCTAATATAGAGAACAAATAAAAACAGCATATGCATGACATTTTATAGTCGTAATTCTTCTGAAGATTGCAAAGTGTAATATAATTTATTTCTCAGACAGGAACAAGTGACCACTGTAATTTGCACATGAAATGTTTTTTCAATAACACAAGAAAAGTAGATACAGAAACTAAGTCTATAATCCTTTAAAAAAAAACAAACACAGTTGATGCCAGACAAAACAAAGTATAATCGATGTTTTAAGTCCTTTATTAAAGAGTGTCTATGAATTCAGTTTACAAGTTAAATATCTTGTTAATGAAGTCTCATCCTACACCTGCCTGGGTCATAAATGTGGAAGTACATCTCTTATAGCTGAAAGATTCTGAACTGCCTCTGTAGTCCTGTCTTCTAGCAGAGGTTCCACAGTGCTGCTCACTGTGGTTCCTAAAAGTGCATACATCAAATGCCTACTCACATAGGTAGAGGTTAATGTTCTTTATTGGCTGGGTTATTAGGAATCGTCTTCATTCAAAACAGCTTTGTAAACCTTCAGAGCTTAGAATAGCTGTTTGCCCTGCATCAAAGGCCATGTTTGTTGAATGAATTTTGGAGTATGTGTCACAGGAATCTGTTAGTGATAAACTTCAAGTTCCTGTTCTTTTAGAGTCACGTGTAAAAATTAACCACCATTTATAATATTATGCCCAAGGAAAACAGCACCCTAGATTAGAAGTATTATTGGAAGTCCAAAGGAACTTTGTAGAATATGTGTTCATCTAAGTTGGAGACCTGTCAGCAAACTCAGTGACTTAGAGTCTGGAAGCTTTCGTTTGTCTTCTAATGACAAAGCATTGCTGCTTTAGATGTGAGGATTCCATTGTCTGCACTGGAGAAAGCAGTCGTTGTCAAGACTCAGAGGACCATGACTTTTATCCTCATCATTTCTTCAGGAGTAGTATAAGGTCTCGTAGTTGGAAGACGTCAAGTATTATCCCCAGACTTGAACTTCTCTGTTTTCTTCCTCGACTGCTGTTGTATATTAGAAAATTCTTTTAAGTCTGACAGAGTGAGGAGGACAGAATCAACTAATTCCTTGATTTGATTTCATAGCATCTCGCTGAACTTTTTTTTTTTTTTTTTTTTTTTTTTTTTTTTTTTTTTGTCTTTTTTGTGGTCTCCCTGTAGCCCTGGCTGTCCTGGAACTTACTATGTAGACCAGGCTGGCCTCGAACTCACAGAGATCCACCTGCCTCTGCCTCCCAAGTGCTGGGATTAAAGCCATGCACCACCACGCCCGGCTCGCTGAACTTTTTTAACAAATTGTTTTGTTTACTGAAGAGTTGGAAATGGTTGAGGACACACATAGCTGAATCAGTTTCCACCACCCTTTTCTTGAATGCATAGTTTCTTATTAGTTCCAGGAGTTTGTTGTTTGGAAAGTTGGTGGTGAACCCTAACATAGTGCCTGTGCAAGGGGTTGCACAGTAAGTCAGTGAGTGAGATACTCTAATGCACAATTTGTGTGTGTATGTATATAAGCAAGAGTTATGTATCTGCATACATATGTACATATAACACCTAATATATGTATAATTAAACTGTGTTTCTGCTAGATTTAGATTTTCTGTTTTTTACTACTTCCATGCCATGTATCATTTTACAGAATACATTTTTGTCGTGATTTATGAACATTTAGTTTCTTAGGCTTCTGCATCTAATGAACCCTTTTCCTACCAAAAAGAACATATTTTACTGAGATATACTTCATATTTTAAATATATACATTAAGGAAATAAAGTTTAGGATGTATAGCTTTCATGATCTTATTGACAATTTACCGACAATTAAAATTGTATTTTATGATTTGAACTGCTTAATTTTATAGTTGGTTCATCTCTGTGGGTGGTTGTTAATGTGGTGATGGTGGAATATAGCTGCAGTATGTTGTTCTATCATTACTCCTCCAGGAAAATCTCAACCTAAATATTACTGTATATAATTCATAATCTGAAAAAATGCAGTGAACTGTGGTATTGGGGAAAGTGGTTATTTTCTCATGGCATTAAGTATGCATTAGAGAAACTCTATTTTTGTTTTTGGCCTGAGATTCAGGCAGTAGATATGAGGTTAATATTGAACCCATGTCCTTGGCATATGTGTTGGCATGGACTTTGATTTACTAAGAACGGATAGCTTAATGTACTTGCTAAAATTTTGAGAGTTTAGGCACATAGCTCAAAATAAAACTTGAGAAATGATAGAAAAAATTTCACATCAAATATCCATTAATTACATTTAAAAAAAAACAGTGACAAAAGCACTGTGCAAAATGTTAGCATTTTACATAGCAAAAGCAAATTTAGTGAAATCAATTCATTTGAGCAAATTCCAAGTAAACTTTTTTTCTCAGTTATGTTCAGGTTATTTTCCAAATTGTAAAAATAGGACTTTCCTCAAATTCTGAATTCTAATCATGTTTAGAAAAGAATTCTATTGGAAACCTACATTCAGAACACACTTTCTCCCTAGGCGAGAAAGTCATTCCAGAGATAATAGTAGTTGAAATCTTGTGGAAGGCAGATGGTTGTTGTAAGACAGATTTTTTCAGTTTGGACTTCAAATTTAAGCATGGTGTTTGCTTTCTTTCTGGAAATACAGGAAAGTTTGCTTAATTTCATGTGGTACATGAATAGATGACTGGAAGAAAGAAACATACAGGCTGACAAACACTGAATAATTAGGATTGAATCTTTCTTAGAGACCCTTGTTTTTTCTTAGTGTCTGAAATAGCAGTAAGCACATGTCTT
Source organism: Nannospalax galili (assembly GCF_000622305.1). NCBI lineage: Eukaryota > Metazoa > Chordata > Mammalia > Rodentia > Spalacidae > Nannospalax > Nannospalax galili. Next base: position 5,053,856 of record NW_008338999.1, read on the forward strand.
CTCTATTCTGTGCTCCTGTTTTCCTCAGACATCGCGTGGGGAATTTGATTCCAGTGAATTTGAAGTCAGGAGACGCTATCAAGATTTCCTTTGGTTGAAGGGGAAACTGGAAGAAGCATATCCCACTCTGATTATTCCCGTAAGTTTGTAATGTTGTGGGTTTGTTTGATTTTTATGGAATAGTCATTATTTTTCTATTCGTTCTTGAGTCTTTCAGAATGTCTCAAATATAATATTAAACATTTAAAGTCACTGTAATTCATGTATCTTAGTAAGATTTACTTATAAACCTTTCATCTAAGTATAGTTTAGTTTTTTTAACTATTATAATATGGAAAATTTTTTTCCAATTCAGCCTTTGTACTTAAAAAAATCACATTTATTATGTGTATGTGCTTGTTTGTGTGGGCAGAGGTGTGCTATGGCACAGATATGGAGGTCAGAGGACAACTTGCAGGAGTCATTTCTCTGTCCATATTTTGGGTCCTAAAGATGGAACTCTCTTTTTCAGACTTGACAGCATATGCCTTTACCAGCTGAACTGTCTCTCTGGCCCTGAGATAGTTTCTATAAAAAGTATTGGCACACACCTTTAATCCCAGTGCTCAGTAGGCAGAGGCAGGTGGATCTCTGTGAGTTCAAGACCAGGCCACCTGGGGCTACAGGAAGACCCTGTCTCAAAAAGACCAAAAAAGTGCTATAAACCAGGTACTTTAATTCGAGCAGTTGGATGGTGGAGGCAGGTGGATCTCTGTGAGATGAGATCAAGGAAAATCTGGTCTACATAGCGAGTTCCAAGCAGCTGGGGCTACAGGGAGACCTTATCTCAAAAATATCCTCCCCCAAAATAGTATTATATTTTCTTTAAAAATAGACATACAAAGTACCAGCATCCTTACGCTCTCTGGTTGCTGCTCTCCGTCACTTTTATACCTTGTTTCCCCATCTCCTTCTCTTCTTGTGTCCATCCTCACACCACAGTATTCCACTCTCATATTGCTGTGTCCTCAGATAGCTATTGTTTTTTATTTTGCTTTTAGCCATTGCCAGAAAAGTTTATAGTGAAAGGAATGGTAGAGCGTTTCAACGATGACTTCATTGAGACCCGCAGGAAGGCACTGCATAAATTTTTGAACAGAATTGCTGATCATCCAACTTTAACGTTTAATGAAGACTTCAAGGTTTTCCTCACCGCACAAGCCTGGGTAAATGATTTGGTTTGTACTCATAGGATCTGTTAGTATCCCTGTGTGTAACTGATTGTATGCTTCTTCTTTCTTACTTGCAAATTAGGCAATAGTGTCCTTGAATTGAAGTGTTTTAATTAATTGTTCCAAAAACACTGGAGAGAGAGCCTTCAGGTTTAACTCCTGTGTCAAATCAACACAGGAACCTCATGTCTTCCTCACATACACATGCTTTTTACATATGTACTCAATACTGAACAAACATAAGTATGTTTCTGTTGTGTGTGTTTGTATGTGTATGTGACTGTTCTTGTATGTGAGTGTGAATACACATATGCCAATGTACACATCTGTAAGTCAGAAGACAACCTTGGGTGTCGGTCCTAACCTTCCACCTTATTTGAGTTAGAGTAGCCTTGCTGCTTGCTGCTGCATGTGCTAGGCGAGCTGGCCCTTGAGCTCCTGGGAATTCTCATGTTTCCACCTCTTATCTCACTATAGGAACCCTGAGATGACAGTCTCCTGCTGTCGATCCTGGCTTCACATGCATTCTAGGAATTCAAACTCAGATCCTCATGATTATGTAACAAGTGATTTACCCACTGAACCATCTCCCTAGCCTCCAATTATGTTTATATTGACATTATTTTGAGTACTAATCAGGACTATTATAAGTGAAGATAAGTCATTATTAAGGAGATGGATGGATGAATAATTGGATGGATGGATGGATGGATGAATGGATGGATAGACGGATGAATGGATGGATAGATAAAAATCATCTCCTTACTTTTCCTTGAATGATCGATGATGGTGGGTAGCATTATTTCTAAAATAGAAACTTGGTATTCTGTTTTCTTTTATGAAGCTATATCTCTATAAGAAAGAGAATAGGCAGACATAGGGTCATTGTCAAGCAAATACTGAACCAAACTTGAATTTTCCATCTCTCGGATGTTGCCAGGGTGGTAGAAACCAACTGAAGAGTGGTTCATGTCAGCCTTGACATATAGTGCTCTCTGGGAGCTCTCTGTAGCCTGACTCCAGAGCTTCAGAAGCTGCTAGAAACATTCCGTAGGGCATAGTGTGCGCATAGTGCCCAGAACATACTAAGTCAGCAATTGTAGTAACAGTTTGCCATGTACCACGTTTGTTGCCTCTGGTAAGGTGTCTGCACTGTTAGATAGATGGGTTGTCTGATCAGTGACTGGACCTGTTATTATTTATTCACAAATAGTATTTTTTGTGTGTGTGTTTTAAACTGTTTTATTGAGATACAATGCACATACATATAGCTCACTTTTTAGAGTATAGGATTCAGTAGTTTTTGATATATATATATATTTTTTTTAATTTATTTTTATTTTTATTTTTTTTAACATAGT
>NW_008338999.1:5057071-5057601 GCF_000622305.1 Nannospalax galili
ATCTGAGCATGAATACAAACTCATCAGGTAGACAGCCTTCCTCTCCCACTAGAGTTTTCATCCTCTGCTACCCCTGCCACTGTCCACTGTGCTGTCAGCACCCTCATCCATTCCCCCCTATCTGCCCTTCTGGTAAGTCTAGACAGCCAAAGGTCCCTGTTCCAGGAGGATCAGCTGTTCCTCATCTACAGCAATCGATTGTCAGTATTCCGTTGGATAGAATTGGGGTCTACTGTTCATTTTTCCAGTAGTCTGTTGGGTTACATTCTGGAAGAGCCTTTATCCATCCTGGCCAACAACTCCACTGAAGGTATCGCCTGTCTGGCTTTGCTGTTTGTCAAGTAACTTTTAGCTATATATATGTATGGTCTTATGAAATTATATTGGCCCTTTTAATCTTTGGTTATACTTCCCTTTTGGGTGTTTAAGGACATACAATTGGACCAGATAAACTGATTTGTTTTTAATCTTGAGGTCATTTGAGGATCTGTTCCTCAGGGGTCCCGTGGGCTTGGGAGGAGCCCCTGGCT
>NW_008338999.1:5062369-5070929 GCF_000622305.1 Nannospalax galili
TCTGGGTTGGCATCTGTGGTCATTTAACACTGGGAATACTTTGGTCCAGGCTCTTCTGGCTTTCATAGTTTGCATTGAAAAGTCAGCTGTGATCCTAATGGGTTTTCCTTTATATGTGACTTGTTGTTTCTCTTTTGCAGCTTTCAGAATTTTCTCTTTGTTTTGTGCGTGGGGACCCAAGACCAGGAATGGCTCAGGGCCCAAACCAGGAGCAGAGAACAGCGGGGGAGATTGAAGGGCGAATGAGGCCGGGGGAGTCAAGGCGCGGAGTGCTCCGTGATAGACCCACCCCAAGAGGCCTGAGGATAGGCGAGCAGGCCAGGAGCACAAATAGTGTTTTTTAAGACTTTCAGGAAAGAAAACGTGAGAGAAGATGGGCAATATGCTATTCAGTATTTGGGTAACTAATACATAGCTTGTAAATCCACAAATGGGATACTATTATTCTTTACAGATCTATTTCCTATGTGTTTACTCTCAAGCCTTTATTTGATCCCAAACCATGTTTCACCAAATGCTGCAACCATCCTAAGAATTCCGTGGCCTCTGTTTTGTTGGTTTTCTTAAGCATGCCATGTTTCTAAAGGAGTATTTGCATGGGCCTCATATTCTACTACAGTATAGTGCTTCCTCTTCCTGTAAATCTGTAGCTGACCTTCCTGTGTTAACACTGAAATGACTAGTTATGTGTATTATTAAAAATCTGTCTCCATAAACAACCAGACAATGGAGGTAGTGCCCCAGTTGCCTCACTCCGGCTGGTTAAAGAGCTGTGGTCAGGTAGTATCTACTTATGAACTGTCCTGGGGACTTAAAGGAAGCAGAGCTTGTCTTGCTCAACATGAAGCCTGTGAAATCAGATTTCTGGGATCCCCACCCATGTCCTGCCATTTAATTGCCCTTAGATCTTGAACAAGTTATTTACCCTACCTGTGCCTCCACTTCCTTTTTATATATGAAGGTAATGGTAGAACATTCCACGTAGGTGTATAGTGAGTTGTGAGTTGAAGACTGATGATAAGTCCTAAAGCATATTGTGATCTCAACATGTTAACTGTTGTATCTGAAGAATTAATAAAATCTTCCTTTTATTCTCTTAATCATTTTTTTCTTTTTGCCACTTTCTTTTCTCAATGTACATTTTTTATTGAATTTTTGTGTTTCATAAAATACATCCTAAGCACATTTAGACCCCCTTCTTGATCTGCACCCCCTTGTAGCTCCCCCCACCAGATTTCATGCATTCTGTCATACATGTTAAGGTCTATTGAGTCAAATTTGTGTCCCCAGATGTCCCTGGGTGTTTTGATCATTTTTATATGAAATTCTTTTTACAGAGTATAGATGGCCTATCAGATCATCCTCTTCACTCTTTTCTTCTTGAGCACAGATCTCAATGCTGTTCTTTTAAAGATTTCTGCTCCAAGGAAAGGCTTGTCCACCTGTTTTACATGACTACTTTGAAAAGGAATATTATTCATGAGACAGAGGCATAGGAGAAACTATACCAGATTGAAATGCATATGCTTTAAACTCAATGTTTTTTTCTTTAATATTTTATTATTCGTATTTTATGTGTATGAGCATATTGCCTGCATGTAAGTATACCTGTGTTGTGCAATGCCCTTGGAGGTCAGAAGAGGGTGTCGGATCTCCTATAACTGGAATTATGGATAGTTGTTAAGTCACCATGTATGTGCTGGAATTGAACCCAGGTCCTCTGCAAGAGCAGTGAGTGCCCTCAACCACTGAGCCATTTCTCCAGCCCCTAAACCAAAATATTTAAGAGATACACATGAAAGAGTCTTCTTGTGTTTGTCTTATTCTTTATTGTGCTCTTTAATTCTGCTAACTTTTTAAGTATGTATTTCTTTTTTTTTTTTTCATTCTAGGAACTGTCATCTCACAAGAAGCAAGGCCCTGGCCTGCTGAGCAGGATGGGACAAACGGTCAGAGCTGTCGCATCCTCCATGAGAGGAGTGAAGAACAGGCCGGAGGAGTTCATGGAAATGAACAACTTCATCGAAATGTTTAGCCAGAAAATTAATTTAATTGATAAAATATCTCAGCGAATTTACAAGGAAGAAAGGGGTATGTTGAATCACTGAGGAGTGATTTTACACTTGTCGAACTCCTTTGGATCCTCACTTTGACAAATGTGGTGTGGGAAAATGCTTAGAATTTTGTTGCAAAGCTTGACTCATGCCCTGCCATGTGTTGAGAATTTTGCAGGAACTGGGGAGATGACTTAGTTAGTTAAGGGCTTGCTGTATACTCAAGCATGAGGGCCTGAGTTCTATCCCTGTCACCCATCTGAAAACCTGTGAATGCTGGGATGCACATGCAATCCCAGTGCTGGGATGGCAGGGATAGGCAGATTCCAACAAGGCTGGTTTAATCATTGAGCCCCAGATCCCAGTGAAAGGCCCTGTCTCAAAATCAAAGCTCCTGAGGAAAAACACCCGAGATTTTCCTCTGGCTTCCCTGTGCACCTGTATACCCATACATGCACGTACTCACACTCACAAACACACATACACATATAAAAAAATTACAATTCCCAAGCGAATTTGTGGGTAGTCCTGGCCAATCCCCTTTTAATTTTATTGAGCTCCAGCTGTTCTTGCATCTGTATGTGGATGATGCTGGTAAAGCCTGCCCTGAGCTTGAGATTTGGATGTAGTTGTATGACATTGGTATCAAATATTCAACATGGGTCATGTTTCAAAGCAAAGCATGGCATTTCAGGAATTGGATTTTTCTGTGTTATCTTCTAGTCATATTTTGGTGGAGTTATTTGTGGTGAAAAACTATGTATTAGACCTTTCCAAGTATGTTATAAAGATTTAAATATTGGGGGCTGAAGAGATGATGGCTCGGTGGTTATGAGCACTGACTGCTTTTGCAGAGGACCTAGGTTCAATTCCCAGCACTCACGTGGCAGCTAACAACCATCCATAACTGTTTCCAGGTGAGCCACCATCCTCTTCTGACCTCTGCAGGCATTTCACAATACAGGTGCACTTACATATATGCAAGCAATATACTCATACACATAAAAATAATAAAGTAAAATTTTAAAGAAATATTTAAATATTGGAAAGTAGATTTTTTTCTATTTTCTAACATAAAATTTTTGTACTAGTCTTTATTTCTTAATGGTCCTACTCTAATTCTATAATGATTTTTATTTTCTAATTGCGATTACTTACATTAGAGAGATAGATGAATTGGCCAACATAATTTCTAATATAATTTGATATTGGAGATGAGCAACTGCTTATAGACAAACAGAAATCCCTGTTAATTGTCTGTGTATACTAGAAAATTGTAAGGTTCAATAAATGACCAGGGGAATTTCTGTTGCATACTAAATAGGTAGCACTAACACATTCTGGATACTCAGTTAAAATTTGTTCAATGGTTTGAAAAATAGATCAGGCTGAGAATCGTGGCACATGCCTTTAATCCCAGCACTCGGGAGGCAGAGGCAGGCGGATCTCAGTGAGTTCAAGGCCAGCCTGGTCTACATAGTGAGTTCCAGGTCAGCTGTGGCTACAGGAAGACTCAAAAAAAAAAAAAAAAAGGAAAAGAACAGGGAGCATAAGACTTGGAATACTGATAATATACTTGCTTTATTAAGAACTGACTTATTATCAGAAGAGATACTTTGGCTGGTGCGTTTATTCAGCAGGCAGTTACTGGCTGCCAGACCTAACAACCTGAGTTCAATCCCGAAAAAAAAAAGGGGGGGGGGATACAGGGGCTGAACTGCTGACTCAGTGAGTCTCAGTCTCTCTCTCTCTCTCTCTCTCTCTCTCTCTCTCTCTCTCTCTCTCGTCTTTTGATGTGCCCTGCCTCTGTCTCCCAAATGCTGGGGTGAGAGACGTGAACACCTGATGCTTTTTTCTTATTCCCAAGCAGCTCTTTTAGCTAGATTCTGATTCCACTTCTGTGAAGGGGATTCCGAATGCCCAGTTAAGTTGGGTCAGCCTGAAGCAGCCTCTGGAAACTGCTGACCTCTAGGAGCTTTACAGGCTGTCCATAAGCTTTGCTGTTACTGGGGCAAGAGAGTAGTTTCATAGAGTTCGGCGCTCATGAAATGTTCAGAGGGAAGCTCAATTCTGACAGTCTTTATGAATTTTCATGGACTCAGTGCTTCTAGCCCACACTCATGGGCTTCTCATTCTTAAGATGTGAACTCGGTTCACATCTAACCTGTGTGGGACACTCATCCATCATGTTCAGGTCAGGAAGCCTTTGATGGTCATAAGTAGTAGTTTTCTTTCTTGACATTTTGTTTTCATTTTGCACTCAGTTGTTTTAATTTTTTCTATTATTTTTTTCCTGTTTCCCAGTCTATTCAGCAGAATTCTGTTGAGCACATGATGTGATGTTTCTCTGTGCTAGAAATTTAAGAAGGAATTAAAGTCCCACTTGCCCTTGACCTCACAGTGTAGTTGGGGGGAAGAAATCACTATGTGAATTACGTGTTAGCATGGAGATGCTGTTTTAGTGCTGTGTAGTTTTAAGGAGGTTCTGTATGTAAAGTATCTGAGGACTTAATGATACGTACTGACATACACACAGATTGAGAAGAGAAATGTGGATAATTTTCTCTCTGTAGGTATTTCTTTCATCACTCACTATTTGACAAAGAATGCACGTAGACTTTAGGGAGTGATGTTATAATTATACCTTACAGCATCATGAGATGATCACATTTTTATGATTTTGAAACTAAACTTCTTTAGTTCATTTGATTATTCAAAAATTTGAGCTCATAGTAGGTTAGAGTAACATGATAGATTTCAGTGAATTCTACTATGTGGAAGGATGGTTAAATGTAGAGAATTCCATTGATACTTACATTCGTGCTTACATTAATACTAGATTAAAAATTCTCTGCATATAAATTCTCTAACATAGAAGGTATGGTATATCTTTTAAAGATTAAATTTTATTTATGTGTATGTGTGCATGTTACTCTCTCTCTGTATGCCACATGTCTGCAGGTATCTGCAGAGACCAGAAGAGGTTCTTGGATCCCATGGAACTGCAGTTCTAGGCAGTAGTGTGCCTCCTGACATGGATCCTGTGAACTAAATTCTGGTCCTCTAGAAGAAGAGCAAGCATTCTTAAATACTGAGCCATCTCTCCAGCTTCAAATTTCTGTATTCTTGAATGCTGATAGTGTGAAAATAAAAATGTAAAAATATTGACATTTAAAAATGAAATCTGATTTTTGAATACACTTGTTTTTGATTTTCAGTGATTTCTAAAAGAGTTTGCTTTGGTCTGATAAGAAAAGGTGCCTCGGCCTTGTAGCATGAGGTCTGCCTCTTGTTCATTCATGCTTTCATTGATATGGAAATATCTTCTGATTACAGCACATACTGGACCCTAAGTTGCAAATAGTGTGGCTCAGCCCCTATTTTAAGGAGAACATAGTCCAGCAATAGATGACATATGCAAGACATTATAATAGAAGGGGCAATGCAGGAACACAAGTACGACACATGATATCCACTTAGAGGACAAAGCAGATTTTGGGGGGAGATCCTTTAGGTTAGGATGAGAAAAGATTTGAGCTGAGATTTAAAGAAATAGAAAATTTACTGGGTGCTAGAAATGATAGATAGCAGGCTGGAGAGATGGCTCAGCGGTTAAGAGAACTGGGTGCTTTTGCAGAGGCCCCGGGTTCAACTTCCAGCACTCACATGGTGGCTAACAACCATCTATGTCTCCAGTTCCAGGGGATCCAATGCCCTCTTCTAACTCCGTGGGCATTGTATGACACGGGTGTACTTACACACATGCAGGCATTACACTCATACACGTAAAATAGTTATAATAAGTATAGTATGTTTTTGTAAAGGAAATGATAGATAGCAAAGCAAAAGCATTTCCCCTTGTGTTTGAGTTTAGAGAAATCATGCTTTGTGCAATTAATATATTCTAATAAAAAGGGAAAATGGGAATCTTGGGGTACTCGTGAATGAAAAATTATTTGGGGTTCAGTAAAAATGTACATAGCAAAAAATCTTAGGTGTTTGATTTGGAATGTCTGAGTGGTTCATCATAAAGGACTTTTTAATTAGATAAGAAACTTCATTATCTATTATTAGGACAAAAACGGAAAATGGGAAAGTAGTTTGGAGTCCTTTGTCATAGGCAAGTGAGAAGTATTGATGGCATGCATGGGAGTAGATGGGTTGCAAGGTGGGAAACTCGACAGAATCTTGATATTTAGAAATAGTCAATTGGTGATTGACAAGGATGAGTCTAGGAAAACATCCACACTGTTGTAGGTCTGGGATAGTGAATAGTATTGAAAAGTTGATATGATTGCATGAAAGGAAGACAACTTTTGTTTAGGCTCTGTTGTCTCTGGTAGAGGTAGTTGTAGTTATATGATAGGAGGTAGTTCATAATAACTATGATGGTTATAACTTATTTTTCCAAGCCTTTTTTGTATATTTTTATTGACCTATTTGTTTGTATTTATACACAGCATCCTAATCATCTTTATACCCCATCCTATCGGTACCCTCCCATAGCCACCCCCCCACTGGATTTCTTACATTCTGTCATTTATGTTAAGGTCTATCAAGTCAAGTTAGTGTCCCCTGATGTCCCTCAGTGCAAGTTCATCCACTGGGATTTAGTCAGCCTGTCTAGAGTCACTCCCTTGAAGATCAGCTCTTCCGTGCCCAGAAGTAAAAAAGAATCTGTTATTGGTTACAGTTGGACAGTAGTTCTTCAAAGACCAACAGGGAAACTAGAATGGATGGTCAATATAATGAAGGAGGATATATATGCCTTTGCATATATCCAAGTATAAGAACATGTACAGAATATCACAAAGTCCTTTCATGCTACTAGTAATGTAGGAATCTGGAAAGCAATTATAAGGGCTGGAGAGATAGCTTAGCTGTTAAGAGCGCTTACTGCTCTTCCAGAGGATGCCAGTTCAGTTCCCAACATCCACGTCTCATGACTGAGACCACCTATAACTCTAGCTCTAAGGGAATCAATTCCCTTGTCTGGCCTTTGTGGGTACCCACACGTACATGGACTCACATAAGCACAAGAATAAAAATGAAAATAAATCATAAAAATGTAAACTGACTTTTGTGCAAGGTGAAAGATAGGGGTTTAGTTTCATTCTTCTACAGGTGGAAATCCAGTTTTGCCAGCACCATTTGATGAACATGCTGTCTTTCCTCCAGGGAATGTTCTTGGCTCCTTTGTCAAATATCAGGTGGCTGAAATTGCACGTACTCATATTTGGATCTTCAGTTTTGTTCCATTGATCTATGGGTCTATTTTTGTGCCAGTACCATGTTGTTTTTATGACTATAGCTCCGTAATACAGATTAATATCTGGTATAGTAACCCCCCCCAGCATTGTTCTATTCTTAGTCCCGTGCTTGGGGTTGTTTTGGCTATCCAAGGTCTTTTGTGCTTCCATACGAGTCTTAGGGTGTTTTTTTCCAATTCTGTGAAAAATGTCATGGGGATTTTGATTGGCATTGCATTGAATCTATAAATGGCTTTTGGTAGGATGGTCATTTTCACGATATTAATTCTTCCAATCCATGAGCATGGGAGGTCCTTCCATCTTCTGATGTCTTCCTCAATCTCTTTCTTTAAAGATTCAACATTTTCATTGTAGAGGTCTTTAATGTCTTTGGTCAGGTTTATCCTGAGATTTTATTTATTTATTTATTTTTTATTTTTTGCAGCTATTGTGAAAGGGAGTGTTTCCATATACTCGTTCTCTGATTGCTTATTATTGGTATATATAAAGGCAATAGACTTTTGTAGATTAATTTTGTAACCTACCACTTTACTGAACGTGTTAGTAATTTCTAGGAGTTTTCTGGTGGAATTTTTGGCATGTCTTAGATATAATATCATATCATCTGCAAAAATGGATAATTTGATCTCTTCTTTTCCAATTATTACTCCTGTAATTTCTTGTCTTATTGTTCTTGTAAGAGTTTCAAGCACTGTGTTAAAAAGGAGTGAAGAAAAAGCTATCTGCCAGTTCTTCTTTAAGTCATCTCAGAAAGGAGTCTATGTAGAGTCTATTGATTGATTGATTTTTTAAAGACAAGGTCTCATTATGTAGCTAAGTGCTGAGATTAAAGGTGTTTACAAACCAAAAAGAAAAAATTGTGGTGAAAATGTTACTACCAAGCTTCAACAACACTATGAAACTTATCACTGTTGCTATAATTTGAATTTTCTTTCACTCCTTTTCTAAATCCTCCAAGTTTTTCAATACAATCATGTAATTTTTTTATGCAATTGTAATAAACTATTTTGTGGTGTTGGGGAGAACAAAAAAAAGGAGTGAATCTAGTGGACAGCCTTGTCTGGTTCCTGATTTCAATGGGAATGCTTCCAGTTTTTCTCCATTTAGAATGATGTTGGCTGTGGGTTTGTTATATATGGCTTTAATATGTTGAGGTATGTTCCCTCCAGTTCAATTCTCTCTAATACTTTGAACATAAATGCATGTTGAATTTTGTCAAAGGCCTTCTTGCATCTA
>NW_008338999.1:5071011-5074656 GCF_000622305.1 Nannospalax galili
ATCATTCGATTTCATGTCTTATAGGTTTTATACTGAGTTCAATATTGTATAATTGTATTAATTCAACTGTGAACCTAAAAATTTATAGCCAATTTTGAAAGAAGAAAAAAAATGTAAACTGAAAGACTTATTAAAACATTGATTTTGTTTTTTTTTTTAGAATATTTTGATGAAATGAAAGAATACGGCCCTATTCATATTCTGTGGTCAGCCTCAGAGGAAGACCTGGTTGATACACTGAAAGGTGTAGCCAGCTGCATTGACAGGTGCTGTAAGGCCACCGAGAAGCGGATGACTGGCCTCTCTGAGGCCTTGCTCCCTGTCATCCATGAGTATGTGCTTTACAGTGAGATGTTAATGGTAAGAACATCTATCAAATCTCAGTGCTATTCTTGACTTGATTCTAAGCAATGTGAAAGAATTCTTGATTTCTGTTTCTTCACCACTTTCTCCTGTCCTAAATGAATGTTTTGCATATAGATGCTCATGAAATATTTGTTCACTGTATCTGTGAATCCTTGGTGGGAAGACCATGTTGAAAATGACTAGAGTACCCAATGACAAAACCAGCAGTTCATAAGATTATCATAAATCTGACTCATCTACCATCAAGATTTACTTAGGGATTTTGCCAGACCTGGTAGTACATTCCTTTGATCCTAGCACTTTTACTCTGAGATCCAGGCCAACCTGATCTACGTAGAGATTTCTAGAACAGCTGGGGCTACAGAGAGACCCTGTTTCAAAATACCAAACCAAACCCAAACAAAAAGATTTACTTAGGGATTAGTTTTATAAAATTCTTCTCCATATTTTTCTCTTTTCTTTTTTCTGTGCTTTATAGATTTCTTAAGAGTTCCTTTCCCACATCTGGGTATATTTGATGTAGTAATATACTTAGCACTATTATGTAGAAAATGTTGAACAGGATCTTTGTGTTTGTCCTGTCTTCTACTTGCTTCTGAAAAGAAATCCTCCAAGTTAAAGTGTTTCCCTTACACCATTTGAAAGGCTTTTATTCTCACTGTATTGAAGTTTTCATTCTTCTTCCTCAGTTTTACTTAAGATTTCCAGATATTTGGATGTGGAAAAGTGTTTTCTGTCCTGTATTGCCCTGTGCTCTCAGCACTTTGCAGAGTCAAACTGGTGCCTCCTGGTCTCCAGTGTTTTGATGTGATACTCAAGGAAGGTCCACTTGCATTCAGACATTGCCTTTTCTGTTTATAGTTGGATCCATGTCTTATTTCTGATTTTACCCTTGGTTTAAGAGATTTTGCTTCTATCTTGGTAAGAAAAGGTGCCAGAGTCTTTTAACGTGAGATATTTTTCTTTTTTTAAAACCATGTTTAGACTTAGAGAGTCATTAAATCTTGTGTGAACTTTTCAGACTTTGGATGTTTCCTGCTTTTTGGGAGTCTTTATAAACAAGCTCCCCTTGGTTTCTGACACCTCCTTGCCACATTGCTGAGAAGTCCCCTGATCCTCTCCATTTCCTTGGCCATGGCTGCTGGTCTTACTGCATTATCCATCTCTCCTTGTGGCTCTTCAGAGATCTGATTTCTCTCTTTTCTTCTGTTAATTAGATACTGTGTCCCCCAAATAGTAGGTCAAAATAGAAATTATGCAAGTAAAATCTTGTATAATTAAAATTCTGAAAAATTATAATAGCTACTAGAAATCATTATTATATAGGTCCTCAATAGATTGAATTATTTAAGGTACCTATGATATTATCAGTGGTTTTATATTGCTTTTTTGGTTTTGTTTACATTGAGATAATTTCTTCTGAGTTTAAATAATATATAGTGGTACCTTGAGAAAAATTACTTAAATTTGTGTAATTTTCACTAGGTATCTTATGAAATAACCTCTTACTTAAAATATATTTATGAATATGAAGTCCAGTACTTTGTAAAAACAGGCCTTAAATATGGGGGACTAAATTGAAATATTAATCATTTGCATTAGAGGAAGAGCTCTCCAGATCTGCTCTGGTAGACTTGCCTGCTGAAGGTGGCAAAGTTCCCGCCTCCTCCCTGGCTTTGCTGTCTTTCCTTAGACCCTCCCCCATCATGCAGTTGAAGCTCACTCATTGTATGGGAGGGGTGACTGTCTCTCTCCCTTTCTAGGGAGTCTCTTAGGGTTCAGACATCCCTCTATCTCTTGTTGGTCCTTCAAAAGACAGGCCTATCCAACACAGGCAAAACACCATCACACATACTTTTTTAAAAAATTTAAATATTGAGTGCTAATTTTGCTAGGAGAGTGACTTGACTCAATACTTCTCAAAACATATTTTAACCTAATGCCTCCAAGATCTCATTCGAAAACTGCAGAGACATTTCATTTGACTTCCTTATACCTCACTACATCTAGATGCTCCTTTTGTAAATCATTTCTTTTGTTCTGCACTTCCTGGGTTGCTGGTTGAGTTGTTTGCTCAGCCAAAGTCAGTTATAGTATTTCCTTAATTACCATTGTGAAGAACAGTGCAAGATGATCACAAGTGATGAGTAGTCATGCTTGTTTAAGACTGTGGATTGTAAGACAATTAAAAGATGACTAGAATTCATGTACTATGAATTGAAAGATGACTACATATCATGCCTATGAAGTTTAAGTCTATGAGTTTTTTTTAAACTTTTTTTATTTTAAAATTTTATTATTTTTATTTTATGTGTATGTGTGCATTGCCTGCATGTAGGTAAGTGCACCCATGTCGTGCAATGCCAGCGATCAGAAGAGGCTGTCAGATCCCCAGGGCCTGGAGTTACGGACAGTTGTTAGCTGCCATGTGGTTGCTGGGATTCGAACCTGGGTCTTCTGCAAGAACACCAGTGTTCTTAACCGCTGAGCCATCTCTCCAGCCCCAAGTCTATGACTTTTAAGGCAATTGAGTTACCAAAGAAAAGACAACAGAAAAGATAGGCAGAATTGATTAAAAATGTAGATGACGTCTGCATTTCCATTGATTCACAGGGTGCTTTAAGTTGAATACACCGAATCATGAGAGTATGATTATTCAAGAAAATAAGGCGGGACTGTCAGTTGAAAAAGCCATAATTTCTCATCAAAATTTGGCTAATTGATGAATATAAATTTTGAGCTACATTGAAATTCTTAGGATGTGAATGCACACTTCAGCTCTCTGATTTCCAGTGTAGTTGGTAGTTTGATTGACTGTCCTGTTTTGGTCAAATGAGATGCTCCACCAGTTGTAGCTTTCCAGGAAATGGCCCATGTGATCTCTCATGTGCACCCATGGGCAGTAGAGTATGTTTTCAGTAAGCTCATTGACCTTGGTTGCTTATTTTCTTCTTTGCTCTTTTTGGAGACCTTGGTATCAATTTACTAAGCATGCATATAATACTTAAACTGATAAAAAATATGCATTTGGGAAACTAATAAAACATTTATGAAAATAATTTTTAAATAATTTCTTAGAGTTGAGATTTTAAAAGTTAAAGCAATCTACTCTGTAAAAATATTGCATCTAGCTGGGCATAGTGGTGCACGCCTATAGTCCTAGCTCTTGGGAGGCAGAGGCAGGTGGATCTCTGTGAGTTCAAGGCCAGCCTGGTCTACATAGTGAGTTCCAGGACAGCTGGGGCTACAGGGAGACCCTGCTTCAAAAAGACCAAAAAA
>NW_008338999.1:5075668-5089093 GCF_000622305.1 Nannospalax galili
GCCTGAGGATATCGCTAACATATTCCTGGTGGCTATTTGTATTCTAAAATGTAAATTTTGTTATGGAAAATATTGCAACAAAACCCAATTTACTTTATCTTTTTGTTTTAATTTCAAGGGTGTTATGAAAAGAAGAGACCAAATACAAGCAGAACTGGATTCCAAAGTTGAAGCTTTGACCAACAAAAAGGCTGATGCTGGTCTGGTATGACCTTAAGTTTGTTAATAGAGTCACTTAGAATTCATTGTCTAAAATGTCCTTGAAAACATAGAGCTTCATTATGTGATTATTTCTAAGTATTCAACAAATATACTAAATTTCTCCTGAAATGTATCTATCACATATTGAGTGCTGTGTGTCTTCAGGCCCAGCAATGATGTTTTTCTGCCTTTCTGACTTACATTGACTCAGACCGTAAGGACAGTGGGAATTTGATGTTTTTAAAGGGACATGATGTGTTAGAACATCTGTTGAGTGCCCTGCATCACTGCAGGCCAGTACTTCGTGAGCGAATTCATGTTTCGCTAGTTTGATAAGGTAGTAATACAAAATAAGGTAATTTTTTTGTATGCTAGTTATTGTCAAAATCTTAAAAAATAAACTATATTTTGTTTCCATATATACTCTCTTAACAATGTAGATGTTTGCAACCATGAAATGCAGTGTTATAATGCATTCTTAGATTTGGCCATCATGGACCCTCATTCATTCTCACTTTGGACCATCATTTTTGACTACTCTTCTCCCTTTTTCCTGGAATATTCTAAAGCAATGAATTTCTCACATTACATTGTCTTAGCCACATTTTACTATTTGTATTTTACTTTATTTTCATATCTTCAGCATATTACTACCAGATTGAAATTAGTATTTTCATTTTAAAATTGTGGAATAGGTGGAAGGTAGAGAGTCCCTCCCCTGTGTCTGTGGTTCCTCACCTGTGTATATGTAGCTGTTGAAACACAGATACAGGATTGGGGTGGGGTGGGGGCAGATACTGTTAGTTATGTGCATCAGTCCATACTGCTTCTCACAGTGAATGTATGGAAGAGAGAAGTTGACTCTCCTTCTCGTTACTTATATTGGATACTCTATAGAGGATACATTCTTAATTTAAAAATATTTAGATTGGCATTGAGTACAGTATTAAGTGCACTTTGGTCAAGTTGGTGGCAGGGGATTCCTCAAAGCCACTTGAGAACCTGTAGTGCTGTGACCTTCTCTATCAGATCTGGCAAGGGAATTCCATTCCTCCCTTTTGCATTGATTTTCTCCTTAGCTTTAATCATTTTATAGCATATTATTTCAACCTCATTCATAATCTCCTCCCTCCCTCTTTCTCTCTCACTTGTCCTTCCCTCCCTGCTTTCCAGTCCATAATCTAACCACATTATGGGAAGGAATTTGTGATTTGTTTACTGCCTATCCAGTGCTGGTCACCTAACAGATAGTGACAGAATAAGAATCATGGCAACTGCTTTGCTCCATGGAAACATACTGAAGGCTGAAATCAAGAAGTCTCTTTAAATTCAATTTTGTGCTGAGACTTCTTTAAAATGCAACTTTGAATTTGACTCATATGTTTCTTAACTTTGTATATTTTCCTAAACTGAAATTTTGTTCTTCTAAGTAAAATATGAGTTGGGGCAGGGGTAATGGTGGGCTGCTGTGAAAGAGTTAGAAAAAGGAATTCATAAGTGAAGATAAGAAGAAATATATAACTATGTAACTGAAGGAGATAGTCATATTTATCTCAAGATGAAAAGAGAAGATGATCACCCAAGGCAAACTAGCTCCTGTGTGTGTGTGTGTGTGTGTGTGTGTGTGTGTGTGTCCATCCATCTGTATGTGTCTGTGTGTCTGTATGTATTTCCTGTTTAGAGTTAAATAGAAGGGGAAGGTGATTGGAGAGATAGATAGATAGATAGATAGATAGATAGATAGATAGATAGATAGATATAAATTGTATTTGCATCATTTGAACTTTAGAAATCGTTTCTATTTGTTAAATGATGTTAAAGAGATTCAAACTAGGGGTAGGCAAAATTTTGTGCTTGACTAAATACTAGAGACTGTTTTTTTGAAGAATAGCCAGGTGTGGTGACACACGCCTTTAATCCCAGCAGAGGCAGAGGCAGGCAGATCTCTGAGTTAATGGCCAGCCTGGTCTACATAGTGAGTTCCAGGACAGCTGGGGCTACAAGGAGACCCTGTCTCAAAAAGACAAAAAAAAAAAAAAGAAAAAAAATTTTTTTTGAAGAATAGTAACATGATTTTCAAGTCCACAAATGACCTACACACATATTTTTAAATGACAGGAAGTTTCATTGGGACTGTTCCAGCTTCAAAATCACAGGAAGCACAACAAGCTTAAATCTGATCATGACTAGGATTTTCCTAATGCAAATTTTTAAAGATATGTAGTTATTCATTTGGCTTTCAAATATTATTTTCTTATTTCTCCATACCACTTCTTTGATATCTTATTATAGCCTAATGGTCAATCTGCATATATAATTTCATTTGTATATGCATGAGAGAGAGAGTGTATGTTTGTGTAATGCCCGCTGTATTTAATAACCTCATGTTGTTGTAAAATTGGGGAAATTTGAAACTTTAATTATGTGCATTAAATTCTATGACATATTTGAAAGAGGTATGTTTAAAGGGATCATTACAAATTTCTTTTTGATTTGTGTATATTCATTGACAGGTGTTTAAAAATTTGTTGTTGTTTATTCTTTTACTATCCATCAAAACAGAGTCTTTATATAATTTGCAAGGATTGATTTAATGATTTGTGAAATTCCCCATTTGCATTTTAAAATAATGTGTTTACAAGTCATTTCACTTCTGAATGCCTACATGTCATGATGTGTCTTTAGTAACCTTCCAAGTCACCCACAAATAAATCTGCCACCACTGGTCACTGAACAACCAAAAAGAAGTTGCTTAGAAATGTGCAGGATGGAGTCTCCATGGAAACCTGCCCTGGTGAGGTCCTTCTAAGAAGCAGCCTTTGCAGTCACCATGGCGACCCTGGCAGAGAACTGAATATAGCAATCTGTCTGGTTGTTTACCATGGCAACTGAGATGGGACCACTTTGGAGACAGCCCTGGGGCCATTTCTATGGAGACCTGCAGCTGCCTTTGGAGGCTTTATCAGTAGCTTTGGGGTGGGATTCTAGATGCAAAGCCATTAAAGCAACACATTATGAGAAGGTCATGACATGAAGCTCCACTATGTAGGGCAAAAATTAGGAGGGTTGTGTTCACTGGGTAGAAAGATAGCAGTAGAATAGCTTTTCCAACATCATGCTGAATATGTCAGCTGACCTTTGAGCATGTTGGGTAGTGTGTAAATACAAGACTGTAGTCTTTTTTCCTTTACCTGTAAACTGCATGCATGCAGTAACTAATAATGATATTACCAACTACTGTTACTCATCACAGAAATATGCTCACCACAGTCCTGCGGTTTTATATAAACTAAGCCTGTGTTTGAGAGTGAGTTCTTGCATTGATTACCTAAGTTCTTGTGAAGTGAATGCCTTTTAGAGTTTGTGCTGAGTAGCACTTAACCCTGCAGCATTACATGAATGACTTCAAAGTGACCTTTGTTTTGCTTCATAAGATATTTAGAATGCTCATTTCAAAATCAGCTCATTTGTTTACTTAAAGTTTTGTTATTTATACTTTGGAATTAGATAGATTAGAAACAAATCCTAGCTCACCTGCTTATTAACTTTGACATAGCACAAATTTTGTAAACTTCCTTTATCCTCTTTTGCCACCTATAATTAGGAGAAATTGTTAGTATCTTTCTAATAGGCATATTTAAAGATTGAATGATATAATGGAAGTAAACTGCTATATTATAGTAAGATCCCAGTAACTGCTAGCTGTTGTTGCTTTGATGAATAAATAGAAGTGGTATTTGAGTTAGGTCCTATAAAATGATGATTACATTGATGAGTAAGGAGAATGTTTTGTATAGAATGGGTCTTATTAAAGGTGGTATAAGTTCAAAGTCATGCTAAATTGGGAAACTGGAAGGATATATGGGGTCCAGGGTCAAGGCTGCCGAGAGGATGTGGTTTACAGACTGCCAGTCAGCTGGGCAGGGAGCCTCCTTTTTCATCAGATGAAGGAATGGAAATTTCATATTTGGGGAACTGGGGATCCAGTGAGACCCTGAACTGAAGAGGTAGCAGTGAGTTGCAGAGAGGAATTAACTGGAGAGAGAGGTAGTAGGAAAATAGATTCCTTGTTACTTCATGAAGGAAGGGTTGCACTACTGTCATCTCTAACTGGTAAGGCAGACATGTGTCGACTCTCCTCACTGAGCAGTAGACTAAGAAATGAAGAAGGAACTTGGAGATGTGCTGCTTGACATCACAATTGTATGACATTTAGGATAGAGGTATTCAACAAAAGCTTCTGAACCAAATTTGAGTACCTACCATGAGAGTCATATTGGAAGCAGAAGACAGGTCAAAAAGGCAGGTCTTCATGAGGCTCATGTTTCAGTGGGTGAAAAAAAAAAAAAGAGGTAAATAATAGTTCGAAATTACTGTTGTGTGGTGATGAGTATGGAGACAGAGATGGGAGCAGTGCAATTTAAAATGAGCAGTCAAGGAAGATCTAACAGAGAGCTAATGCTTAAGTATTATCCCCTGAGAGACTAAGCCTTTCATGCAGAGAGGACAGAGAACGCAAAGAGATGGTCTGACTGCAAATTCTAAGAAAAGCAAGACGGCCACAGTTGTTAGAATAAAATAAAATAAGTAAAGATGCATCAGAAGAAGTCAGAGAAGTAAGCAGACTTTAGAAGATGTAAGGTCTTTGAAGGGTTGGCTCTTAGTGAAAAAAGAAGAGGGCAGTTGTACAAAGGAGGGACACCATCACTGTACAGATGTAAAAGGGCTCCTCTACTGAAGATGAGCAGGAGATGATATCACTGTGTTTCTTGCAGGGACTGGGGAAAGCCAATGCTGGTAATTTTTATAATCCTAGGGAGGAAGAGATGCTTGGACCAGGGAGGAAAGGGTATGAAGTGATCAGATTCTGAGTATCTTTGGTAGGAAGAGCTGTTTGTTAGTTGGTGTGTTATGCAATGTGAGATTAGAGGAGGCAAGAAAGATT
This sequence comes from Nannospalax galili, assembly GCF_000622305.1. Lineage (NCBI taxonomy): Eukaryota > Metazoa > Chordata > Mammalia > Rodentia > Spalacidae > Nannospalax > Nannospalax galili. Next base: position 5,080,815 of record NW_008338999.1, read on the forward strand.
CTGGAATTTGGGTGCTGAGTGGATGGAATAGTATAATTGACATTAATTGGGATGAGAAAGCCTTTTGGAGAACCATGTTTAAAGGGGATTTTGAAGAAATCATATTTGGTCATGTAAAATTGATGTGCCTTTGAGATATCAAAGTGAAAACTTTAAGTAATGAATTATACAAACAAATGAACAAACAGAACCCCATGGGTTAAGGTAGGGGTCCAGCTGGAGATATGTATTTTAAAATATTAGCAAGTGGATGGCATTCAAAACCATAGGATTAGTTGAGGTCACTAAAGGTAGGGAAAGCAGAAGAAATAAGACGAGGTTGGGCTTTGGCTTACTCCAACATTAAGAGATCATTGATAATGGAAAAATCAAAAAATGAATGACTGGTTTGATACAAAAGGAAGGGATTGACATAGCTTGGCTGCTAATGGGTAATTAGACCAGTGAATGAAGTAAAAATATCTAATTAGGGTCATTCAACATTTTAATCACAATTTGACATAGAATCATTAATGTAAATGGAGGCAGAATATTTATTTTTCTATTTTATTTGTGTTTTGCCTGCATGTATGTAAGTTGCATGTGTGTAAGTGCACCCATGTCATGTGCTCATGGAAGTCAGAGAAGGGCATCAAATACCATGTAACTAGAGGTACCAACAGTTGTTAGCTGCCATGTGGGTGCTCGGACCCGAACCCTGGTCCTCTGTAAGAGCAGTCAGTGCTCTTAAATACAAAGCATCTCTCCAGCCCCCAGGTAGAATATTCAAAGATGCAGTGAGTTGAGTTATGTGCTCTGATAAAGACGGTGTTCAGTGAAAGGGATGAAGGAATAAAAGTATGAGAACAACGAGGATTCCGAGGAGAAGCTAATATGTGTGGGGCTGTGCGCTTTGCAGTTTGGTTAAGTTTTCAGCCAGAACTTCTGTTTGAAAATGCTTGTTCACTTCCCCACTTAACTGTAAAGTAAATAAAGTTCATCTGTGGTGCTAAATAAGGCTGCTTATCCTTTTTATTTTTATTTTTATTTTGGAATGAATGACATAGTTTTTCCACTCAAAGCAGCATTCAAATATAAATGAATATGAATACATTTGACATTTAGCAATGTGTGCATTGACTGGAATTTGGATCCAGATATAATGCCATAGCTGTTCAGTGGTATATTTATCTGAGAAAAAAACTGCATTTTCATAAGATCGTTATAATATGGATTTGCATATAGCCGTGCTCAGTAGCGCCAAACAGACACCAAATCTATTCAAACTGGTCCTTGCTCTGTATGGTTTGCTATTTTTAAAACAATGTTTTACTCTCCTCTTCAAATTGTAGTTATTAATTTAGAAATGATCTTGCTGGTGTGCTAAATCTACACAGAGAAAGTTTGCCTTCTCTCTAATTCCTGGAAGGTAGAGGAATTGATGTAGTAAGCTGTAACCATGGTAGGGGATGCAAGCTGCATCTTCTTAGATATCTGCTGGTTCACCTCTCTCCCTCTAAATTGTGCCTTCTTATATGCCTCATTTCCTAATACAATCCATTTTCCCCTCACTCTCTTTGTATGTGTGTATGTGCAGTATGCATGTATGTATGTATGCATGCTCTTATGTTTGTCGGTGAACATGTTTGTGCAGGTATATGTTCACATATGTATATGTGGAAGCCAGAGTTGACATTGTCTTAATTGTTCTCACTTTATGTATTAAAGCAGGCTATCGCACTGAATCTGGTGCTTGCTAATTTGTGTAGTCCAGCTAACCCAACCTGCTCCAGAGATCACCTACATCTGTTTCTCCAGTGCTGGGATTACAGATGGGCTGCCATACCCACCTGGCATTTATGTGGGTGCTGGGGACCCAAATTCTGTTCCTTATACTTGCATGACAAATACTTTGTCCACTGAGCCATCTCCCTGTCCCTGCATTCTTCTCTTCTTGTCTGTTTTCATCTCTGTGTCTCTCTCACATAGATCCACAGACAACATGTGTATGTGCTTACTCAGTCACAAAGCATGTGAGTGTCCAAGGGAAAGAAAAGGGGCTTTCTCCTTGTGTATTTCTTCACTGGTTTATCTGAAATGGCATCTGGCAACCTTTTCCTCAGGATTTAGAGTCAGGATTATAAAAAGTCCTGATAAAATCAATCACAAGGCATCTCTCCCTCTCAATGTTCTTTTGCTAGCCTGTCATTTAGGACTTCATTGGTTTGTCTGGTAGGAAATTAAATATATATATATATATATATATATAATGTGTTTATTTAAATAAACTTGTAAAAGATAGTTTTAAAGAAAACACTAATGCATATTTGATCAAAGTAGTAAAAGATGTTGTCCATGAATAAGGGGCTATTTAGCCTGGAATCTGATTGGAAATGCACCATGTTGTTTTTTTCTTAGTCTTTTGCTTCCATGCCTCTAGCATTTCCAAGTACAGTAGTCACTGAGAGGAGTTTTGAAGATAAGAACTTAATTCTAGTTCCAAAACTGCATATGATTCAAGGCCCTGCTGAGCCCACAGCATCATGTGGCAGAGGTCACTGCCTTTGTAGTTACGAATACTTTACTTACATTCTGCTTGGCTTTTCTCAGTTACTAAAGATGTGAGCGAGGAGCGCCTTCCTAGAGTATTGTCAAGCCACCGTATTAAAACCCTTATCCTAATGCTGAATCAGAGTTAGGTTGGAATATTTTGGGTAAATATTAGAAGGCCTTTCTTTGAAGTGTGTTTGGAGCCTTTCATTCTACTCAATCAAAATTTGGAAAGCTGTAGCTGTGGTTTTGCTTGTTAAACACTCACATTGTTTTTATAAAAGAAAAGCAAAGAAGTGAGTTGGAGAATCGGCTCAGTGATGTAACCCTTGCCTACCATGTATAAGGCCCTGGGTTCAATCCCCAGCACCAAAGAGCACCGTTTGTTTAAGGGGAAAGAAAGGCAGCATTCTACCTGCCGAACAGTCATTTTCCCATTTGCCCAGCTAGTCACTCTAGACTATCGAATAGATACTTTAATGTTTCTGCATTTATGCAGACTATTCAAAAGTATTTGCAGAGCATATGGAATTGTTTTAGCTAAGCCACAGTTTGGTACTGTGTCATCAGTATGCCATGAAGGGCATTTAAATGTGAGCCATTAATCTACTTTTGCTTAGCATCAGCTGCACTGAGTTTGTCATTGCTTCCTTTCTGAGAAAGCTTTCATTCCTCCCAGCACCAGCATTGAGCTTCTTGCCTCCTGAGTAGTATGTCTCCCGCCTTCACATCTTGGCTTTATACTTGATCTGATTTCCCTTTGCAGCCCACACATTCTGTTAGTTATGAGACTGTGGAGAGCCCTATTCTGGTCTACTGCTGTCTGGCACATGTGTCTTTTGTAGGTGGCTTAGCCACAAGGCTGGCTTTACCATGTCTTAGTCGTATGCTAAAGTTCTCTTTTACACTATCATCTTTAAGACTTATTTTTAGTTATGTATGTGTGGATATGCCACATGTGTGCAGGTGCCCGCAAAGCCAGAAGAGGGTGTTGGTTACCTTGGAGCTGGAGTTCCAAGCAGTTCTGCCATATGTGGGTGCTGGGACTGAACTCTTCCTCCAGAAGAGCAGCAAGTGCTTTTAACCAATAAAGCCATCTCTCCAGCCCTTGTACTGTTGCCTTTCTCCACTTTCTCTTTTTAAATGAATAAAGAACAATTTAGGAAGCCAGAAGTGAAACATAGGAACTGAAGGCAAAAGTTCAAGATCATCTCAGAAGACACCAGCCGTTTCTATACAGCATATTTTTGACCTGATTTGTGTTAGTCATTTCTTTTGGAATGCACAAACAGCAGCATGTCCTCTGTGAATACAAACCTGAGTTGTGAATGATTCCTGGAACTCTGACCCAGAAAACTGATCAGGAGTTACTTGAGGTTGAAATGATACTGCTAAAATACTGCCAACGGAATTCCGTATGGCGTAGCTATGTATTAAGGCATACTACTCTGAAAAAAAATATATATAAACTTGTAGTGTTGCATATGGCCTCTGTGTGCTTATGCTGAGAGAGACCAGGAGGAGCGGGAAGCCCAAGACAGACTGAAGAAAGGGCAGTGTTCCTTTGTAGATTGCTTCCCAAGGGAAGGTTGTAAGCTGTGGGTCTTTCTCCAGAAACGTTTTTTTCCATCCCTGTCTTCATTGCAGCAGGAAAAGAAACAGATTTGGATAAGTAAAGGGAGGAGTTTAAAATTCCACTCCTGTTTCTTTCCAGGCATTAAAAAGCTACTATTTCTGGTGTTTGGATTGTGATTTGCTTTGTGGGGTCCTCCCGCCATGAATATAATAGTTTAAACAGCTGTCCTATGCAGACACTCAAGAGATTCAATTTCTTTTTAATTTAAACATTTTGTTAATAAAAAATGTGTCCTGAGGGTCTGTCTTGCATATCTCTTTCACTCCCAGCCCTGCTTGGACACTCAATAAATATTTGATTATGCTTAGAGCAATAACACCTTGGGAGCCAGAAGCCTGCAGAGAGATTTGGTTCATCCTTCTTTAACTTGCAACCTTAATCAGACATTAGTTATTCTTTATCTATGAATGTCCAGAAATAATGCTTACTTTAAGGAAAGTTTTTTAAAGAAGAATGCATGGCTTTAAATCTAGAACTTCTATTACTAAAAATTTTGGTAAGTTACAGTATGAAAGTATAACATATTAGAGACTATGTAATAACATCTTAAAACATATTTAAAGTATGAACAACTTAAGTAGTATTTTAGACTTTTAAAAATGAAGTCAAGCTGGGCATGATGGTATATACCTGTAGGCTTGTTACTGGGGAGGCTGGGGCAGGAGGATCATGAGCTCAAGGTCAAACTGGGTTACATATATTGAGACCTTGTCTCAAAGAAACAAAATGCCAATAGTTTATGTTTGCTTCTTAACATAGTTCAGCTATCAGTACAGTAAGTGATTATTTATTTATGCATTTCTAGACTTTGGAGAGTAAGCTTTGTTTCTACTGACTCTTATTACTTCAAAAGTCAATTTAGTAGGAGGGAAATATGTGATCACATGACCATTCAAGTTTCAAAATATATCCTAGGGCCTGGAGAGATGACTCAGTGGTTCACTGGTTGCTCCTGCAAAGTACTTGGGTTCAGTTGCCAGCACCCACATGGTGGGTAACAGCAGTCCTTTACTCCAGGATCAGGAGACCCGATGCCCTCTTCTGACCTCCGTGGTCCTTGCAGGACATGGGTGCACTTACACACATGCAGGCAATACACTCATACACATAAAATAAAAATAATAAAATGTTTTTAAAAATACATTCTAGCCTCAAACCAGTGCTTTCTGCTTTCCTTCAATGACTGTCTTTTGCTCTATATTGCTCTATATTATTTACCATCTTTTGCTCTATATTGTGAAAATGTAGGAGAATGCCTTTGTTGTTAAACACACACTACTCGGGGTTATGACCAGAAGGTTCCCAGCTTACTCTCCAGTGGTTCAAAGGGAAAATAGAAGATCATGAACAGTACTTGGAAATATTTTGACATCTGTCACTCTAAGATACAAAATTTAAATGCGTACATCAAATTATAACATCATCCACTGAGTGAGGTAGGTAGTAGCTGAATCTCATTTTGTAGATAAGAAAACTGAAGTGGAGAGAGCCAGTCAATAAATATATTTATAAGCATATTTAAAAATAAACAGTAAATCAATGGTTATTATTTCCTTTAATGTGCAGGCCTTAGATGGAAGAGAAGCCATAACAAGTAAGACTGAGCTCCCCCATCTCTAAGCAGCTTGCAATCTACTGGAATGAGCCAGAAAACAAGGTGAAAATATTAAATGACTGTGATAATTTTAGATAGTCATTAGTCTATGAAGAAAATATAATGATGTGACAGTGACTACCAGAAGAGGAAGAGAATTGTAGTTACAGTGACTAGCAAAGGTGTTCACAGGTAGGTAGTGCTGAGAGAAGACCTGTCATCATAGGGGCAATTTGTTCTAAGTCCAAAGTACAGCATTCAGTATATATATATATATCAAAGAAGGATCCACATGTGCCTGAAGAAATGAACTCAGCAGGTTCCAGAGCTTGGCCAAAGCCTTTGAAGCTAGAGTGTATGACAGAGGGCTAGGGACAGTGTCAGGAGGTCAGAAAGCACACAGCAGAGCCCGCAGGCCTTGCCCTTTATCCTGGCTGCAGTGGAGAACCTCGGCACTGTTTTAAGGCAGAAGTGTTATAATTTGATGTGCACATTTAAATTTTGTAACTCAGAGTGTCAGAACATTACCAAGTACTGCTCATGATCTTCTACTTTCCCCTTGAACCACTGGACAGTGAGCTAGGAACTTTCTGGTCATGTGGGGACGTAAAGGCCCCGTCTTGCCAAGGTGGCACAGAGAGGAAGTTACTGGGGTGCGGCCTGACATGTTTTGAAAGTCTGACAGATATTTCTGCACTGCTGAGGAGTGCATGATCAGCACGTGATCATCCTTAAGATATACCCTCATGGGGGAGGGGGGATTTCCAGATGGCTTTATAAGCTCTGCAATGCCTGCAATAAATGAGTTCCTGCTTGACTAGACTCCCCGGTAGTCTGATTGTTCCCGGTGCTGGGGGTGGCAAGCGCTGGCGAACAGCGCACTTACTCATCCCCAGTCATCCTTGCACAGGGGTCGCAGGTTCAAACCCCCCGCAACTCGTGCCCAGCGTGGCACTCAAAGGAAGGTGAAAAGAAAAGGATTGGGGCCAATCGAGAGTCTGGGGTAAGCGAGACCTGAATGATGGGTAATGCAATTAATAAGCCTGAGGACCCGGTGCTTAAGGCACTGAGAGGTATGCTTAAAAGTAGGGGGTTGGATCTGTCAGATACAGCAGCTCAAAAGTTTTGTACAGAGGGCATTCATTTGGCTCCCTGGCTACTTGGGGCTAATGTTTTTACTGGGGATACATGGGAATGTGTGGAATGTCTAGCTAGACAAAGGGAGGTTCAATTGGGGATTGATCCACCACTGGGGCTCTCAGAAGTGAAACCAAAAGCAGCCAAAGTAACAAACGGCACCTTGGGCGTGCCCTGGCCAACTTCAGGGCTTCAGATGGAGCTAAAGGGGAGGTGCAAGCCCTGGTGGCGGCAGGGTTATCCGCCAACCTCATAGGATATTTTGGGGGATGCACAGGCCTGCATAACCACTAATAACAAAACCTTTTATGATGACCTTTTGATTACAGGGGGGACCCAAAGAAAGACCATTGGGTTCAACCCAAAATCTAGGGGCCACTGCCTCTCAGGTTCCGGCTATCCGGTGGTCCCCTGGGTCACCGGTATGGGTGGAGTAGTGGCCATTGCCTGAGACAAAGCTACAGGCTTTAAAGGAAATTGTGCAGGAACAATTATGGTTGGGCCACATCTGGCCTTCTATAAGTCCATGGAACACACCTGTTTTGTTATTAAGAAACCCTCTGGCAAATGGAGAATGTTGCAAGACTTGCATAAAGTTAATGCTAGGATGACCCTAGTGGGTACATGCTTAAGGGGACTGCCTTGGATCCCTGCTATTCCCTCAGATTTATTTCTTGTAGTTATAGACATTAAAGATTGTTTTTTTTTTCCTATCCCTTTACAACCCCAAGATTGTGAAAAATTTGCTTTCTCTGTGCCTTCCACCAATTTTAAAATGCCTGATGAGAGGTATGAATGGACTGTTTTACCCCAAGGTATGGCCAATAGCCCAGCATTCTGCCAAAGCTATGTGAAGACCCTTTTGAGGCCTGTTCACTTGTTGCCACATGTTACTGTGTACATTTATATGGATGATATAATCTTGGGAGCTCCAAGCCCCCAACAATTAGAAGAGTTATATAAGGTTACTCAGAACTGTCTACAGACAGGCAGACTCCATGTATCTGCTGATAAAATACAGACTATTGCTCCCTTTAAAATTCTGGGCAAACAGATGTCACACACTATACTCATTATGGAAAGCTTAAGTATATTTTTGTGTCCATTGACACATTCTCACATGCCTGTTGGGCTACTGTTCATAGAGGAGAGAAGTCTAAACATGCTCAGTCTCATTTTCTCCAGTGCTTTGCTATGTTAGGATTGCCCCAAAGAATTAAAACTGATAATGGACCATGTTTTGTGAGTAAAAATTTACAAGATTTCTTTTCACTTTGGGGAATTCAACACAATACAAGAATTCCCTACAATCGCCAAGGTCAAGCCATTGTGGAACACAACCATCAAAACCTAAAAATTCAATTACAAAAACAAAAAGGGGGA
>NW_008338999.1:5089414-5097065 GCF_000622305.1 Nannospalax galili
ATTCCTCTATTTATATCTATCTGAGGTGAAGGACCCAGTTCCTTGGCTTCATTGCCAGTCAGCCTCTTTGACAACTGGCTGATTGGCTAAAAGGTACATGGTCTCAGAAGTATTTCAGCTTGTCCTATGCCATGAGTTGCTTTGTTTCTCTTGATAATGTTTATCTTTAAGTGCTTTTACCAGATAATTCAGTGACAGAAGATCCTTGGAACTGCCATGGCCCACCTCCTCATGATTACAGACTCTCCCCGGAATATACCCCCTCCGGTTGTCCATGCTTGGCTAACCGAGTTAGGCAAAGACTAACACCATCATGAGCTGGCATTACCCACGCAGCTGCCCTTAATCATGATGCAATTTTAGCCAAGGAAGGGTAAGATGTCCCATGACAAGCACTCCTAAGACAGGACATGCACATGGCCAGGTGCACGGTCCAATGATGGGCAAGGCTTGGTCAGAGGTGACACAACCTAAGACAGGCAAAAATACATAAGATTAGAGGAAGGAGAGAGCCATCTCTCCTCAAGGAGCTGTCTATGAGATGGGTAACCCATGAAATAAAGTCAGTTCGGCCTTATAAAATAAAAGGGGAAGATGTGAGGACCTAAAGGTCCCGTCTTGCCAAGGTGGTGCCAAGAGGAAGTTACTGGGGCATGGCCTGATTTGTTTTGAAAGTCTGAAGGATACTTCCGCACTGCTGAGGAGTGCATGATCAGCTTGTGATCGTCGTTAAGATATACCCTCAGGGGGGAGGGGGATTTCCAGATGCCTTTATAAGCTCTGTAACGCCTGCAATAAATGAGTTCCTGCTTGACTAGACTCCCCGTTGCATCTGATTGTTCCCGGTGCTGGGGGCAGCAAGGACTGGCGAACAGTGCGCTTACTCATCCCCAGTCATCCTTGTGCGGGGGTCGTAGGCTTGAACCCCCTGCAGGTCATGACCCCTGAGTCGTGTGTGTCTAACAACAAAGGCGTTCTCCTAAATGATGTACCTGTCAATGTCAGTAAGTTCACATGATCCAGAGTTCTGTGCTGTGCTCAACAGAACTCCCTTCTCGAATAATTCCTTCCTTTCTTAACATTCATGAGCATTACTCCTTTGAAGACAATAGAGCAGGTCTTTGTACATGCCAGTTTTAATGTATAGAATTTGCTTGATGAAGATCTTGTACCTATCAGCATCTGAGATTTCACTCAAGTAATGCTGTGAATTTCTCAATACCTTCTAGATCACACATATTTATATGTCATAGTGATGATGATGATGCCCTCTTTTTAAGATTAATTTTTATTTTTGAATTTCATGCAATGTATTTTGATCATATTTAGGTGCTTCCCATATCTATACCTCCTCTTTCTAACCCACTCACAAAATTTCTGACACACACACATATATAGCCTATAGAGTCAGGTTTGTGTCCCCCAAATGCCCTTCCATATGGTTTCATCTACTGGAGCTTGGTCAGTCTCCTAAGAGTCTCACCCTTAAAGGAGATTGCATCTTCCCTTTCTAGTCATGGGTTGCCAATAGTCCCTCAAGTAGGACTGGACTTTCTTACCTACTCCACCACATCTGTGCTGGGATTTTGTCTGCCTTGAGCTTATGTGGGACTCCTGAATGCTGTCACCATTGCTGTGAATTCATATGAGTAAATGACCAGCTGTCTGGAAAACTGTTTCCTTGTGGTCATCAGCCACTTCTGGTTCTTATAATCTTTCTGCCCCCTCTTTCATGATCCCTGAGCCTCGAGACGCAGAAGTTTGAGACAGGTGTCCTATTCAGGGATAAGCAGTCTGTAGCTGCTGCTTCTCTGCATGTTGGCCAGTTGTGGGTCTCTGTTAATCACCATCTTCTGTGTAAGGAAACGTCTCTGCTGCATTAATCTTAAGATGGTGTCCATGCCCTCTTTGATACTGGTCTAACAAGCTGCTCTGTAGAGGTGCTCCTTTTTTGTCATTTGGGAATGTTTATCAGGAGTTTCTTTAAGATGAAAGTCTCTGGGCTCTTAATATTAGAACCTTGAGCATCTCATTTTTCTCTTAAGATATGTGCTCTTGATCTGTAACATAAAATCTATGTCATTTTAAAAGTGACTTATTTGAATGGATAATATATTCATGTATCTCAAATTAATATAAAAATACATTGAATGGCTAGTTCCATTTCCAGTCCCATAGCCCATGATATAAGTCTCACAGAGTATATTTTAAGTACATACTCTCTACTTCTGTAGCTTTTAGGATTTCTTTTGGGATATGCAACAAATATAAATATACCCTCTGATCGTCCCATGACTATGCATGTAATGATATACTCTGAAGATTTTTGCATTTTGCTATTTTTGAGACAGGGTTTTCTTGTAGCCCCAGTTGACCTGGAACTTATATTTCTTTTAAAAAATATATTGTTTTGAATATATTTTATGGTATGAAGTTAATTGAGAAACTAGTCAATATTATGATGGGCTCTTTTAGAGGATAAATTAAATGAAAGCAGTGCTCTTAAAGATGCTTTGGGGAAGGACTCCAGTTTTATAGACGTGAGCATATAAACTACTTCAGATAGGTTGGTCATGACTTTCTAGGTCTGTGCTGTCCAGTACAACACACTAGACACAGGTGTAATTTATGTTAAAGTTTGAAAGAATTTTTAAAAATTATTTATTTAATAACCGCATACTTAGAAGAAGCATTTCGTTACATCAGCATTGACATATTCAATAACAATTTTCTGAGTTAGGCCGCGTCTCTTACAAAATTGGCTGTAGATTTTTAGGTTTACAGTTGAATTATTACAGTTATGCAATATTGTACTCAGTATAAACCCTATAAGACATAAAATTAAATGAGGTTTTAACCTTTAAACAAGATCTCCATTTCATTACTAAAATACAGAGTTTCATGCAGAAAACTTCATTTTTAATGCAACTGACATTAAGATATTTGCACATGTGTTTCTAAGCTCTATATATCAGATTATTACTAGTCACAGTCGATTACACTTGGATCCTTGGCACCTGAGTATGGATATAAAGTCATCAGGTAGATTTCAATGATAATATTTAATATTTTTCACATCTACTAATTATTAAGGTTCAAATTTTTATGCTTTGAAGAATTTTTTTAATCATTTTACCTTTTTAATTTTTAATAACTGCATGATTAGAAGCTTTTCACTACAGCTTTAACATATTATTCAATAACAGTTTCCAAAGCAAAGATACATCTTTCAAAAGAGTGGCTATAAAATTTTTAGGTTCGCTGTTGAATTCACAGTTGAGTTAATACAGTTATACAATATTGAACTCAGTATAAGCCCTGTAAGACATAAAATTGAATGAATTTTTTAACCTTTAAAAAAGATCTCCATTTCATTTTAGAATATATTGTTCCTTGCAGACAGACTCATTTTTGCTACTAACACTGAGATGCTGGTGTTTGTATCTCTATTCTGTATGTATCTGATTATTACTAGTCATAATCAACATTAAATACAACTCAAAATCAACTTAGTTTCACTAGCTGCATTTCCATAGCCTCATGTGGCTAGTACTATTCATGCTGGATAGTTCAAAACAGAGCATCTCTCACTGAGGTGTGATCTATCAGTGAGCTGTGATTTAGAGTGTTCTAGTATTTTAAGAGTTATTTTTCATGTATAATAATTTGGTTAATTAAATCAAAGGAGAGAACGTTTCTCATAGATATGGTAGTGCTTCAAATAGAGGAGATGATGTCTAAAGAAACAGCAGGGGAATTTACCTGATTAATGTATAATGTATGAAAAAACCAGAGCAAAGATAACATGGTAGTCACCAGACTTATTGCATCCCATATTATGTTGCTTTCCTATCACTCTGAAAAACATACCTGACATAACCAATATATGAGGGGAAAAAGAGATCATAGTTTTGGAGCCTTCAGTTGGTGATTAGTTTTGTTATTTGGGGGAGCCTCTGGTAAGTCAGTACGTCATGGCAGGAACATGTGTTAGAACATGCTAACTTGGGGGGCTGGAGGTGTATCAAGGAAGAGATGACCATTCCTTGGTCGTCTTTTTGGCATATCTCCAGTGATGTGAGACCTCCTATTGATGACTGTACCACTTCTTAAATACTGTAGCAGGATGAAGACCATGCTTTGATTGTGTGGCTCTTGAGAGACACATCCAAAATTTAACACATATTCTATTACCTTTTACCAAACCACCCAACAGGTATACATTTTGAACTTATGGTTATTTACTTATATTTATATATTTATGAATTTAATCTCTTTTATAGATGATGGAATATAGTTAGATACTACAAATTCTGAATAAGTTAAATGCAAATGGAAGCTCCTCATGAAGCAGCATCATGAGCTGTCAACATACATGCGCGCAAGTTCATCTACCCCATTGTGGGGTTCTGGTAGAATGAGGTTTGAATCATAAGTTAGAGAACCTGGAGTCTACCTAGAAATTAGAAATTTTTACATTTATTTTTAAGACAGGGTCTCTTGTAGCCTCAAGCTGGCCTGGAACCTCCTATGTTGACCAGACTGGCTTTAATTTTACAGAGCTCCATCTGCCTGTGCCTTCTGAGTGCTGGGATTAAAAGGTGTGTACCAGCACACCTGTCTAGATTTTGATTTTGAAATCATTTTTAACCTCATAAAAATCAAATGGTAAATGATCATATTGTTTTACCTTAACATTGGCATTTTTTAAGCTTAGATTTTTGTTGTACAGAAAGAATACAGCTCTCCTATCTAAAGTGTTAAAAATCATTGAAATTTGTTGTTATCATTTAGTTTATTTCTTTAGTTTAAAATTTTTTGTTGTTATTGTTGAGATGGGGTCTCCCCATGTAGCATGAGTTGGAATGGAACTCACTCTGTAGACCAGGCTGGCCTCAAACTCAGAGATCCCCTTTGGCTCTGCCTCTGAAGAGCTGGGATTAAAGGCCTGCATCGCAAAGCCCACCCTGTCCTTTGTTTTTTCAGGAATCTCTTCATTTATTGTTAGAAGGTTTTCATAAATGGGCCTACTGGAAAGAGAGGAATTCTGCTTATTTTCATGTATATTTTCTGTGTTTGCTTCTGAAGAAGATTCAAGGGGATCGCTTCCCTTCCTAGAATGCTGCTATTTAAATAACTGGCTTTCTGTGCCCACCGTGTACCAAGAAGTCATAATTACTATTTGAAGGATGCTAATGCTGTTGGAGGTGGTAGATCCAAAAGTGATTCATCAACAGCATTTGTGGGTGTTTTATGACTCAAATTGTCATTAAAAAAAAATCCATTGTATACTATTGAACAAGTTACATTTGGATAACAAATTTGGCAGTGGGTTTCAGGCAAAGAGCTGAGAGAGGTTTCCACTTCTTGAGAAAAGTGTGTATTATGAAGTATGTTGAAAGAAAGGTACTACTTAGTAATCACGTGTATGCCTGAGCAGCATTGTATAATCAAACATTTAATTTCTTCAGACACATCTTACCTCTCTCACGAATCAGAAAATAATACAATTTTATTGTTAAGAACCCTCTTCTCTCTCCCTGCAATTTAATTAGTGCTTGTTAAGAAGAGGTAGCTGTCAGCTTAGAATTGAATTTTTGAATTTTCTATTGTCTTCTGATAGAGTGGCAATCTAAATCTTTTTATTTAGGTATGTTATTTTCGAGAACTTTTCAAAATGGAAATGATAATTTCCCCAGCTTCTCTGATTGTGAAGAGAAATTTTTAACATTTGAATAAATTGAATACTTGAGCATTTTTCCCTATAAAAGGAAAAAATAAAGAAGGCATTTAACAAGGAAAACAGATATTTTTAAGTAAGAATAATAATCCTCAAATTATATAATTTTACTTAAAAATGTTGGTGACTTATGCCTTTAGGGGCATGGGCATTCACATTTTAAGCTTTTATGGTGATTTCAAGCATCAATAATCCTTGGAAAACTAATAGGAAGACAGCCAAGCATTTCACTTTTCCTAAGATTATTCATTATATCTATGGATAGTTATTAAGTTCCCACATGATTTAAGTGTAACAATATAAGTAAAATATAACAGACATCCTGTCTTGAGCATGGAGATAGTGTAGACCGTTGGGGTCTGAGTGTCCTTTTCCCAGCAAAGGAGAAGCTGTCTCATGGTGAAATTTATGTATCTTCAATTTTTTTGTCATGGTTTTCTATAAATTGTGAGACTGTCACTGGGATGGTGACAGAAATTAGCTAAGTTCTGTCTTCCTTGTTTTAGACAAACTGTAAATAAGTCCATTTTTCTTTGTCAGCTTTTGTTTCCTAATTTCTTTGGAATATAGGGTTACTACGGGACTAGAGAGATGGCTCAGTGGTTAAGAACACTTGATGTTCCTCCAGAATACCTGAGTTTGATTCCCAGCATCCACATGATAGCTAACTACCCTCTTTAATTCCAGTTCCAGGGGCTCCTACACTCTCTTCTGTACTCTGCGGGGCATTGCACACATATGATGCACTTACATACATGCAGGCAGAACACTCCTACACATAGAATAAGTAAATAAAATATTCTAATAAAAAAAAGAAACTAGGCTGGGCATGGTGGCACACAACTTTAATCCCAGCACTCGGGAGGCTGAGGCAGGTGGATCTCTGTGAGTTCAAGGCCTACATAGTGAGTTCCAGAATAGCTGGGGCTTCAGGAAGACCCTGTCTCAAAAAGACCAAAATAAAAGAAACTAAAACAGCAGGTTATGATTCTGGGATTCTGATCACATAGGACAAGAAAGAGTGGTAAAAAAGACAGGTAGCCTCATGGTAAAGCTTACACTCCAATAGGAATGCACAAGTGAAATCAAGCAGTTGCTGGTTCCAGAATGTTAGATAATGCAGGGGACTGGCTAGAGGTGAAAGGATTCCCTCAAGACAGATCAGAGTAAAAAAGGAAGTTTATTGAGTAAACTGCAAGGGAGCAGCAGCTGTGCAATAACGGAACTGCCTACCGTGAGACAGCAGATCCTCTTGGTTTTATTGGAAATCTGTCCCCTTTTGGTCTGAGTTCCTGTCATTCACTTCCTGGCATGCAAATGATGGTCATCCTGATTTGTAGATATTCAGCTGTGGAAGGCAGCTGGGTTTACAGGGCAGCAGTCTTGCTTAATTTGATTGGCCACCCTCAGTCAAGTCATTTCTGTGTTCCAGGTTTGGGGAAGGGAGCCTTTGTTTTCCTTAAAGGTCTTATTAGGAGTGACTCCTGGACCAAACTTGTATTGCAGAAAGTCCCTGACGGTAACTTGTTCCCTTTTTGATTTCTTAGTCATTCCTAAACAATGCCTAGGTAGTTTTGAAAACCAGAGGGAACCATATTACTCCTACATCCTACTGACAAATTATACATAGCAGATCAAGAAATATATGTCTAGGTAAGGTTTATCTGAGAACAACTGGTCTTTGCCCAAGATTTATCTACATGACACATAGTAATTAAAAATACCAGACTGGTGGAACTAACCTTCTTGGGTGTTTAACAGACATACTTTGAGGCCTATAATAATTTGGTCAGAGGGACATAAAGGACACTTTTTGCTCCTTGCCCTCCTAGGTCAGCTAGTTCCAGGGGACTATGAGCATATCTCAAAATGTCCTGTAATGGTGGTGGGTCACCTGTCCTCTTGATCAAG
>NW_008338999.1:5097357-5129780 GCF_000622305.1 Nannospalax galili
AGAAAGTATAACCAAAGATTAAAAGGGCCAATATAATTTCATAAGAGTCCATATGCATAGCTAAAGGCTACATAACAAGCAACAATGCCAGACAAGCGATACCTTCTTTTGAGTTGTTGGCCAAGGTGGCCAAGGGATTCCCAGATAGTAACCCAGCATAGAACTGGGAAAATGAACAACAGACACCAGTCTTATCCAAAGGACTATTGACAACTGATTACCACTAGATGAGGAACAGCTATCCCTCCTGAAACAAAGACCTCTAGATAGGCTGACTAGATTCACTAGAAGGGCAAGTAGTGGGGAATGGCTGGGGGTGCTGACAACACAGCAGACAGTAGCAGGGATATCAGCGTATAAGGGCTCTAGTGGAGGGGAGGGAGGCTATGGGAGGGTGCTATCTGGGAAGTGGGTGTAAAAATAAATAAATTAAATGAACCCTCCACAAATGTCTGCATAGCAAAAAGAAAAAAATAACACTATTTAGTATATAATGTTGTTCTGTGAAGGATTATGTGAAGACTGTTACTTAAGCTGAATTAAAGAACTTATGAGAAGATTTAAAATTAAGTAACTAAATAAATTACATGTAAATCTCTTTTATTATCTTTTTGTATTGTTTAAATTTGGTTTTTCTAAAAGATGTTTTTATACTTTGATTAGAGGTCTTTGAAGTACCTTTTTTCTAATTAGAATAAATTTTGTACTCCAAAACACTTTATTTCCTAACATTTAAAAAAATATTTTTTTATTATTTTTATTTTATGTGTATGAGTGTATTGCCTGCATGTGTGTAAGTGCACCCGTGTCATGCAGTCCCCGAGCAGTTCAGAAGAAGGCTTCAGACTCCCTGGAATTGGAGTTACAGACAGTTGTTAGCCACCATGTGGGTGCTGGGAATCAAACCCAGGTCCTCTGCAGGAACAGTCAGTGCTCTTAACTGCTGAGCCATCTCTCTAGCCTCAATTTCCTAACATTTTTGGAGGGGTAAAAAATAAGACATGTAATTTACTTTTACTTATTTATCTTATAATAAGTAATCTAAATTATTTTAAATTTTAATAATTTATAGGCTGGAGTTTTTCTGTTTGGAAAATCCCATCATGGGTAGATATTGGTAATTTTTTCTAATTTAGTAATTATACCTTTTTTTTTCATTATCAAGCTGGAAAAAATTGTGATGTTATTAGTGATAGAAAATATTTGCATTAGTCCTGATTCTAGTAAATGCTTTTAAGCCTTTTTCATTGATAATAACATTTACTATACTTTTTTCTCTTTAGAACAATTGCTGGAATTAGCTTGTTCACTTAAAAAAAATGACTTTCATATTTATGTTTTTAAATAAGAATGATTTGTAATCACTGTTGTGTGTCCGTAAAATCTTTGCTTTTGTAACAAGCTTTTGTTTCCTTTATATTTGTGCATAGATTATCAGTGTAAGATTGTCACTAATGAAAAAGTAGCTCTTCAGTTATGTACCAGGAGACTTGTCACAGGTCTTTAGATATTAGAGAAAAGGTCTGGACTTTGGGGAGGTGAGAGCTTTAATCTCAGATGCCCTTACTCTTATAAATAAAGAGCGTAGCGAGTGAAAATATGATAAGCTTACATTGTACTGTTTGAGATTAAAATACCAGGGATCAGTGATTAAAGGATTGGTGGTTTAATAGTCTATAAAAGTGTTCCTTTCTTGAAGAAGCAAGTATAATCTGCTTTACACTGCTTTATAGGAGTGGCAGATCATAGGTGTTGAAGAAAGTTTCACTGGGACTTCTCTTTATCTTTATAGCAACTAATCCCAGAGAGAGAAACTGAAGGAAAGCTGCTTTCTCTACCCATATTTGTGTGTGTGCAGTCTGGGGGTTACAAGGGGGCGTAAAGCAGGCACTGGATGCCACAACATACGTGTGGAGGTCAGACATGAACTTGCAGGAGCAATTACTGTCTTTCCACCATGCGGGTCTTGAGGATGGAACTCAGGTCTTCAGGTTTGCTGGCATGTCCTTTTATCCCTGAGCCATCTCACCATCCCATCTACACATATTTTAAAAAATATTTTATTTATTATGTTTATTTTATGTGTATGAGTATATTGCCCTGTGTGTATGTAAGTGCACCCACGTCATGCAGTGCCCATGGAAGTTATAAGAGGGTATTGGAATAACTCTGGAACTGGAGTTACACACAGTTGTTAGCCACCATGTAGGTTCTGGGAATGGAACCCAGGTCCTCTGCAAAAGCAACTTAACCATTGCTCTTAACCACTGAACCACCTCTCCAGCCCCCACCTATCAATACTTTTTACAACAGATATTTTGACAAAAAACTATTGACAATTATGACAATTAACTCCTCTAGAATTATCATGTTGAAGTATGTAAAATATTTATTAAATATGTAGTTTAAACAATTTGCTTCTGACACATATTTAATATAGTTGATATTTTACCCTAGTAACCTTAGACACATCAGTATCTAATGTAAGCTCAAAATTTCTTTAAGATCTCCAATTTTATTTATTTACTTGTTTACATATTTATTTATTTATTGGTGTGTGTGTGTGTGTGTGTGTGTGTGTGTGGTGTACATATGTATGGTGTATGCAGGTGTGGGTGCCTGGTTGTACAGAGGGAGCAGAAGAAGACTTGCAGTGTCCTGCTCCCTGACTTATTCCCCTGAGACAGGGTCTCTCACTGACCCTGCAGCTACTCTGACAGTCAGCAAGCCCTAGTGATCTTCCTGTCTCTGCCACCCACAGCCCTGGGGTTATAAGCTTGTATGGGGTTATAAGCGTGTAAGCTTGTATGCATTTTATATGTGTGCTGGGATCTGAACTCTGGTCCTATTTTAGGCAGCAATTTCTCTTATCCACTGAATCATCTCTCCAATCTTGAAGAAGTTTCTCTGGTTCTGAAGTTCCCTGCAAATGCCACTGCTCCATAATAGATTTATGCTAATTAAAAATATCTTTTACATGTAGAAAATATCTGTACAGTGACTTTACTCGTGGGTTGGGTGATCCTCTAGGCTACCTCTGAATATTGATGGGAAGATAGGAGTTCCAATTTGAGAAATAAATTTAAGCCTCTACCTTAGTCTCCTTCTAAAGCTGTGTTCAAATTGGGAGGATCTTTTGATAGTCCATAGAGCTCTGCCTCTGTGAAAAAGTGTTTCAGAACTCAATGAGAAAGATAGGCATACTGTGTATCCCTGGTGCTTAGCACATAGAGTTTAACAGGAGCTTATTGAATGAACTAATATTTTATAGAAAGAGGTAACCAGCTAAAGTGCTTACAGAAGTTTTTAGTGGTATAGGCACCTTTGCTTCTGTTTCACTTTTTATCTTGCTAGACAGGATATTTGAGTTATGGGAAAGTATTCACTAAAATACATGCAGAATTGGGGAAAATGGTCACTTGTATGTTTTGTTGGAGGACTTTATCATTTCATAATTTCCAAGATATTAATACTGTCAGTGTTAGAGAAGAATAATTTTCTGATGTAGAATCTCTAATTCATTCTTTAAAACAGCTAATTTAAAGGCTTGTTTGGAAAGGGTTTTATGAAAGCGCCCCATGAGACTGGCCCACATCACTGTCCTGTCCTGCCACCAACACTCTCAGTGTATTGTGGTTGTGGGAGAGGTTTCTGATATATAAGAAAGTATCTCATTGCTTTTGCTGGGACTTCTCTTCCCTTCTCATGCAGATCCTCAATAGGAATCCCATAACAGAGCAAGTGAGTGAGAGAGAGAAGATTGTGTCAGGATATTCTCCCAGGCCAGAAGCCTAACTCTTGGGTTCTGATGCACCAGGTCCAACCAACGGCCAATTCCAGAAGCGAATGGCAGTAACAATGGAAAAAGAAATCGTTTTTATTATGGCTTCACAAAGAGAAAACTGAATCTAACATCTGAAAGTCAGTCCTAGAGTGGCTAACAACAAACAGCATGGATTTTGTGGCAAGGTGTGTGTGCTCACACAGTTGGCCATCTTAGACAGGATGTGGCTTGGCTGGCATTATCTCCGGATCAGTTAGGTGAGGTCTTGTCAATGATAAAAATGTTCCTGCTTGCCTCTGGGTGGTTTCCAGTCTTGTCATAGGTGATTTATCCACAGACCTGTTGGTCCAAGATGACTACAGGAGAAAACTACAAGATGACTACAGTGCAAGTCTAAACTTTTTTCCAACTTTTAAGTTGCACATTGGACATCTGCAGGCCCAAGTAGAGAGTCGGTGGTTTAACAAGAACAACCTCTGGAGAGTCCCTACTTCTCACACTACAGCTTTTCATAATCATCACAGTATATCAGTTATCACTCTGCAACTAGCATTTTAGTGGTTAAATGCTTGAGTCCCAGGCATGTTGTTTACTCATTATAGAAAATAGTCCAAACCGGGCATGGTGGCACACGCCTGTAGTCCCAGCACTTGGGAGGCAGAGGCAGGCGGATCTCTGTGAGTTCAAGGCCAGCCTGGTCTACATAGTGAGTTCCAGGACAGCTGGGGCTACAGGGAGACCCTGCTTCAAAAAGACAAAAAAAAGAAAAAGAAAAAGAAAATAGTCCAATGTGAGTGTGACTTTGTCATTTTCCAGACTGGGAAACTTTGCCCTGTGAAGAAATCACCTTTGAGTTCTCAGGAAGGATTTGGATCCCCTGGGACTTCAGAGCCTCTTGCTTTCAATCAGTGATCAGTGTTTGAAATTATGAAATTTTAAAGCTCAGGCAAAACGGGACGAGGAAGCAAAGCCAAGCTGCTTAATACACTAGGGCAATACGAAAAATAAACTGTTACTTCTCCAAAGTGAAGTAGACAGTAAGTGAGGGAATTTGAGTCATAGAGCCAAAAGCACTTGTCAGCAAGGGGTAGACATCTTATCACTGAGACAGGAGCTTCACCTTCCTTCCAGCATGCACACACTTTGCTCCCTTCCATATGGGAGAGTTCTGAGCATGACAAAGCTTTATAGAAAGGATGTCATCCCATCTGAGCTGAATACATTGGATTGTTTTCTTTTCTGTGTTTACATGTATTTTAGATTTATCAAGTGAAAATTCAGTGCCATAATGAATAGTTCTTGGAAATAAAATTGTATCTCCTTAATTTTTTAAAATTGTGTGTGTGTGTGTGTGTGTGTGTGTGTGTGCGCGCCAGTACCCATACAGTTCAGAAGAGAATGTTGAATCCTCTGGAGTTTCAGGTATTGTAAGCAATCCAACTTGGGTTCTTGAACCCAACTCCAGTTCTCTCCAAGAGCCACGTGTGCTCTTATTGCTGAGTCATCTCTTCAACCCTTCCTTAAATTTTTTAAAGCTTTGTTTCATATATATATATATATATATATAAATATATATATATATATATTCACACACACACACACATATATATATATATATGCATAAATACACACACAGGCTGGCCTTGAACTCATAGAGATCTGCCTGCCTCTGCCTCCCAAGTGCTGGGATTAAAGGCGTGTGCCACCACGCCCGGCCCATCATAAATATTTTTAATGAGAATTTTTTAATTCAAAGACACTGGATCTCTTTAAATTTAGGTGGTTTTTTTTTGGGGGGGGGGAGGGGCTCACTGACAGCCTCTAAGTCAGTTGTTATGGTGCAGTAAGAAGTGATGTTTGATACAATATGGATCTTAAGTCTCTTCTAGACTGTTGACTCCCGATGGCAAGGACCTTTCTGTATAGTGATCTCTGACCCCTTGATCATGCGCCTAGACCAGTGACTAGCACACTGTATGTACTGAGTGGTTTTCTTGTAATTTTATTTCTTTTCCTCAACTCTACTTTTTGTCACTTAAAATATTCAGTTGTGCTTAGATGTAATCAGTATTCTAGTTTATGTGTCCTATCACTTACCAGGTTGCTCAAACTACCTAAATTCATGCTCAGAATCACTTTGCAAGTGATATTAAAGGGAATATAATCCTGAGTTCTGTGGACTTCCCAATTGTTAGAAAATGTTAGATCAGGATTGACCAGGGGAATGTGAAAATGAAAGATGAGAGACGACCTCAAGGAGCAGATTGTTCTTCATTAAGGACAATGAAGGTGGCAGCACTTGGGATTTGAAATTGTATCTTCAGGCACAGTTGGTTGGCTGCTTATATGGGGTGGGGGATTGGGAAAGGAGGAGGTGGGTAGGGCTAGTGCCCTTGACATGGTTTGGAGGGGTTTTGAGAAAATAGGGCTCTTAGTGGTTTTCCCAGATAACACAGTCTCCAGGTTGGGTGTTTTATATAGTTCCTGGGTTGGAAATTAGCTCACATCTGAGGTTTACCTAGTTTGAGGCCCTTTGGAAGTTACTTCAGGGCCCTTTTAAGTCCAGGCATTTATCCTTCACCAATGTTGAAGTTTAATGCCCGAATGTAACTGAGTAGATTTTAATATTTATACAACACTGTATCTCACTAGGCAAGAAAGGGCAATTTGGGAGAGTGTCTGTGTTACTGCTATTAACTTCATGCCTCATCTCTACCCTACCCCACCCTACATTGCCTGTTCTTCCAGTTCACCTTATCAGCAAGCAAGATAATCTCCCAAGGAACATAATCTAGGTTCTCCTGCTTTTGTCTCTTAGCATTTCATTCTCCACCCCTTCCTGAGGTCACAGGAATCTTGTTAGACTTTTCCTGTCCCCAAATTCCTTACCTTAGGTTTCTAAAGGTGCTCTACTTACCTTCTGTTACAATCCAAACACCCCTGGAAAGCTTCTTTAGGTCCTCCCCTCTCACCACCCACTGCTCCTAATCCGGATACCAGCTCTAGTGTGCCACCACAATTCTTCAGAAGCAACAGAATTCCCTGTTCTTTGAATCTGTACCAGCAGCTGGCTTTGCAGGAAATGTGCTTCATGTTTTCTTTACCCAGTTGCTCTGTATTTCTCCCTATCAGCAGGAGTCCATGGTGGTGAAGTCTACTTCTACAGCCTATCTTTGTTCCTAGTGTTCACTGGATGGGCTTTTAGTGAGTGTCATGCAGTGGGTGAGCCAGTGAGCGAGTGAGTGAAGGTGAGCCACATCCTCCTTGTTCTTCTTTTGACGGTCTCCCAAGTTTTGATTCTGTTTTCCTTGTCTGTTTCTTCCCTCGTCCTTTCTTTCTCTCTCTTTTAGCCACCCCTCCCTGTGTCTGTCTCAACTCTCGGAAGCACAGACCTGGTCGACAAAACCTCCAGTGTTTACCCTGCAGAATCCATTTCATACTCAGTCATATCTACCCATGAGCAGCCCTTGTTCTGTCCACCTTCCCAGTGCGTTCCTTACCTTCCTCCCTGTCCACTCCAATTCTACAGCCTTCGTCCTTTCCCTGTCTCACGGTACCATACAGTCTGTGTTCATACTACACCCTTAGCTAGATGTAATACCCAGTGAATGAACAGAATATCCCCTGCTCCACAGCTCACATTAACCTTCTGTCCTACATCTGAATATGCCAGTTTAAGTTTTCCCTCCATGGTAGTATGTATTACATTCCTCCTTTTATATATAGCCTTTGGTTTTGCTGAATTTTCCATATGTGTCTCCTTGAGGATGAGAGCTGAATTAGTTCAACCTTGAAAGTCACAGGCAATCTAGACCAAATGCATGGTGACATTCTGTCAGTGTAGGTGGAGCGTGTACAATGGCAGACTTTGACTTGAAACACTATTATGCCACAGGCATCTGTTATTTTTGTTAATCCTTTTCCCAGCTTCCTAGACAATAGACAGATAATAATACCCAATTTACAATGTGTTTATGTAGATTAAATGCAATAATATATACAGAGCACATACCTTAAAACAACAGCCCAGGGCAGAAATGCAGTAAGCGCCATCGCTGCTGCTGTTACTGTTACTATAAATTCTAATATTGGAAGATGATCTTGTTTCATGTCTCAGTATTAATGAGTTTCCTTTAACTATGTGGCTAATTTCTAGCCGAATATAGTTGAAGCTTATTAGCTTTGCTATTAAATGAGAGACCTTTCTTCATTACCTTGCAGTCTTCTATTACTACTTTTTCTGATGTTAGAACATTTTCTGGCCAAGAACTCTTTACTTTTTCAGCTTTTCCACTGACAGAGGACCCAAATGCTGCCAGTATTTGTGAAAAGATTGTCCTCTGCATCCCAGTCTTTTCCACACATTTTTATGTAGAGAGTATGATTGAATTCCCAGTGGTTGCAGTTACTGGAGCCTGCCATGTATTCCTGTTGGGGATATTGGAACACTGGAGGGTGTTCCTTGGCCTGGCAGATTTGTAACACTCCCATGTTCCACATTGTTTAACTCTTGTTGAATGGATATTTTTTCAGACAAGTGGCAGAATCAGAAGATCTAGTCTTTGTAACAAAGTAAGCACTAAGGCACTGCAGGTGTAGCTCAGTTGGTGGAGCTCTTGCCCAGCAAAGCCTTGGGATAGATCCCCCGTGCAGCATAAGAGGGCCAGAAGTTCAAGGTCATTCTCTGCTACATGGTAAGTTTGAGGCTAGCCTAGATTACATGAGAACACATCTCAAAAAAATTGAAGTCAACAACTGACCAGCTTAGGGAAAGGACATCCAATTATAAACCACTAGAAAAATACAGTCCAGACCACTCTTTGAGTTAAGTGTCTTGTGCTTATTATCACTTAGTGTTTCTTGGAATTAAAACCTTGAGAAAATGATTCACTGTGAAGAAACAATCTCATTGCTCCTTTTCCAACTGAAATAAAGAATTCATCAAGGGAAAAAAATATATGCAGCAAAAAAGCAACAAGAATTGACATTTGGTGATTAAAACGTTCGTCATCTCTCACACTGGTAAAAACAAAGTTAGAAAGAATACCAGCAATCAGCATAAGGCCCAGACACTCGCAGAAGAAAGACCATGGCCAAAGTCCCGAGGACCAGAACAGGAGCAAATACCAGTAAACGGTTCTAACAGCTAATGCTAACGTGGTGATGGTGGTGGAGAAACATTGAACAGGCAAATTGTCAGGTCCTATGTCAGCAATGTTTCTTACTCATATTATTGTCTTTAAAATCCCTATGAAAGGAGTGCTATTATTTCTAGGTTTATTTTACAAGTAAAGGAGCTAGGATTGCAATAAATAGCCTTGCAGTGTCACACAGCTTACTGATAGAAGCAGGTCTTAAGCTGACATTGAACCCATGGTCAGTTCTCTTAATCCCAAAGCTGTACTGGTAGACTACAACCTGTGTCCATGAGTGAGGTTGGAGGAGACCACTTCCTAGGAATGCAGCAGCTGTAAGCCAGAGCTGGACCACCACCAACCTGACCCCACTTCCAAAAGCTTTACTGTGGCTGGTTTATAGAGTGACAGAGACAATTGTGCTGATTTCATTATGGTCGTGATAGCATTTTAACCTTCATCAGGAATGAGAGGGAGTTAAATATATGATTTAAATACTGTGTTTCTCAAAGCTAGTTTCTGGAGAGCTTCTCTGCCAGCCATCCATGTGCATGCACAGCATTGGAGACTGTAAAGCTAGGCAGAGGAGAGTGTGGTCGCAGTTGATGAGCACACCTGGGCATCCTAGATACAGGAGAGTCGTTTGGTTTTCTCTGTGTCTGTGCAGCTGCTGTGACTCCACCTAGCAACCCATAGGACTGCAAAGCTAGGCAGAAGAGAGTGTGTTCACGTTTGGAGTGCACACCTCTAGATCCTAGATAGAGGAGAGTCCTTTGGGTAATTTCTGTGTGGCTCTGCCTCTGGGAAGATTCTATCCGGCAATCTAGAAGAGCAAGGCCTTTCTAACAGCCTAACAGCCCTTTCTAACAGACATAGATCCTATTTAAGTTTGACCTTTTAACAGTTTTACTTGTAGCTTAGCCATTAGCACCCACAGTCTGTTGTTGTTCATCATTCAACTAATTTCAGCTGATATCCTATTAGACATTTTTCTCTAAGAATTAGGAAGATAATTACCCAAAAGAATATATGTACTCATAGGTATTTAATGGCCTCATTGAGATAGTTCTTCCTAATAATAGAAACAAGAAAACATAACAAACCATGAACCTTACCACTAAAGTAAATCTCCCATAGGTAATATAGGATTATATGAGTGTGTGTGTGTGTGTGTGTGTGTGTGTGTGTGTGTGTGTAAGCAAATATTTGTTCTTAGAGAACTAGAGTGACATAATTACAATTAATTAAGAATGGAAATAAAATTTCATATTAAGAAAAAAGTTAATTCAAGCATCAAAAATATGTTTTGTTGACTGACATTTTCACATTATAATATCTTTAAGGCAAGAACTGCTTCTTAAATGATAACCTTTTACAAATCCACTCAGCCAGAAAATGGCGCCCAAGTATAATGTCCCTTTAAAACGTGAGGGAGATGGTCATTTTTCCTCGTGTTGCGAGGCCTTACCTCTGACTCAGTAAAACCCTGAGCCATTTCATGACCTCTGTGGCTGAGATCTGCTTACATGCTTTGCCTCTCTGATCCCCTCTTCCAGGACTTCCATCCACCTTGCTCTAGCACCAACTGTCACCCCTCCACCTGCAGGTCCATGCCTTAGTTGTGCCACTGCCAGGACAGCTTCTGTACAGAGGGCCCCGTGGTTCATAGCCTGGTTCTTTATTCACATGATATTTTCTTGCTCTGGTTTTCCCTGACCATCTGCCCACGGCAGTATCCTAACATTTTCTCTCCACTCTGTGCTTCAGTTTTCTGTTTAGCTTTCAATACTAGCTGATGGTTCATGTTTTATTTATTTTTTTTAGTTTGTCACTCCCCATGAGAGAATAAACTGTAGTAAAAGCAGGAATTTTTGCCTGTTAATCTTCCTTGCTGAACCTTCAGGTCCCAGAGGGATGCCTGATACAGATGGGGCACTTAATAAGTATATACTGAGTATTTTAACAAATGTATACATATATAAAACATGTCTCAATGTGGTAAATCTAAAGACTAAGGCAATGGATAATGTGCAAAGGTTGGTGGGGACAGCAGGGAAAGATTATCACATTAAGCCTATGTCATGGAAGATGGACAGCTTGAGTTTATTTAATGGAAGTGAGGTGACTTGAGATGCACATACATGTTGTTGAATTTCCTTTGCTTTGTAAACCATGAAACAGAATTGTGGAGCCTGAGAGATCTGTCCAAGCTACCATGCTGCTGTGGCCAACCTCGGCACCCCTGACTGAATACAGTGCAATTTCTGCTTTTAACCTGTACGCATGGTCCATACACACACACACACACACAAAAAAAAACGAGTGATTCTTAAGCTGTTTAGTATCATGGTCAATCTACATAAATTCAATGAATTTGCCTCATGGTAAGACTACTTAGATCAAGGCATCTTTCTTTGTGACTACTTCAGCTTACCGAAGAAATCGGGAAACTTGAAGATAAAGTGGAGTGCGCTAATAATGCCCTGAAAGCAGACTGGGAAAGATGGAAGCAGAACATGCAGAATGACATCAAGTCAGCCTTCACAGACACAGCGGAGGAGAACATCCACTACTATGAACAGGTAATGGGACTTTCTGATAACATCACTGCTTAAAGGTTTCCCTCTCCTTGACTTTCTACCTGCCATATGTTGACAGTCAAGGGAAGAAGCAGGTATCACATTCCAAAGCCTCCTTGGTTGGTGGCTTCCTCCTGGTTTGTTCCCCATTTTTTCTTCTAAAAGGATTTGCATTCCTCAAAAGCAGTTGAAATTTTCTTGATGTCATTTATCTGACCTTTCCGCAAAGAATTTGCAGAGGAAGGAAAGAAATGAATGAGCACAAAGTCAATCCAGGGTCTGCTCTGTGTCCCTGCTGTCCTGTAGCTTTTTAAAAGCCATCAACAAAAAAGCATGCTCACCTATTAATAGAACAATAACAACTATTTGGAGGAGGGTGGTGAAAGAGCTTATTCTTTTTTTAATGATCATTTTTTATTTTTCAACTAACTTTCTCAAAGAAGTTGCTTTTACATATGAATTTCATATCACTTTTTTTCTTCCCAACATATTCCAAACATACTTTTACTAGAAGAATATTTTAAAAATATATCTTTTTGAACATCCTTTTTAATATGTTTTATGTGTGTGAGTGCATTATTTCATGTATATAAGTGCATCCATATTGTTCAATGTCCACAGAGAGCAGATGGATTCCCCTGGAACTGGAGTAATGTATGATTGTTAGCAGCTATGTGGGTGCTGGAAGTTGTACCTGGGTCCTCTGCAAGATCATCCAGTGCTTTTAGCTGCTGAGCCATCTCACAGATCCTTAAATATATATCTTTAATCTTACCTCTGGAAAAAATAACAAATATATGAAGTTAATAAATTGAAGAATTTATGTTATAGCCTATAATGCCTCATTTTAAAAGTGCTTTAAAACTTTTTTGTTTGTTTGTTTGTTTTTTGTCTTTTTGAGACAGGGTCTCCCTGTAGCCCCAGCTGTCCTGGAACACACTGTGTAGACCAGGCTGGCCTTGAGCTCACAGAGATCTGCCTGCCTCTGCCTCTGCTGGGATTAAAGGCATGCACCACCACATCCAGCTACTTTAAAACATTTTTAAAGATTTATTTTATTTTATTTATGTGTACATGCGCATGTGTATATCTGTGTGAGTATATGCACGTATTTGTATGTTGGTGCCCAAGGAGCCTCTGTGTTCCTCACATCCCTTAGAGCTGGAGTTACAGGTGCTTATGCACCACCCTCCATGAGTGCTGGGACGTGAACTTCAGTGCATGTGATTGCGCAGCAAGCTCTGTTAACACTAGGCATCACTCCAGCCCCTTAGAAGTACTTTAAATTGAAAAGTTACCTATTTTGAAGTATGAATTGATATGGATATTTCATTCCAATGAGAATTAAATGAGCTCTACTGTCAACCAGACTCGGTGCAGGGACCCTGGAGAGAGAGCACATTATGAAGACAAACAGTCTCTTTATCATGAAGTTACAGTGAGGGAAATAGTTAAATCATGAGACTGGTCACGGTCTAGTATAGAAAGACATTGCAGGGTCATTGAATCTAATGTAAAAGAAATGTGGACAGTCCTCAGGTTAAGCCGATACCCAAATATTAAGTAGACTTCTCTTATTAGAGGTGTCAGAAATTAGGATTCAGGTACAGAAAACCTGTGAACAGAAACATAGAAGGGGGAGAAACATGTTCACATGATTGTGACTCTGTTGGAGGAATGGGGAGTCTAGGTAGTGCTGAGTTGAAAGATCAGACTGAAGAATGCATTGTAAATTTAGTTCTTTCATTTCTTCTAAGGGATTCCATTGGGTTTTCATCAGAGAAGAGCATATACTTTCTCTCCTTATTTTTTTTATTCTGCATTAATACCCTTAAGTAAATTCAAATATCTGAAAACATCTGTAGACCTCAGATTTGAATAAACTTAAATATTTCTTCTTAATGAAGTACATTTATCAACAAAGGATTTATTGTCACTGAACTGTTGATGTCCACAAGAGTCAGTACTACTTTGTGATCTAACCTATGCATATATGACAATCAACTGAGATAATGTATAAGAAACAGCCTTGAAAATTAGAATATGTAATATACATGTTTATGTTTGTAAAATATAAGTATATTAAGATATTGAAATTATATGACAAATACAATTAATGTATTTTTCTGTCAAAGATAAAATCTGCCAGGCTTTCTAAGTTTGAAATTATTTTTTATGCAAAAGTGTTCTTACTAGTCCCATTGAACCCAACTAAAATATTTGGGTTTTGACACCGCTTGTTACATAAATATGTATTCTTTGTCTCATGTATTGAATTCAGTTTATACAAAGGCCGTTTAATTGGAACCAGTTAATTAGCATCACCATGCTGCTTTGCAAATGTCTTCCACAGCAGTCTATGCAACTGTGTTGTTTCTAACTCCCCATCCCCCAAGTGAAATATATTTATGAATGGTACTGAAGACACATGTCCTACATCCTGGATACATAATTTGGAAGAATAACTGATCTTCATTTGTAGAACTTCAGAAGACCCCAACCACTATAGATATTTATTGTTCTTAACCTCAGTGAGAAAATCTTAACATATTTGGCACATCCATCCACTAACGTGAAATCAGGAATTTGGATGCTTTAAATAATCAAGAATTCTTAATTAGCAGCAAAGCAGTGAGGGGCCTAAAGAGCAGCAATGTGCTGTTATCTGTTAACTTAAGAATATCTCTAATATACAGGAATGTGAAGAGTTCCGTAATCTTTCCATCCTGTCTAATCTAATCACATTCTAACAGAAATACCTCCTTTTTCTTTAGCATTTACATAGATAAATCCCCCAAAGCGGTCTGTTCCCGCTCTAATAAAGTGGAGTTTACACGTTTGCCTTTGGATTTACTTGTATGAAGAGAAACGATCACAGCTGGCATAACTTCATATTTAAATATCAAAATGGCAGAGGAAAATGAGCTTATGCATCCATATCAGACTCTGGTTATTGTCATACTGAAGTGATGTATCTAGATGCATGAATTTTTTGAGAGACAGTTGATTCCAAATACAAAGCAGGTGCCTCCAATTGGGAGAAGTAGTATTATGGGAGCACCATCATATCGGTGCTCTTTCCTTGACTGAAAGGTTGTTAGATAGGGCATGGTGTACGGATCCAAACGACCAAAGAAAATGTCTGTTCCTCCTAATGTAAAAGAGATGCTGAAACAATAAATAACGTGTTGGACAAAGTGCATGGGTATTTTTCATTGTTCCCCTCTGGGTAAAAGAAGAACTTATTTTTCAATGCTGTTAGTCCTGATAGTGTAGAGAAGACTTTGGAGGAGGTGATCCCTGGGAGAAACAGTGGATTAGAAGAGGGTATTCTTAAGAAAGCTTTATCTTAATTTCATAGAATATACTTAGCTGTACTAGCTTCTCTTACATATGAGCTTGGAGTGTCTCTTTGAACTTTGTGGCAGTGCAGTTAGTTTTAAGTTAGGACTGGAATAGCTCTAGGTCTAGCCGGAACTACAAAAGGAAGCAATTACCTTTTTGATGGATGGCTCCAAAAACTGGGAAATGATCTAGTGTAGGGACATCACCTTTGTTATTAGGGAGATGACAAAAGCCCAGATCTCCTTTACCTTCCTGTCCAAGGCCCCTTGATCATGCCTTAGTTTGGTTTGCCTCTAATACATCAAAGACAGCCTGACAATGGAAATGGGCCAGCAGCCCATGGAAAGCAGATGATGCAGAGACCCAGAAGTTCAGTGCCTTGCCACAATGGGAGGAAAATCACCCCACAGCCACCACCCCCTCCAAAGCTCAGGGACTTTTGTGGAAGAGGTTGGCAGAAAGAATGTAAGAACCAGAGGAAGAGGTAGAGTGTTATCAGGAAGTGTCCTCCACATACGCAAGCTATATCCCATGCTCATCAAGGAGTCCATGGAGGAGTCAGTTACCCCTCCCACCCAATCAGGTGACCTTAGGTGCATGAGGGGAAGGAGCTAAGGATATATAAACCAAGATCGCCATGAGGCACCTCTCTGGCCATTTTGTGTAGCTGTGGGGAAGTCACAGGTTCTATATTTGAGTGTGGACTTTCCAGTGCAGCCGTAAATGGGGGGAACCCAGTCTTCTGTAAATAAACCCCCATCCTATGCTCTGTTAGCAACCCAATAAGCTCATTAGGATTAAAAAAAAAAGAATAGAGCTAATGGAAACTTCATTATTCTACCAAAGTAGACCCCATGTTGGGAAATCCTTTGTTCTTTGATTTCTTATTCCTGTTTTCCCCCCTTAAACTTCACTACACATATGTGTGTGTGTGTGTGTATGTGTGTGTGTGTGTATGAAGATTAGAATGTTATTGCAGATGAAATTCAAGTATTAGTGTGAAGTGATTATCTATAAAATCATATTTTCTAAGTCTAGCCACTCATAGGCTGCATTTAAAATGGCAGTATAATACGACTGAGCACTCAGCACCTGTGTTTTGCTTTCCAAACATTATTGTCCTGAGGTTCTTGCAGAAGTATACAGAACTGGAAAAGAAGGAATTGAATCCAGAAGTGTGTGTGTATAACTGCTTCAAGTTATTTCTGGAAAAATGTGTTTAAAAAAAAAAGAACAAGACATTCACCAGAGATGCCTTGAAGCTCTGGTGAACGGCTGAGTAAGTGAAGAAAGCTGGGTTCTGGCACATCTGTAGATCACAACACCCTTAGTCTATGTTCAGATCCTCATGGCTGAGCATCTGTTATGGTCAGCCCTGCCCTAGGTCTTGTACACGGCATCTCTTAATTTTCTCTTCAAACTTCCTTTCTGTACCTTCCCTTCCAAACTTCTAGTAATGAAAACGTTTTCATATTTATTTTGCCAATTTAAGCAGTTTATATAGTTAAATGAATGTAGTGAATAAATGAGTTTTTTCCTTTGCAAACTTTATTTTAGTAATACTAGTAGGTATATGAAAATCACTGTTTTCTAGCCTATTGTTCTAGCATTTAAAAAACTGATATATACTTGCTGAAAACAACCACAATAAAAACTAATTAGGTATCCTGATGAGTAAGGAATAGAGAGGTCCATGACCCTTTCTCCTACAGAGTGGTAGATTTGAATGTAGTTCTAGAAAAATAATTTGCTAATGTAAGATTAACATATTAACTCTAAAAAATTTGCATGGCCCTTTCTAAATGTGCCTGTATAAAATATATTATTTATTTATTTTTTGCCATGGAGATTAAAAATGAGTATTGTTTTGATTTTTCATATTTTCCAGTTTTTATGTACTTTTCTAAGTAGTCATAATCATCATATAAAGGATCATATTCATAATTCTTCATTAGTTTTATAATTACCAATGCTTCAAATTTGTGTGTTTTCTTTTTCTATTACAAATAATACTTGTAGACCAGGCATGCACACATATGCCTGTAGTCCAAATTATTTGAGCAGCTAGGAAAGAAGAATTACTTGAGGACATGCCTAAACTTGTATTTAAAACTATTAAAATAATTATGAATATTACATTTTAAAATTTATGTAATATAAATTTTAAATAAACATGTCAGTGGTCACTATTTCAAATGCAGGAAGGGAACATGGGGAAGATAAGTAAAAAAAGGTGAGTGAATTAGAACATGAAATAGTCTAATGATGAATATGCATAAAAATGCTATAACAAAACCCTGTACTTTGTAATTAACTAAATTAATAAAAATGAAGATATTTCATTATCAATTATATGTTATATACATCCATATTTATATTACATCTTAAGGTATTATTATAAGATATTTAATTATCTTATTTTTCAAATGTGTTTTTCCTTGAGAAAAATGTTTCATTTAACATTCCAATATTGCTGGGTATGATGGTGGATGCCTTTAATCCCAGCACTCAGGAGGCAGAAACAGGCAGATCTCTGTGAGTTTGAGGCCAACCTGGTCTACATAGCAAAATCTATGCTAGCAAGGTTTACATAATGTGACCCTGTCTCAATAAATAAATAAATAAATAAATAAAATTTCATTATTAACTGTGCACAATACAATTTATTTCAGGCCTTAAAATGGTGGGGCTGGAGAGATGGCTCAGTGGTTAAGAACATTGACTATTCTTGCAGAAGACCCAGTTTCGAATCCCAGCACCCACATGGCAACTAACAACTGTCTCTAACTCCAGTTCCAGGGGATCTGACAGCCTCTTCTGTTCTGCACAGGCATTGCACGACACGGGTGCACTTACCTACATGCAGGCAATACATGCACACACATAAAATAAAATATTTAAAAAAAGAAAAATGGTAGCATAACCTTTGCAGGAATACAGATGAAACTGGCCATCGTTATTTTAATCTAGACTCAGAAAGACAAATATCACTATTTTTCTCATAGGCAGACACTAAACTTAAAATGAATGGTGTGTGTGTGTGTGTGTGTGTGTGTGTGTGTGTGTGTCCAAGTCATGAAATTGGAAAGCGGATCTTGAGGGAGTAGGGAGCGTTTGGAGAGGGAACAAAAAGAGTGGATAATGGAATACATGTGACATCAATCCAGAAGTGGGAGGCAATTATCTGAGGGAAGAAAAGGAACCAGCCAGAGTGGGGCAGCAGCTACATGGTGAGCAGTTGGGGAGAGAGAGACAATTAGAGCAAAGTATAGATAATAACACATATATGTGGAAATGTCATAATGAAATCCAGTCTTTGTATGCTAACTGAAAAAATGAATCACAAAACAGAGTCCATTGTCAAAGTCATGTGTTAAGCACTGTGGTGGATTTATACTCTAAGACTGAATCTTTCCATTAGAAGGTTAAAGATTATTATAGAAGAATAATACACATATTCACTTGATTAATATAGCTTTACAGTTGGTTTTGTTACTATGCGGTTCAGGGTGACCTGGCACTCACTTTGTAGCCCAAACTGATCTTGAGCTTGTGGAAGTCCTCACTCAGCCTCAGCATCCCGAGTGCTCGAATTACAGCATGCATCACCATACCCAGCTGTGTTAATATGGAGTTTTGTTTTATTCACTTGTATTGTAATGGAAAGACCTAAAGAAGGTTCTATTCTTAGTGAACACCACAAATATTTGTGTCTGTATGGAAATCCAGGAAGAAGAAAAGCCATTATAATGAAACACATTTTCAGAAAGATAAATGAAGAAAAGGAAAAAAACATCAGGGCCAGGGCACACCTCTACCCAAATTAATAGTACTGCCAGAGCCTTTCTAAACTCCAGGTATTTCTGAGTCATTTTTAAATTATACAGACTTTTAAAATTTTTTAAAGATTTTTTAATGTGTTGGAGTTTTTTGCCTCCGTGTATTTAAGATGCATGCTTTGCCATGGAGATCAGAAGAGGGTGTCAGATTCCCTGGAACTGGAGTTAAGGATGGTTGTTAGCCTCCATGTGGGTGCTAGGAAACAAAACCATGTCCTCTGCAAAAGCAAACAGTGTTCTTAACTGCTGAGCCATCTCTCCAACCTTCTATATTACGTGAAATTTTAAATGTAGATTTCATGTAAGTCTTTCTGCAAACTAAGTAATGGACAGACATCAAGTGTCCTGGATATTTTTCAAGCATAGTTTCATTTATTTACAAATGAATCCCACAGGACTGGAAAATTGACTCAGTGGTGAAGGGCACTGGCTGCTCTTGCAGAGAACCCAGGTTCAGTTCCTAGCACCCACATGACACCTAACAACCATACTTAACTCCAGTTCCAGGGAATCCAATGCCCTCTTCTGACTTCCACAGGCACTGCACAATATGGGTGTACTTACATACCTGAAGGCAATGCACTCATACACATCAAAAATATAATTAGATTAAAAAAGGAAATCCATCCCTTGTTATGTTGGGGAATTGGGCAACTCTAGTGGAAGGGCTGGTTGAACATCAGGATGATAGAACATATTTGAAACATTATCCAGATGTGTCAATATGTACTGGAGAACAGCCTTGTCAGTACAGGAAGTGAGGAAGTGTAGAAGTGAGGATAGCTTCCACAGTCTGATTTTACAAGGTTAATCTATATTGACTATAATTATAAAATTCCTACCTAGGAAAGAATCTGATGTAGATTTCTCTCAGAAATTTCCTTCTTTGGGGAAGCTGAAAATCATAAAAATTACTATGGTGAAAGGGGCAGAAAAGAGAGCAATATTCCTGGGTTTAATTCTAACTAGCAAAGGCGAAATGTTATCTTTACCTTTTATCATCCTAAGGATAAAGTTTATTGGTTTTTCAAATTCCAAGAGGAGAAGGAAAAGAAGAAAACCAGCCATTTCACATTCCCTAGAATTTATTAAAGTGGCTTGAAAACTTATAGAAAAGCTAGTTACAACTTTCAAAGTCACAGACTTTAAAGAGGATGACTTAAGAGGAGTGATCAGTTCTGAAAAGTGAAGTGTGGATAAAAAATAAGACGGGATTACACTGTGAGCTGCGAACCATGACGAGTGAAGAGGAACGTTGAATTGAGTCAAGGATGAGTCCAGGGAAGAACAGGAAGTGGTGGGGGTCACATTTCAGGAAGAAGTGAAGTTTGGACTGAAAAAACAAAAAAGAAGTGAGAAACTTCAAAAGAGTACGAAAGTCAAGTGTGTAGACCCTCTTTGGACTAAAGAAAATGAAGATTTAGTAGCCAAAAAAATTAACCCAGTGAATCCCTGATGGAAACTATAAGGGAAACAGAAACAGCTGTTTCTGTTGTTTTCCCGGTTTTCTCCATGAAGAAGGCAGGTGCACAAGCGTGCACAAATGATAGCAAAACCAGTATATTGGAAGAGGTTAATAAAAACTATCCATTCCGCAAAAAAGAGGGTTAGATAGATCTTCCCTCCTAGGTATTACGAAAGCCCTTTACTAGACTAAAAACAGCCCTCACAGCCTCAACTGAAGCTCCTAATTCTAAACTCAGGGCTGTAGGGGAATTGACACATCTTCCCCTATGCACCCCAAGTTTCCATCCTAGATGTCTGTCACAGTTAACTCCTAAGATGAAATAGTCACACCTGTTTCTGAAGTTTATGACCTACGCCATCTTGATAAATACCATGCGTAGTCACCTAGTTCTCTCTTCTCTGAGTGGTTCATCTTGGAGAAAGACGGATGGACGTGATGGATACTTTACTCATGTTAACTGCTTTAGTATAATTTTGAGCCTAAAAACGACAGATATTATTTGAATTTTCTTTTCAAATCTCAGGACAGAGATTTAATGGTCTGTATTGAATCAAACATTTTCTTATATATTGGCCGTCTTTCATTCTTAATATGAGTCAAGAGGCAACTACCATGTAGTTAACCTCCCTGCCTTGAGCATAAAAACAAAGTTGACCAGAGCTAGAAGAATCTAGAGTGGTCTAAGACTGGAAATTTCAATCTGTATCAGGATGTTTTTCTTTTTATAATCGTGACTCATGTAACATCAGCTATAGATGAAGCTTTGCCTCAAAAAAATCAATAATTATTTCCACTAAACTAAATATTCAAAGGTCATTGTTCCACTAACTGTGGAACTTTTGTTATATCTCATATAAGTCTTAAATATTTTTATTTGGTAGGTTTCTGCTGTCTTGAAACATCTATTAAATAGTCACAATGTGTCCTATAGTATAATTATTTCTTAATTATGCATGCAAACGACACTGAGCTAGGTGTAAAATAGACAGTTAAAGCATAACAAGTCTGCCTCATTCCATCCTTTGAAATGATATATTTTTCTGAAGCTGAGTTAATCATAGAGTTAATAGGAAGAAATTAGAAAAGGAAGAAATTATTTACAGCATACACAGGCTATACTGCACAATATAACATCTTAACGAAAGTGGGTTTACTAATGAAAAGCGTAGTTAAATGTCAAGATGCCACTAAATAATTGTAAAATCATTAATCATTTTCTGTCTGTGCTCGTTGACACATATGTCAGCTGAAGGTAATGACCTCCTTTGTTCCTACCCCCAGCCCACACGTGCACACACTTAAATGCACATGCACCTCCACACACCCCCTTGAAATCTTTTAGAATGAAAGTAGAACACAAATGAAATGCTCCAAAATAATGTACCTAAACATCATATCTGTGCTTTGACCAATTTTGTAATAAGACAAAGATAAATGATAAATGTGTTCTCGGTACTTTTTGTATTTTTAGTATATGGTCAAGCAAAAACAGGTATTGATTAAGTGCTCATTATTAAGCTGAAAAACAGCTTGTGTGAATGGTTATATCCAAAACAGTAATACAGTATGGAGAAAACATGACTTAAAAGAATATGAACTCAAATTTTCCCATAAAGATTTCTAACATATTAAACCTTTTCAGCCCCAATAAACCATGTGTAAAAGTGAGAAGGGTGGAATAAATATATCCAAGGCACCTCGGTATCAGATTGGCATAATAAATAAGTGGGCCACAAGATGGCATCTGCAGCTAATGAGTCTTCTTACTTTCTCACAGTCATTTAAGCAGTGCACACAACTTACCTCCATGAGAGATATGGAAAAATGATTTTAGAAAAGTAATATTCAAATCCTGTTATTTTAAGCTACAGATAAAATTGACAGTTGATTCTCAGAAGCTGGGTTTAGATTTTCATTTTCCAAGAATGAAGTTCAGTGTTTCAAAATAATAAAAGCTACTTTACTCTAGTAAATTCGTCTCTAATTGCTTTCTGAATTGAATATATTTCAGGATTTGAAAATTTAGACGTCTCCACTAATATTTCAGGTCTTAAGTTTGGGTGTTTAAAGCAAGTACTAAAATGTTACATGCTTGCCCTCATTTTTTGAATGGTGTATAATTTTCACATATGTGAAATTGTTTTTCAATGATACTGACCTAGCATAACTACAAGTCTGAGATTCAGTATTTCCTCAAATGTAAATGATCAAATCTGTGTTCATGCTCATCTGAGACTGTATTAAAATTAAAACCCTTTCAGAACACTCGTGCTTCCCATTGTTAGTTTATCAAGACATGCAATTACCCAGCATATATATATGCTAAGATTTGTGGGGTTTCTTCATATCAAAACATCATGGCTACTATTATCGGTGAATTTCTAGTTATTTTAGCTTATTACCATAGAGATAATTATTAATCTATAATTGCGATACTTTGAAAGGAACTACATTTTAGCTAGCTGTTTTCATGAACAGGGTGGTGGCATTATCTGAGGAGTTAGGAAGGGTTTGATTGGCAGTTTTTGTGGTGGCCAGGAATATGGAGCCTAAATGACTGTAACTCATCACTTTGAGCAATAGGGACCCAGAGGACTTTCCTTTATTTCAGTGAGCCTCAGTATCCTCATCTATAAAATGCTAAAAATAGTAGCACCTAACTCATTATGGATTTGTCTTGGTACAGAAATGTGCTAGACATATCCATAATTGTGACAGAATATTTAAAGATCAAACAAAAAGTATCTGAAACAAAATCTTGTATTTCCAGTGGATCACCAAGCGTACGTTGATTTGTGATCACAGGGATATTTTAAGTTCTCTCTTCTCTTCCCATTCTCCCTCCCTTCTCTCTTTCTTCTTTTCTTTTTCATTTGTTCTTTTTGACAGTGCTGGAGCTTGAACCTAGGACCTTACTCAACACTAGACAAGTGCTCTACCGCTGAGCTGTATACCCAGAAGTTCTTAGATTTTATTTTGAGATAGAGCCTTTGTTTATCCAGTCTGACTTTGAGCTCACTCTGTAGTACAGGCTGGCCTTTAAGTTGCAGTCCCTCTGTCTTAGTTTCCAGAATAGCTGATATTGCAGGCTTGTGACGTCAGGCCTGACTAGCATATCTCTTAAGCCACTAATTTTACTTGAGCCTGAAATTGCCAATATAGAAAAAAGGTTTCAAAGTTGCTCAGTGAACAAATGAAAACAATGACTCAGGGTCTGGCATATAATAAGCATTCAGTAAATGTGGGCTACCAATACTAATGGCAGCTATAGCAGTGATTGAAAATTTCTTATATGCTTATAGATCTTACCTTCAGGAGCTATATATAATGGTAATTATCTTACAAATGACAAATACTTGGAGGAATATATAAAAATTTGTGGCTGCCATATTCCATAATGGATCTCAAGCCAAGCAGAACTATACGTAATTGTAAATCATATGGAATCTCATTTGCCTAATTCTTGTCGGCTACAGTTAGCCTCTGGAAGCACTTCCGTTTTAGTGAAAGCCCCGTATTCTAGGAATAGATAAACAAGCCTAGCAAAGTAGAGAGTCACTATGTACAGACCTCCTCATATCCTACGAGGTGGTGATAGGATAACAGTATGGGTTCTTAAATGTGGAGACTTCCATGGAAAGCAATGTTGGATCTACAGGAACATGATAGTTACCATTGACTCTGGAAACCTTGATGTCATCTACTTGTGGGGTTACTGTGAAAGGAAAGGGAGGAGACATTTATTTCTTCTGATGCAACAATGTCATCTCCTCTCCTACTGAAGCAGCAAGAAATTTATTTTCAGAACCGAAAGTTAGTTTTGAAATTAAAGCTCAGTTTTCCCAGCGTCTCATCTTCGTGTATTTCAGAAGGTCTTAAGTGTGTATGTAGAAGTAGAGGTTGTTTCTGTGGTGTGTCCTGTGTTCTGCCTTCCTGCACTGCTGTCTGTGCTCACAGAGAAGCCGCCAGGTTGCTCTCTGGCTCTAGAACAGAGCCCCCCAAGGAGAACACATGCTAGATTTTCAGTTAAGATTTGTGATGAGCTTACTTTCCAGTAACCCCACAACCTGGGTAACTGTGCATCCAACAGGTTGCTTTACTGCAGTGTGGAGGACCACTATTCACTCTGCTGTCTTGGGGAGCATGAGAAGAAACAGTGCTGTACTCTGTGAATAAGTTTCTGGTTTTTAAATTTTTTATTTATTATTGTGTGCATATTTGTGATGAATATGTGCAGGTGTGCATGTGCCACAGTGCTCCTGTGGAAGTTAGGGGACAACTTCGTGGAGCTGGTTCTCTCCTTCCGCTTTTATGTAGGTTCTGGGGATCCAACTCAGGTTGCCAGGCATGCGTGTCAAGTGCCTTTACCTGCAGAGCCATCTCACTGGCCCTGAATCAGTATTCTTAACCAAAATGGAATGTCTGATTCTATCAGATGACTGTTGCACCCAATAAAATTTGGAAAATGGTGACATCTTATTCAAATGAAAGTAAAACCCCTGTGCTAGTTAATGTCCCATGGCTCTGGGAAAAACTAACCTGGGTTGACTGCCTGATATTTGAAGGCCAGGCCAGCAAAGATGCTGTTACTGCCACTCTGATTTCTACAGATACTACCTAGCTTCAGTGATTTAAAAATAATTTTAAAACATTTCTTAACAGCAATGCAAAACAGATAAATAGAAACACCTTGCTAAAACAGCATAATTTACAAAAGCAAGTCTCATAGATTTTGAGATTCTTAGTGGCATTCTTTATATCCTTCAACCCTTCTGTGCTGAGCACAGCAGATGCTCCCTGTTCTAAGCTACTTAGCTCTGCTATATGGACTGCCCGTCGCTTGAGTTTGCACTTAGGTTTTCTTGTTCAAAAGAAAGCAAGAAAGAATAAAGAAAAACAAGGCCTGTTAGAAATTATCTTTGTATTACTTTTAAGAAGAGGTGCATACATGCACTTGATATGTGTGCCTGATATCTGATAACACAAGTGAATATTACCTTGGTTCAGAAGGAGCAGTTAAATAAGTGTTTGTTTATTATGTTAAAAAGCTAATATTAAGATTCTGAAAGAGGCCTGGCAGGATGGCTCATTGGGTAAAGACTCAACACCAAGCTTGATATCCTGAGTTTGATATCCAGGACACATATGGTAGAAGGAGAGAACTGACTCGTGCAAGTTGTCCTCTGTCCTCCGCATATGTAGGATGACATGCAAGCACCAGTATACGAGCATGCACACACATTAATTAATTAATAAAATTTAAATTTTTTAGATAAAAAATGTATAAAGATTTCAAGGTAGATTGGGTAGCATCAGGAGTTACATAGTCCAAGATCAAATCCTTGGCTTTGCAGCCCCAGAAAATTCGGTCAGCAATGTGACTTTATATGAAATCTTGACAAAAGCTAATGTTTAAAAAATTTAGGAAGTTCCAGAACCAGGATGTCAGTCCATGAGAGAAAGAGTTCCAACGATGACCCATGTTTTAGATCAGTTGTTTCTATCCATCCCTCCTCTCCACCCACCCGCATTTACTGAGCTCTCACCAGGTGCCCAGTGTGTGTGAAATTGGTCATTTTCAAAGATTATATCCATTGCTGGAAATAAATCTAGCATTTTCAGGAGATGTATAGATAATAAATTCCATAGA
This sequence comes from Nannospalax galili, assembly GCF_000622305.1. NCBI lineage: Eukaryota > Metazoa > Chordata > Mammalia > Rodentia > Spalacidae > Nannospalax > Nannospalax galili. The sequence goes on from NW_008338999.1 coordinate 5,123,158, forward strand.
CTCAGATTTTGTGCATAATATGTTCCTAAAATTTGATCAGCCTGATGCTTCTGCACTTGTATGTTTTCTTAGTCCCCTCTCCCCCACAATTGTCCTTTTTTCCACTGTATAAAAGAGAGACATCTTATCCTGTTGGCAGTGACTCATTAAATGTACTCCAATGGTGGCTTAGGAGATTGGTCGTTCTCCATGTGTTGATAAATAAACACCAGTTATAACCCCCAGGAGACTTGCAGTGCCCTAAATGTACCTAGGTTATTTGAGCCTCAGCTTTCTCATTTATAAAACAGAATTCATAATAGTCATTGTGTAGTTAGCAGAATGTAATGTATAACATGATCATTATAATGCCTAACAAGTATTGACAGCAGTGTATGCACTGTTGACCAAATATGTTATTCTCTGTAAATTGCTTTGTAATTTTCAGTAATCAAAATACATAAAATCCTTCCCCTGCCTCCAGTTGAAGGATGGTAAAGAAGTCATTCAGTAGCTAATATGTCTTTTATGGTGTGTTGTTGGCCTTTCGAGGGCTTACTTTGGAAATGAATGTGTTAACTCACAACACTTAATAGGCATGGATGGTTGATAAAAAATTTCAGGACCTTTATTAAGTAGGCTTATTTGAAGTAGAATATGAAAGTGATGGAAGAGTGTTCTCTTGAGGACCAGCACCATCTCTGGTACAATCCAAAGCCCTTATTTGACATGAATTCTAATCAAAGCAAATTGCTCCGAACTACATTTTGAATTTTACCTCTAGGATAGTCAGAAGGTTATTTAAATGGTAGTTTGGCAGAGCTGTCGAATAGATATGCTATTTTCTGAAAGCAGTTATGGCTTTGGGTGACCCGCAGGGTTAACTGTTGCCAGATTGTGGGTGGCCTTGAATAAGAGAAACCAGAGAGCTCTACCAGAAAGAAGGTTTGCCAGGCAGTGGGCTTTCCCAATCTGTGTTATAGTTTTCTTTGTTGATAATATTGTGCATAAATATTTTTATTCTATTTGGTGTTTTTTAGTTTTATAATAGAAATTTGGTAAAGGAACCTCATGACTATTTCTAGAACTAATTTTTATTTTTATTTTCTTAGCATTGAAAAGAAAAAATATTTTAAAATAGGCAATATTTATTAAATGTCTCCATAGGAGGTTGACTTCAGATTCTTTTTAATAGATGTTCTTTCTCAACCTATAGAAGTTCTCATATACTTCTACTTTACTGAGAATGTTTCTTGTAAAAGGAATGGACAGACTTTGAAACTTGGAAAATGCTTTTTTAGTGCCTGTTGAGATACTGTGCATTTAATGTGGTCAGTGATGCTGATCAATATTTGAGTGTTAATCCAACCTTGGTTTCCATGGCCTAACTCCACTTGCATATTACACGTAATTCTTTATATAGATCGCCACATTTTCTTTGATAGAACTTCAGAATTTTTGCATCTATGTTTCTGGGTAAAAGTTCTCTAGTTTTCTTCTCCTATAATGTGTTTGGTTTTGGGAGATCAGTAAGCGTTCCTGAGTCTTCAGTTTTCTGGAAGTGTTTGTATGACTTCCGAAATTTTCTTGACATTCTCCAGTGAAGTATTTGTGGGAAGATAATTGACCATTGATTTGAATTCATCTGGGTTATCTGCTTTTGCAGTTCGCTTTGTAATGTTTGCTTTTCGAAGAATTGGTCATTGTCTGTTTCATCTAAACTTCACATGAGTGGGCATAAGTTCTTTACAGCGTTTTCTTTTCTAATTCAGTAGATTTTGAGATAACATTGCTCACCCTTGACATTTTGTCATTGTGCCTTTGCTGTCACAGTGCTGGGATTCAAATGCAAGGTCTTGTGGCTGTTAGGGAAATGCTGAGCCGTATCCCCTAGCCCTCGCTTCCATTTTATGGTAATCATGGCTCACCCTTTACAAATCATGTTATTCTTACCAAAGAACTACATTTAGGGACTGGAGAGATGGGTCAGAGGTTAAGTGCTCTTCCTGTTCTTGCAGAAGACCTGGGTTCAAATCCCAGCACCCACATGGCCACTAACAACCCTGTGGAACTCCAGTTCCAGTCAATTCAATGCCCTCTTCAGTCCTCTGCAGGCATTTTATGACGCAGTGCACTTACATACATGCACACAATACATGCATACACATATAATAAAAATTAAAGTGAAAAAAAAAGAAACTACATTTGAAGTCATTAATTAACTTCTAAGTTTTTCTATTTTCTTTAATTCTCTGCTGCTTATTTGGATTTAATATGTTTGGTTTGGGGGATTTGTTTCATATTGTTTTTTGGTTTATAAAGTAGAAATCAAGGTCCTTGATTAGACACTTTTTCTCTTCTCTAAAGTAGGCAATTAGTGCTGTTTCTTTACTACTTTAGTGGTATTTAGTGAAATGCAGATATTTAGGGTTTATATTTTTTGGACTTTGGTGAGACATGGTCTCACTGTATACCCCTAGCTGGCCTGGAACTCCCTATGTAGAACTGGATGGCCTTGAGCTCACAAAGATCCACCCGCCTCTACCTCTGCCTCCAGAGTACTGGGATTAAAGATGTGTGCCACCACATCCATCTTTCTTTTGTTTTTTGTTTGTTTGTTTGCTATAAGGGTGTGGACATTTTCAATATGTTGTGTTTTCTCTTTCATTCCCTTGAAAATACTTCATTATTTCTCTTTTGCTTTCTCCTTTGACTCAGGCAGATATTTTAAATATTCCTGTTCAGATTAGGGGCTTTCATGCATGTTTCTCTTATTGGTCTCGAACATAATTCATATTGTTCAGAGACTATAATACATATGGCATGGATCCTTTGAATGTATTGATTCTACTTTTAAAGACAGCGTCTCATGTTGTAGCCTAGGCTGGCCTTAAATTTACTATGTAGCCCAGATGAAAATATTAACAAACAGCAAATCTTAAGCCCCATTCTCCTTTGGGCAGGAATTGCTGGCAGATGCTACTACACCAGCCTACTGAGACTCCTTACACATTCTAGAACCTGCAGCATGAGAGAAAACATGCTTTCTGGTTCTGTTCTTTAGATACTGATTAGGTCAACACAAGTGATTGTGTGGTGTGAATCTCTGTCTTTGTTTTCTGTTCATATATCTGAAAACTAATTATAAATAAGTTTACCTTTTCTTTGTATTGCTCTTGGTTTTTGTTCTGTGTGTCTTGAGGTTCTCACTGTGTGCATAAACATTTTGAACTATTTCCTCTAAATGAATTAGCTATTTACTAAAAACATGTCATCTTTGTCTTTGATGACGATATTTGTTCTGGAATATTTGATTCAATAAAATGATTCTAGCTTCTCTTTTGACTTACATTACATAAACATATAGATTTTATCCATTTTTATGCCCACTTGTGACTATGTATTTAAAATACGTCAGAAATTGGGGGCTGGAGATATGGCTCAGTAGTTAAGGACACTGGCTGTTCTTACAGAAGACCCAGGTTCAAATCTTAACACCTACATTGTGGTGAACAACTGTCCTTAACTCCAGTCCCAGGGGATCCTACACCTTCTTCTGTCCTCCTCGGACATCACAGGACATGGGTATACTTACCTACATGCAGATAGTACATGCATACATATAAAAAAAATAATGAATTTTTTTTTAAAATAATTCAGAAATTTAAACAAAGTACAAGTGGGTCTTGTTTTCTGTTCAGGGGAGAATCTCGGTCTTTTATTGGAGTGTACACACTGTAGACATTTAAATTATCTGTTGATAAGATTAGGTTTGAGACTTGTAGAAATGACTTATAAAAAAGACATAATCAGGACTGATTACTCTTAAGTAACCCTATGTTTACAACATCTTGTGTCTTGTGACCTGGGCACTTGGTCTTGTGTCCTGGGAATCTCAATTTTGTATTCCACTCAATAAGTTAATGGATGAATGTGGGTATTGTTGAGAATTAATGCATCCAAGCACTGAAGGACAGCACATCCAGCTTCATTGGAAGCATGGAGACTGAGAAAGAATGCTTGCAGCTAAATTAAGGGTGGATCCAAGCTTGTACTTCCCCAGCTGAAGTTGGAGAAACCATTTCGAATAAAACCATGGGTGAGACCTGACTCCAGGACAGAGTTCCAGGCAGAATTCCAGAGGCAGTTCCCACACCACAGTTCCAAGGCACAGAGAGTTCCAGTAATCGTCTGGTGGAACAAGTGTCCTCTGAGCTCAGGCCCACTCTTAAACACTAATTTTAAGAGTCAGACTTTTTTTTATTCAAGTATAGCTGTAATTTTGACATACTAACGCCAAAGAGACTGTTATATTGTTGTTATTATTAGTTTTTTATTAATCTCATTATCTCCATATTTTTTTCTTTCTGGCTTTTTGAGGATTAATAGGTAGTGTGACATTAGTTTATTTTGCACCTCTTATTGGTGTACCTATTTTTATCATGTTAGTAGTAGTTTAGCACATTAAATACCAAATGTCACCACCCAGTTCCAGCAGACTGTCATAATTGCTAACTTTCTGGGAACTATTGTGCTAAGCAGTGTGCACAAAGATTACAAATATAGGGGCTGGAGAGATGGCTCAGCAGTTAAGAGCACTGACTGCTCTTGCAGAAAACCGGAGTTTGATTTCCAGCACCCACATGGTGGCTAACAACTGTCCCTAACCCCAGTTCCAGAGGATCTGACACTTTCTTCTGACCTCTGTGGACACTGCATGGCAGGAGTGCACTTACACATATGCAGACAATACACTGATACACATTTAAAAAAATAAATAAATAAAATATTTTTTTAAATGATTACAAATCTGCCGGGTGTGGTGGCGTTAGCCTTTAATCCCAGCACTCCGGAGGCAGAGGCAGGTGGATCTCTGTGAGTTCAAGGCAAGCCTGGTCTACATAGTGAGTTCTAGGACAGCTGGAGCTACAGGAAGACCCTATCTCAAAAAGACCAAAAAGAAAAAAAAGATTACAAAACTATCTCACATAAAAAGATTACAAATCTATCTTACATCTGTTTTAGTGGGATTCATATGTGCCCATCATCATCTCATCTACTTGCCTCTTCAGCTCTCAAGGAGTAACTTCAAGCTCATTTTTCAGTCAGTGTAGTAACAGGAAATTACTTTAGCCTTTGTTATATTTTTCTATTATTCAGCAATAGCATCCCTCATTAAGAATTAAATATAATGCTGGGGAGATGGCTCACTTGTTGAAGTGCTTGCTGCCTAAGCAAGAATACCTAAGCTCAGATCCCCAGACCTACATGAAAAGCCAGGAATGGTGGCACATGTCTGTAATCCTAGCTCTGGGCAGGTGAAGACAGGAAGATCCCTGGGGCTTGCTGACCAGCCAGTCTAAGTGAGTCCATGAAGTTCATGTTCAGTGAGAGATCCTGTCTCAAAGTAAGGTGGACAGTGATTGAAGAAGACAGGTGATATCAACCTGTGACCTCTGTGCACCAGAATGAAAATGTCCAAACCCATATACCAGAGAGAGAGAGAGAGAGAGAGAGAGAGAGAGAGAGAGAGAGAAAGAGAGAGAGAGAGAGAGAATGAGAATTAAATATCTAAGAAATTGCAGAGATACTAGCATGATGATGGTGGAGAAGTATAGGATTGGAGATGGGAAGGAGTGTGTGTATATTGAGATGTATTAATCATTTTAACACTGAAAGTTAACTGTAACTGATCTGCTGGTGGTGTGTTTCCATTACACAGTGCCTTGCTACATGGGAATCATTCCTCACATCACAGACTGACCTCCACCTTGAAGAGGACTCTGAAGATAAACTTTAATCCTATCAAAGACTTCTGTTTAATCTTTGAGAGACAGAATCTATCGACCAAAGTTATTTTTTGTGGATTGTGCCCTTTACTAAATGGATAGAAAATGTTTTTCACTGTCTGGAAAACCAACAACTTGAAATCCCAGGTATTCCAGGTCATCATTATAAATTTGAGATATAAATATATCTATCTATGTAGATATATAGGTCTATTATATGATATATATTCTGTAGATCTATAGATCCATTATGTGGATAGATATTTATCTATAGGGATAGAAGGAGAGTTAGCATAATTTTAATTATGTTTAAAAATTTATGTGCCATTAATTGCATATACAGGTTTTTTTTTCTTAAATATTTGATTGTGGAACGTGACATTTTAAAGATGTTGTAAACACATGGTTTTAATAAAAATCTTTAATAAGAAATGGCTGGCCATGATGTGTTCTTTTTCTATCAGAAACTCAAATCTCTAAAACAGATACCAATATAAATTCAGCTTATGTTAACATCTATATTATGCATGCACGTTAATTTTGTATAATTTATTTGAAATAAGAATTTGAAGTAGGGGTATAGGGTCAGGAAAAAAAGAATTTGAAGTAAAATAAAAATCTTTAATAAGAAATGGCTGGCCATGATGTGTTCTTTTTCTATCAGAAACTCAAATCTCTAAAACAGATACCAATATAAATTCAGCTTATGTTAACATCTATATTATGCATGCACGTTAATTTTGTATAATTTATTTGAAATAAGAATTTGAAGTAGGGGTATAGGGTCAGGAAAAAAAGAATTTGAAGTAAATATACAAAATGATTAAACATTATTAAACATTAAAACTGTAAAAT
>NW_008338999.1:5129983-5137085 GCF_000622305.1 Nannospalax galili
AGTAGCATGTTCTGGAACCACATGTAGACATGCCCAGAGAAGGATTTACTTTGCATTAAAAATTAGTTATAACAGTTTTAGCATTTCAGACTTCACATTGAGGTCTTTGATCCATTTGAAGTTGACTTTTGTGCAAGGTGGTAGGTATGGGTCTAATTTCATTTTTCTACATGTGGCGATCCAGTTTTGCCACTGTTTGTTGAAGATGCTGTCTTTCTTCCAGTGTTTGTTCCTGGCACCTTTGTCACAAATAAGGTGGCTGTAATTGCATTCAGTCAAGTTTGTGTCTTCTATTTTGTTCCATTGATCTACAAGTTTGTTTTTGTGCCCATGTCATGCTGTTTTTATTACTGTAGCACTGTGTTATATAGATTGAGGTGTGGTATGGCCATCCCCCTAACCCACCCTTCATTGCCCTTTGTGTTCAGGATTGCTTTGGCTATCAGGGTATTTTGTGTTTCCATATGAATTTTTCTATTTCTATGAAGCGTGTCATGAGGATTTTGATTGGGATTGCATTGAATCTGAGAATTGTTCTTGGTATGATGGTCATTTTCACTATATTAATTCTACCAATCCACGATCATCCCAGGATGTCTTTCCATCTCCTTATATCTTCTTCAATCTCTTTTCCAAAGGTTTAAAGTTTTAATTGAATAGTTCTTTAATGTTTTTGTTTAAGTTTATCCCTAGATATTTTTGAAGGCTATTATGAATGAAAATATTTCTCTGATAACTTGTTATTTGTGTATAGAAAAAAACCCGATTTTTGTAGACTGATTTTGTTACATGCCACTTTGCTGAAAGTGTTGATCAGTTCTAGAAGTTTGCTACGGAAACTTGGAGATCTCTTATGTATAATGTCTTGTCATCCACAAATAAGAATAATTTAACCTCTTCTTTTTCAATTAGTACCCCTTTAATTCCCTTCTCTTGTCTTACTGCTCTAGCTAGAGTTTCAAGCACTATATTGAAAAGAAGAGGGAATAGCAGACAGCCTTGTCTGGTTCCTGATTTTAATGGGTCCACAAGATATAAGTGAAGGATAGAACTTCCTAAATCAGACATCCAGCAGAGCATGGAGATATATTTGATGGTCACACTGTGGGGTCGTTGTGCTATTGACATGGAATCATCTGTGGCCAGAGATGTTGCCAAATACCCTCTAATGGAAAGACTAGTCCATGACAACCAAGAATCAACTCACTGAAAGTGTAAGCAAGCTGAGGTTCAGAATCGTGGCTACACTGATGTGGAGTCCTTGCTTCTCATTCATCAGTTCCCCACTTTGCCACAGGGATGAAAAGAGATTGTCCCTTCCAGTTTCAAGTCAGTTGAAAGTATCCAAGGGAAAACTGATTTGGGATATAGCCAAGTCCCTCCTCACCTCCATTCTACATTCCTGTCTATGGCCAATCCTTGTGAATAGAAACCAAGATCAGTTTTTCCTTCTGTGCAGATACTGCAGGTACAGATGCTGTGGCCAAGTAAAAACCACAGGCTTCATTTAGACTGTATGACAAATGTTCATCATCCAAAAGAAGGAACAGCTTTACCACCGAAAAGAAGACTGTTGGAACAGATAAAGTAACACATCACATGTCCATACTATAATTTTAAAGAACATACCTTTTGATCCATTTATAATTTTATTGCATTTACATAATCAACCTGCTTTTATTCCTAAAATTCTTCAGCAAGCAAGAGCTAATGTAAAAATGGCTCTTCAGAGAACATGTACTAGAGATTACTTGTGTAAATAAGCCATTAGTGCAGCACATATAATTACATAGAAAGTCAATCATAATTTTGTTGACTAAGAAATAGCACGAGTGTGAAATTAAAGTTATTAGCATACTCATCTATATTAAAAATAACCTTTACATTAGATTTTATTGAATATGGAGCTTAGTATCCAAAATGCATTCTTATACTGAAATACAGAACTGGGATTCTATTGGGACTTGTGTGTGAAGAATATTTTGAACAGTGAGACTCTGATATTCTTTCACCAACACGGTCAGCTGTGTGATTATCTAACCAGAAAAGATTTTCCTGCCACTCCTGAAAATCAAGGTCAAGCTGCTATTTCAGGAAAGTTCAGCATAATGAGTAATTAAATAGTAACTATCCTGTAGAGATTTCTTTTTCTGGATCTCTTAAACCAGGATAGTACCAAATAATGGCATTTGAACACCTGCAATTAGGTGACTGCACAATTGTAACATCCTGGAATGAGTCATCCTGAACCCCACAGTCATATCATATTTTTGTTTTGTGTTGTTTTCTTTGATTTTTTGGATTTTTACCCCTTTTATAGTGCACCTCTTAATTCAGACATTATAAGACAGAGAAGGACTCTGCTTCAGAATTTGGACGCAGTCAAGTTTTCATGTATCTCAAATGAAACCTTCATGAATACTACATTCCACAAAAGCATATTCATAACAAAAACAGTAATATACCCATGTGTTTCCTTATCTATGAGTGTTTTGCTCTGTTTTTAAGTAGGAGTCATCCCATTTCTATTTCTTTGAGTTTAAATGGGTCAGCCATGGATTTTTGACAACCGTACAGGGACGAGAGCCATACTGGTATCACCGCCGCAATTTTTGTCTACAGCATCACCTCTCAGCTGATTCCTGAAGTTTAGGCCCTGAAAGAGCACCCTGATTTTTGTCTTTCCACTGGTCTGCTTAGTTGGAACATCCTCAGTGTTTGAGAACAAGACCCTCTTATTATTTTAACTAACTTTTATCAAATTAGAAAAGCTCAAAGGGCAAGTGGCCCCTGCCCGTTTTCTTTCCCATCACATCATTCCTTGCACACTCTCCAGCTCCTCCATACAGGGCCCCATCCTCCCTTTATTTCAGCAGAGTCTTTTCTATATCATACTCCTTTGAAGGCTTTCTGACAGTTATACCAGTTATCGTCAAAACACAAAATTCTCAGTTTATCCATACAGAATTTTGTGCCATCCACAGCGTAAGGGAGGAAATTAAGGATCACATGCTATAATAGTCATATAGTCAAACTTTACTGTAAATTATTTTGTAATTTTGCCATTTTAAAGTCCTTTTTAGCTAGCACTCAGGAGGCAGAGGCAAGCAGATCTCTGTGAGATCAATGCTAACCTGGACTTCATAGCAAATTCCAGGCTACCTGGGGCTACAGGGAGACCGATCTCAAAAAGACCAAATTAAAGAAGTAAATGAATAAAGTCCTTTTGTACTGTTTGTACTGTTTCCTTTAGGGTAAAGTGACAATCGTAGTATTTACCTAACAATACAAAAATTAAGTGTTCATGGTGGTTTATTTTACATGCCAATTTGACATGATCGTGTGTCCTCAGATAATTGGTCAGTAATCATGACTGTTTTCATGAGGGTATTGGCAAATGAATTTAATACTTAAATACTTAGAGCACACAAACTGCCCTCCCTAATTTGTATGGGCCTCGATTAGTCAGCTGAGGACCAAGTAAACTAAAACACTGAAATAAGTGTAAAGCCCTCCTGTCTGCTTGCCTATGAATAGAGACATTGACTTTTTTTTTATTTTATTTATTTATTTATTTATTTATTTGTTTGTTTATTTTACTGAACTTGAACGGAATCATCAGCTTTTGCAGGGTCTCGGGCCTTCCAGTCATGAGACTTTATCTATACCATCAGCTTTCCAGGGAACCAGTTCTGTAAAATAAATCCCTTTCTTCACATTATTTTTTTCTTCTTCCCTCACCATCTCATCTTGCTCCTCGTCCTCATCTTCCTCCTCTTTCATCTTTATGTATTTTAGACAGTGTCACTATGTAGCCCAGGCCATCCTAGAACTCCCAGGCTTGCCTCCAAGCCTCCTGGGATTATGGGTGCATGCTCCATCCCTGATACTCATGTTCCTTTTGAAATTATAATGGTTAATGAAACCCAAGAGTTCAGAATCTACAATCTACTCTGTTTCGTCAATACTATCTATTTCTCCAAGTTTACTGTTTCTTCCTTGGGCCCATGTGAGCTTAAAAGTTGTGAAACTTGGAGTTTTCTATCTGCTCTGTAGCATCATCCTCATGGCTGCTGGTGCCTGTAACATCTGGATGAAGAGTGTGAAGAAAAAGGACAAGGTAGAAGCAATTACTTCGACTTGTATTTCAATCTGTTGGTCTTATAAGTGATGAACTACTTTAAAAGAAGTGGTATGCCCTTTCTGGATATCCTGAGTCTATCAGAAAAGAAATGAAGTGGAATTTTTAGAGACACTACTCAATTTTCGCAATTTCGTCTCTCAATTCTGGGTCCCTTTTACATGCCATTCTGGCTGAGGGTGGTTTTCTTTCATGTTATTGACTTTCTATCACCACAGAAGCAGAAGTACCATTATACTCTGTCCTTACTAAGGACACTGGCATTTACAAAGATTACTGTGTCCAATTGGCCACACTGGACAATAATGGATGATACTGCAGATCTTCTTGAACTTCTGCCTTACCTCTATCACTGTTTACCAAGCTCCGATATGTGCCAGTGTCACCTGGGCATCTTCTTAGAGTACAGATTTTGACTCAGTCATTCTGGGTGGGATATTTATAAAAAGCCCTCAGGAGATGCATGCAGATGCTTCTTGTCCGAAGGCCACAAGTTAAGTAACAATGTGATACCACGATTAGAAAGGAATACCCTGAGTATATATTAAATGGTATCCATGAAAGCCATGTTCATGCGATCTTTAGGATCACATTTTCTTTTACTTATGGTGTAAAAAGACTACTAGTAGAACCCAATTAACAAGGTAGTGCATAAAATATACAAAAATCTATACATATTAACAGCATAAGTTAAACTTTATAAAAACAGGACATCAGGAAGATAATCTTTCCTAAAATATCTAGGCATCTTCTGAAATGACAAAGTCAAGTTGATCGCTAAATATTTTGAAATACAATCATATAACTTGTTAGGTGTTGATAAACTCATAGGTAGAAAACTAATCAAGAAACTCATTTGAGGAGATGGCTCCACTGATAAAAGCTTTGGCCTGAGGACCTGAGTTTGGATCCCCAACACCCACATAAAAAATGTTGGGCATCATTGTTCATATTTGCAACCCCAGAGTTGAGAAGGACAGAGACAAGAGAAGCCCTAGAATTCATTGTATAGTGAGCCAGGACAAAGTGGTAAGTTTGGGTTCAGTGAGAGACCCTGCCCCATATCAGAAATGGAGCAGGGCATTCAACATCCTCCTCTAGCCTCAACTCACATGCCCAGAGGGTAGACTCACATGCACATACACACATGCCTACACCTACATGAACACACACACACAGAAAATTTACCTAGGTACTTGTCATTTTTGACCACATGTAGGGATACACAGGCCATGGGCATCCAAACTTCAGAGAGAAATGAAGGCTATCTGGAAAGAATCTTTCTGTAGACCATGCTGATGTCTATATCAATGTAGAAAAATGGGCCTTTGTGTCTGGGTAAACTCTTGAGTTTTTAGGAGCTGCAATTAAATTTGAACATACTGTTTTTTAAAGATATTTTAACATTTAAGATTCTAAGTGTTTGAGTTAACTATTCTAGGTCCCATTTTCCCATCTGTGGAATTAATCTGCCAAATTTCCATTGCTGGAAACTGTAACAATAAACTATATAGTTTAATTAATGGATTATTTTTAAATACTTTATTTCTTATGCTGGGGGAGGTGTGTAGGTGTGAGTGTGCCATGGCACAATGTGCATATCAAAGGACGTCTTTTGGGAGTTGATTTCTCCTTCAAGCATGGGTCCTGTGGATCATACCCTGGCTGTCAGGCTTACATGGCAGGTGCTTTTACCCACTGAGCTATCTTGCTGGCCCAGAACTGACTACTTACTTCAACTTCCCTTTCTGTCTACAAAATATTTCCATTCCCTCAGTAAGTGAACTTTGAGATAAGGAAAACTCATGGTTTTTTTTATCAAGGTATATCATACTGAGAAAGGTCAAAACCAGTCTGCAATTTCAGTCCTCTAGAGACTGAAATAGAAGATAACAAGTTCTTGATGAGCCTGGGCTATGCAATGAGACTGATTCAATAAGAAAAAACAACTTCAGAGTGGGATGCACGTACATGTGTGTGTCTGAGTGGTATATATTTAAGTTTATGTGTATGTGTGTGTGTGTGTGTGTGTGTATGTATGTATGTTCATTGTTGCCCTGAGTGTGTGTATGTGTGAGTGGTATATATTTAAACTCATATTAAATGTATATGGGTGCACCCTTTGGATATGTGTGTTGAAGCTAGAGGAGGATGTTGAATGTCCTCCATTTCTGACATGGGACAGGATCTCTTACTTAGTGGGAAAACATGAATTAAAAATCAGTAGAGCAGGAAGCCAACTGCTTGCACAAGATTGCTAATCTCCCTTTTCTTAGTTTCATTTCCTTTTCCTGTGATAAAATATCCTGGCATAAGCAACTTCGGGGAGAAAGAATTTCTTTTAGCTCACAATTCCCATTATAGCAGGGAAATCATAGCTGCAGGACCTTGAGAGACCTGGTCATATTTCATCCATAGACAAATGCAGAGAGGGATAAAGTGAGGCACCACAGGTGAGCTCAGCTCCCTCTCTCCTCTGACAGAGTTCATGGCACTCTGCCTAGGGAGTATTACCATCCACAGTGGGCAGGCCTTCCCACCTCAATTAACATAATAAAAATAAGCCCCCGAAGGCATGCCCATGTTGGAACATGATCTAAAAAATTCTTTATTGAGACTCCACACCCACACCATGATTCGACATTGTATCAAGTTGCAATTAAAACTAGCCAACCATCACACTCTCTTTTCTTTGCGTGCATGACACTTCCCCCGGGCTTGAAATGTATTTATACTTTATGTTCTTGTTTGTAAGTTTATTAGTGAACATGATCTTTTAAGATGAGAGATGTGTTTTCCCACTTATGTAATTCTTTAAGGCTATAATTAAATATGCTCAAAAGAAAATTTGAACTTCAAGAGTTCCTGTTTATATTCTCCTAATGTAAATCATAGAGACTGAAGTGATTGTTTATATTTTTTAATTCTAAAATATGACAGTATAATCTTTCGGTAAGATCA
>NW_008338999.1:5137122-5178752 GCF_000622305.1 Nannospalax galili
CCTGTTTATATTCTCCTAATGTAAATCATAGAGACTGAAGTGATTGTTTATATTTTTTAATTCTAAAATATGGCAGTATAATCTTTCGGTAAGATCAAAAGAACAGCACTGTCTCATTTTATGGAGGATTGCACCAGAGAATGCAATTTCATAACTAATCAGAGCTTGTTGAAAAAGGTACTTGATAATTATGGCCTAAAATTTCTCCTCTTACTTGAAAGATTGTGATGAGTGATTTTAAGATTAAAATACCATTTATTTTAAGGGCGTTATTTGAGTCACCTGAAATTTCAACTCTTCTGAAGCAACTTCACATTAAAATAGCAACATCTATGCATCCAGCCATTCAATAATTCATTAGTCCCATAGATATTCCACTGTTAATAGATTCTAGAAAGCATCATCTGTGCTGCTGCAAACGATAATGCTTAATGATACAGCCATACCCTGCATCCATGAAGCAAAAAAGCAGTGGATGTGTCTCAACCAATCCATTAATTAGTCCCTAAGGCTACCTTTTAAAAGTACCAAGAATGAGGTAGCTTAACTCAACAGATACTTAATCACACTTAATAATCACACAAGTAGAGTTCAGAAACATGAACTTATGATGTGTTCATGTCCATGTCTTTGCTGAGTCTCAGAAGAGAATCTCTCCTCCCCTCTTTTCACTTCTGGGATTTGCTGGTGATTCTCGGCATTCCTTGGACTATGGCTGCATCTTTCCAGCACATGGCCTTTCTTCTTCCTGTATGTCTTCACAATGTCTGCCTTCTCTAGGTATCTGTGTCCAAATTTTCCCCTTATAACAAGGGCAGTGGTAATACTTGATGAGAGCCTGTTTTTAACGGCCACATTTAAACCAATCATTTGCTGAAATGAAGTCACATTCTGAGGCATTAGGGGTTAGAACTTCAACAAATCCTGGTTTAGAGGGACACGGTTTGGTCCATAACACTGCATCTTTTACCAGTTGTAGCAAGTGCTATGATTTAATCGGGCTTCTAAAAAAGTAACAGAGAAAGGACAACTGGAGACCCAAAGGGTGAAGAGCAAGGAAACAAGAGAAAAGGAGTAGTTTAGAGAAGAGGGAAAGATCACATACAAAGGCACTGAGCTAGGGAAAAGCATGATGTATAGAAGACAATAGAAGACCAGGGTTATGAGAGCATCATGAATTAGAAAGCAGGGGCCCCAGGATGGACTGCTCAGACTTGTTAGATTGTACTTAGGGACTGTGAGCAATTACTAGAACTTAGCTAAGGATAATACAAAATTGCAGAGGACCCATTCAGTATGGGATTATTACTCCAGAATAGTAAATTGTTTTTTTTTTGAAGGGGGGGCATGAGGCATATAAGCAAACTAGACACAATAGCAGAGGGAGAAATCCACAAGCAGAAATAAAAGTACCAGGAGAATTAAGAACAACAGAAATTATCACAACCTGTGTTGACAGAGTAGTTTATATTAGGACAGCCAGACTGATTGTTACAGTATCTAAGAACTTAAATAGTAATGCCTAAATACTCACTGTCATAGATTCTTAACACCCTATTGGCCTACCACCTGGTATATTCCCTGGAGGGTTCCAAAGTCTCAGAAATAGAAAAATAATCTAAAGATTATTGGGTACCCTATATCAGCTCTATCACATGCATTTCTCTATTCTTATTGAGTCCTCTGTGATCTGCACTTCATAGTAAGAAAGGTTTCAGATGTGATGGGCAGATATAAGTACAGAGAGACGCATACTTATTTATATGCATAAACATGTCCAACAACATACAACTGTGTTTATGCTCACACCAATATAAAAATTATAATAAGCTTAAATTTTGGTTACCTTCTATGCCTGTCTCATGCATTATCTCTGTGTGCTGGATAGCTTTAGTTGTCAACCTGACACACCTGGGTAGAGAGGCCCTCAAATGGCTAATAGTCTCCATTGGACTGACCTGTGGTCCTGTCTTTTTGGCATTTTCTTGGTTGTTGAGTGATGTAGGTAGGCCAAGCCCACTGTGGGTGGTGCCACCCCTGGAAAGTTGTTCCTGTATTGTATAAGAAAGTGGGCTGAGCACAGGCTGGGAAAGCAAGCCAGTAATCAGCTGTCCCCAGTGGCCTGTGTTTCAGCTTCTGCCTCCAGGTTCCTACCTTGGACTCTCTCAGTGATGAACTATGACCCAGGAGAGGTAAGCCAAATAAACCATTTCCTCTCCAAGTTGGTATTTTTCAAAGCGTTTTGTCACAGCAATTGAATGCAAAGTAGAACACTGAAATCTTAACCATCCACTGAGAATTGAAAGTATTAGCTGATGGGGGTGTTGTGGAGGATAAAGATAGATGTAGCTGGGATATTAACTTCAAAACAGAAAACTCAAAAGGTGATTGAGTTAACCTTGATTGAGACTACTGTCTTTGGGTGCATTTTCCTGCTTCTGAAATTTCTCTTTTGAAATTTTACTTGCTTTTCCTTCCATCAGCTAGACTTACCTCAAACTTCTGGGGACCCTCCTGCCTCTGCTTCCTGGATGCTAGAATTCCAAGCATGCACCACACTATTGGCTAAGAATTCACCACTTTTGACCATACACGCGCACATTGTCTGTATGCAGAGTGTCTTGTCTCTTTGTCTAGTTCTTATTGAACCCTGGACAATAATTCACCATCGTCAGATTCCAGAGTATAAAAGATATGCCTGTCAGAAGAATGAGAGAAAGAGATGAGATGGAAATGTAAGCATGACGTCTATAAATAAAGGGCATTTAGACAGTTTTAGAAAGGTGTATAATCAGGAAACAAGTACGTAGAAATTGATTGTACCAAACTGCACAAACCAGTATATGTTTTCAACATTCTTCTGCAGCCCCAGGACGTAGACTGCTGTCATGAGCAACTTTCCACATTTCCCCTTTGCCCATGAGGTTGCAGCACATGGACTTTCTTACCACTAACCAGGCACATTTTCATTCTGAAATTTTGCTTGCTTTTCATTTCCTTGGTTAGCTCTTCCGTCTTCCTTTCAGACACCTGCTCATCCTCTAAGTCTTAATATTTTACCCAAGTTTTATAATGCCCTGCTTCCCCCAAGAGTTACTTTCTCTCCATCTACACTTGGCACTTTTTAGGTTAGGTTTATGACAGTATATCTCACTGTTCCTGTATTTTGCTTGTTGAAATCATCCTGGGAATAACAGAGTTATGATAATAATCATTACTCTTTAATTCTTAGCTCTCATTCCCAGTCTCAAGCTGAGGTAGTTCACAGGTACTGGAGGACACATGGAAAGGTTCAGTGTGGAGCAAACCAAAAAGCTACGTTGAATCCAAGGTTGGGAGACTTGTTAACCCAGAGTGGAGATGAGTGAGCTCTTAACTAAGTGAATATTTTAAACAACTTGCTAAAATATAATATAAACAAAGTATATGATATAATATAATACAATATTGGGAATGGACTCAGAATTGTTTTAATGAAGGAGTGACAAAATGTCAGGATAAATAAAAAAACAAGTGAATCACTTTAGAGAGCTCACATGACAGTGGATGTCTGGAACTTGACAACTGGGAAATGAGCCACAATACATGGTCTAATCTGTGACTCCATAGCCAGAATTTGCCACAGCTCAGTGACCAGCCATATACCACATTAAGCTTCAAGGGCAAATGGAGAATTAGGTCAGTATTTGCATGCACAGTTTCCACTGAATAAAATCAGAACTCATTACTTGAAGAAGAGTTTAGATGCAGGCTGGATTCCTACCAGTGTATTAGTATCTCTACTGGGCAGCCCAGAGATACATTTCCTATGCCTGGGCTGTAGAGCACTGTGTATCTTAAAGATTGCATATTATGGTATGTCTATATGCTTGTGCCTAGAGTACTCCTGGCACAAGTGACAGGCAGCACACTTGTTCCTTCTTCCACACCTCTTTCTACTTGATTTTCTTTCTTTTTCATCTTTCTTCCCATCACTGTTGCACATGTATATTTCTGTCCTCTCGCAAATCATCCTGCCTTAATGAATTCAAATTCTAACATGCCAAGAAATGGTGACTTGTGCTAAAATCTAGTTTTTTTTTTTTTTTGAGGGCAAACTCTTTTGTTTAATTATTATATCGCAAAAACATAAAGAACTTGAGATGGCTTGATGGCATAATTTGCATCCTTCGGTGAACTGTAAAGTGCTAAAATAGAAAATTCAGCCAAAGAACTGTAATTATCCACTTCTAAACTTTAAGATTGAACATAATAGCTGCACTTTCTCCTTTTCCTGAAGGTCTTACTCGGTTCCTTTTCTCTAACAGGTAAAATTATCTGAGAGTTCCTTCAGAAGTATGTGATGGAAATCTCCACATATTCTATTTAGGATTTAGAATTTTTTTCCTAGGTGAAAGTACTACAGATATGGGAAGAACTTTTGATGCATTACTTTTAAAGGGAGAAAAGAAATATAAAATTCTCCTGGAACAATCGAAGATTATAATCCTTCCCATCTGAGAGCTATAGGTATCAGTCACAACGCAGATTCTAAACGCTGTAGGGAACAGTGTAGATAAGCAAGCTTTGTTCATGGATTTCTGAAGAGCATTGCTGGGTCTTAGGACAGGCTCCCCATGGGTGCCTTGTAGAGGTAGTCAGCATCGTGCACTCACCCTGGCCCAGAGCTTGCTGTAAACACTGCTCTCTCCATTTTGAAGTCCTAATGATTTTCACAAAAGGCTTTCGGGTTTTCACGTTTTCATTCTAGAACAGGTCTTCCAAACTATCTGCCTGATCTCTGGTATTTGAACAGAGTTACAATTAAAGCTATTTATCTCCTCTCTCCACACTGTCATATCCTCAGCCAAATATGATTTTAAATAAATCATCTTTCTCCTTTTGAAAACTTCCTTTCTAACATACTGTGTCTTGATATTGCTGCTAACAATATATGGGTGCTGAATGCCACTGTCTTTAGTTACTTCAAAGACAGACAGAGACACAGTTCTCTGGTACAGATACTTTCTCATCTCTGGTACACAGAGAAGACACTGCACTCAGACACCTTTGGTTCTTGTTTTCCAGTACAGGTTCAGGGAAAAATACTCATTTACCAAAATTTTAAATTAAAGAAAGCCAGCTTGACAGGAACTTCACTGGGAAAAAATAGTTAAATATGGTTTCTTTAACTGGAGAGGGAGAGAGATAATCAAAACTGAAGTGAAAAACCAGAGGGAAATGTATTAACCCCAAAACCTACTGAAAAATACACGTACAATATCTGAACATGAGTGCACGTATATTTCTGAAGGCTAAATAACAAGAAACATGGTGCCAGACAGGAGACACGTCCCTTCAAGTTATTGGTTAAGGTAGTCCAAGATACTCCCAAAATAACACAGGCTATTGCCACAGACCTTGATTACTTCCCAGAACTTGAAGGTAAGACACTGAAAATGGAACATAATTCAGACACAGTACTTGGAACAATGGAGTAGTAACTGACCTGGAAGCCTTCTCCCTATAGACTAGCTCTCATAGTTCTAGAGGATACTATGTAAGCTGCTAAGGGAGAACATCATCAATCAATGGTCCTACCCCAGCTTCAAAGCTTAAGAAGCACAACAATGACCAGTACGGCAAACTTTAGCAATGCATTCGTGGCACTTTTATCTTAGGGGTAATCAAAAGCTATCTAATTGGATTTAGAGCCCTCTAATGTGAGGGAACTCATGGGTGGCACTGTATACATAGCCAAATACACATAACTTAGAGAGGACATAGATCCTAGAGAAACCCCTCTCTCTGTAATATCTCTAGACAAAATTTATTCTCTGTATTTACAGAGAAGTATATCATACACCACTCATCAAAGAAACTTCTTTTTATAACTTATGGAGGTTATTACAGAGTTCCACAACTGGTCACACACAGACTATGCGTCTGAGAGATGCCCGGCCCTAAGTGACACATCTACAGTGGAACCTCTACATCTGTGATTCATGGATCATAGCAGGACAGGGAGCAGACAGAATACTAACTAATGCATCCCTCAACTCTCACCAGCAAAGCTTCCTTACGCAACAGAGTTGGACGCACACAGAAGTACACAACTGTCCAAAGTGTAGAGAATAAGAGATTGCAGAATGTGTTTCCCTGGATAGGACTCTTACATTAAACCTCACCCACCCATGACTCAGGGACCATTGCACCCTTGTGGAAGAGGGGGCAGAAAGATTGTAAGAGCCAGGGTTGGTTCATGAACACAGGGAAGCAGAGACTTTCAGGCCTTTGGAAACTTTCTCATATGAACTTGCAGCAATAGTGACAGCACGGACAATACCCATGCTGATTCAATCAGACAAAATCCCAGCATAGAACTGGGGAAATGGGCAGCAGGTCCCAACCTTAGCTGAGGGACTGACTATAGGTGAGTGATTACTGATGGTTGAGGGAGAGTTGATATTCTTTAAGCAGTGGATGAACTTGCACCAGGGAACATCTGGGTACAAAAGCTTGACCAGATAGACCTCACGGAATCTGTGAAATCTGATGGGAGATGGGTATGGGGGTACAGATGGGGAAGGAGGTCTAAATACAGCTAAAATTTATTGTTTGAAATGCACAAAAACTAAACATTTAAATCTTCATTAAAATAAAAATATATGTTTTAATAATATATAAATTTATGTTCCTTATAAAAACAGTCAATATGGGCTGGAGAGATGGCTCAGTGGTTAAGAACATGGGTTGTTCTTGCAGAAGACCCGGGTTTGAATCCCAGCACCCATATGGCAGCTAACAACTGTCTGTAACTCCAGTTCCAGGGGATCTGATGGCCTCTTCTGTCCTCCGCAGGCATTGCATGACATGGGTGCACTTACCAACATGCAGGCAATTCACTCATACACATCAAATAAAAATAATAAATATTTTAAAAGTCAATATTTCTTCATAATTTTTGAAGAAATCTTGGCTTGTTACTTTGAACTACATATATAGGTAGAGAAGGAAAAACTCATTAAATTAGAAGTGTTCAATATCTAGGAAATATATACACATACATTTATACATATAGTAACTGTCCTAGTTTGCTTCTCCATTGCTGTGACAAAACACTGACCAATACCAACTTGGGGAGGAAAGGGTTTATTTTATCTTACATCTTCTGGGTCACAGTTCATCCGGGAGCCCAAGGTAGGAACTCAGGGCAGGAACCTGGAGGTAGGAGCTAGAACATAGGCCATGGAGGAGCACTTCTTACTGGCTTGCTCCCCTGGCCCCTGCTCAGCCTGCTTTCTGATGCCACACAGGCCCACCTGCCCAGGGGTGGCACCACCCACAGTGGGCTGGGCCCTCCCACATCACTCATCAAAAAGATGCCCCTCAGACATGACCACAGGCCGGTCCAATGAAGGCAATTCCCCAATTGAGGCTCCCTCAACCCAGGTGTGTCAAGTTGACACTAAAGCTATCCAGCACAGCATCTTACAAGTTACTATGTAATTTACTTTTTTCTGTTGTAAAATTTCCCTCCTGGGATGGAGAAAAAGCTCATTGAATAAGATAGCCTGCTGCACAAGTACAAGAACCTGAGTTCAAATCCCTAGCATCCATTACAAAAAAGACATGGCCACATGCATGCCTACAACCCTGACACTGCTGGGGGTGGAGACAGGAGAGGATTGCTAGGGCTTGGTGGCTACCACTCTAGCTCCAAATTCAGCGAGACACCCTGTGTCAAGGGAATGAGGCAGACAGTGATAGAGCAGGACACTCAGTGTCCTCTCCACACAAACCACTCACATGCACCAGAAACACAAACTGATTTTTTTTTAAATTCCCTCCTTCCCATCAATATCCATTGTGCTTAGACCTTGCATACTGAGTGACGATGCTTCTGTGCCTCATCATTTCTCTCTATTTTGAGAAAATTACAGCCCCAGCCATTATTGTTGAAGGCTTCTCCAAAGAAGCATGCCAAATCTTCCTACTATAACCTTTTTTCAGAGGAAATACAGGGGAAAGTTTTTCTGGTCTAGTGAGAACCCTGGTCCCCTCCTCCTAAAATGGTCCAGAATCACCTGCCACCTTGGCCTGGATGTCTGTATTATTGACCAGCAGCTAAACCTCACCTTGGCACACAAGCTAGCTTGGACAGCTGAGTCACTGGGAGTTCTCAGAATTTGCCTCATCAAGTAAAATTGTTCTCAAAAATATTACCACAGAGAACCACAACTGGTCAACATGCAGTGACTAAGAGGCTGCAGACGCTCACCCCTGAATAGGACACTGTATCAAACTTCTGCCTCCCAAGGCTCAGGGATCATTGTGGAAGAGGGGGCAGAAAGATTGTAAGAGTCAGAGGTGGTGAATGGCCACAAGGAAACAAAGAGTTTTCTAGACAGCTGGTCAGTTACTTGTAAGAACTCACAACAATGATCAGTGGTGACAGAATTCACAACTACATGCAAGGCAGACATGGGGAAGTGGGTAAAAAACCCCAAGGAAGTATTGGCAACTGATGGTTGCTGTGAGGGGACCATCAGTAGTCTCTTTCAAGGGTGAGACTTGGTAGGTTGACCAGGCTCCAGTGGACAAACCCATACTGAAAGGCATTTGACAGCATAAATTTGAGTCTACAGGCTATATGTGTATATTTGTGTGTGTGTGTGTATGTGTGTGTGTGTGTGTGTGTGTGTGTGTGTTATATCAGAATACATGAAATTAGGTGGGGATTTTAAGGAAGGGTACAAATAAGGAAGAGGATCTAAACATAATAAGAATATATGAAATTTCCAAAAAACTCAATTAAAAACAGTCAAATATTTACAGTGACACAAACACAAAGAAGTTCTCAAAATTTGCTGGATGGACAAGTCAGCAGTCAAGAGCAGAGACTGCTCTTCTAGGCGGCCAGAGTTACATTCCCAGCACTCATGTTGGGAGGGATGCAACTACCTGTAACTCCAGCTCCAGGGCATCTCACACCTTCTTGTGGTCTCTGGAAGAACTGTATTCACATGTACAAAACCAAACCCAAACACACACATGACAATTTTTGCCTATAACGTGCATCTCTTAGATATTAACTTGGTAGATAATCACTGAAGTGGCTGATGGATTTATTGTCAGTTATTGATCACCTAGTATGCTAAACATGATCAAGAACTTAACTCATTGTCTACTTCTGCATATGTTGCACCCGGTTCTCTTTTAACTAGTACTTAAGAATTAGGCCGAGATGTGGATGCAAATTAATCTTTTATCTGTGTGAACTTGGGCACCTTTACAATTGTCTCTAAGGCTTAAGTGCTTTTAAATATAATTATTTAGCTTTTCTATAAAAAACAGTGTATTAGTTTGCCATGGATGCCATAACAAAATGTGAAAGATCCACAGGATAGACATCCAAAATCAAGGTGACAGCAGATTAGAATCATCTAGACCTCACTGCTTGGCCTCAAGGATGACAGCCTTCTCATTGTGAACTCACACGGCTGTTGATCGCCAATTTTAAAGCTGCTGCCTTAACAGAATAAGAAGATGAAAGACTCGGAGGCAGTATATCTAAGTGGCAGAAACTTCCAGGCCTTGGTCAAGGCTCTTCAGAAGGCTGTGTAATATGTGGCCTGAATTAGTGTCCAAACAAAGTGCCATTTCTCCCATGCTTAGCTATTCATGGACCCAGGAATAAAGGGGTTCAAACAGGAGTAGCTCCTTAAACTATCAGCAAAAATGTTGCTTCCTGTGCCTTTTTTTCTGCTGACCTGGAAGTCTTAGTTTCAAACGGGGAAGGCTTTCACTGGGACACACAACAATGGTTCTGTTTAACTAGAGGTAAGGGCTACCACCCAGATACTGGGTTCCTCATACCTCTGAACCCCTATACAAAGAAGGGAGCAACTCTACCTATGAGATGACTAACCCAATAGCAAGGATAAACTGGGTTGCTGCTTCATGGTGGAAGTAAAGAATAGTATGCCCGGGATACAACAGTTCCCTTAGAATCTTTCTTGCTCTTACCATGCCCACAGATCAAGATCAACATAAAATTATAACATCTCAGTACAGGAAGGACTACTGATGGCCCAGATCCTTCAGGAGTGACTGTGTTATTCTAGCAAGGACAGACCCATTCCCAGACCACCAGTGCTTAGAAGGCAAGAGGAATTCAGGACTAGTAGAAAAAAAGCGATCATATACGTTATATATGGCCACATGGTCAGTTATATAAAGGAGGACTGGTACTGTATTTCTCATATATTCACCAAACATCTGCATGTTTATGTATATACACACTCTGTAAATATATATATTGACCAAAATCAACCTGGGAAGGAAGAAAATGACTCAGCAGGTAAAGGTGCATGCTACCAAGAATGATCAATGACCACGATCCACAGCATAGAAAGGCCCAAATCCCAAAAGTTATCCTCTAATTCCATACATTCACCATGGTATGTGTGTGCCCATAAACATGTAAATAAATAATAAATAGATAAATAATGTAATATATTACATGTGTATATGTATATTATGTATTTTGTTTTCTTTCCTCTTCCACCTTATTATGTGGTATAAGATGAATTGACTTCATATACTATTTAAGTTGTTTTATTTTGTTTTAGTCTTGTTTTTTTTGAGATAGGGTCTCACTATGTAGCCCTGGAACTCACCATGTAGATCAGGCTGGCCTCCAATTCACAGAGAGTCACCTGTCTCTGCCTCCAGAATGCTGGAATTAAAGGAGTGCACCACCATGCCCAACTAAGTATTATTAACTTTATTCATAGTATCTAGTTACAAGATACTGAAATGCTTATGGGACTGAACCTCACTCAGGACTTTGGGATCTCTATGCAACGAAGAGTAGTTAAGAACTTTGTCTTTGAGAAGTAGACGTGATATAGATGTGTTTGTAAGGTGTAAAGAGTCTACCTTACAGATACAGGAAAGGGACACCCCCAACAGAAAGAATGGACTATATAAATGGATGGGCTTAAGCCAAGTCTGTCCCTGTGGCCCCGGTTGCCCTGGAGCTCTATTTGTAGACCAAACTGGCCTTGATCTCACAGAGATTCACCTGTCTCTGCTTCCAGAGTACTGATATTAAAGACCTGTGCCACCATGCCTGGCCTCACTTGAATTTTTAAGAACAGTGGAAGATATGGCACATATACACAATGGAATATTATTCAGCTCTTAAAAATTAAGTTATGAAATTCACAGGTAAATGGATGGAACTGAAAATAGTCATCCTCAGTGAGGTAACCCAGATCCAGAAAACCAAATGTTGCATGCTCTCATAACTGGATGCTAGCTTTGAAATCTTAGATTACACATTTCAATTTGAGAAATCCAGAGAGGCAAGAAACTAACAAATCGTATGGGTGGGTGGGGGGAGGCTTCTTGGGAGGAGAGGGAGAATGAAGTGATACAAAGAGGGAAAGGGGACCATTAGAGGAGGAAGGGTTAAATGGGTTGGGGAATAGGAGGGTGGGGCACAGGAGGGAGTATGGGGTGGGATGAGTAATGTTAAAGGTCTTTATCAAAAGCCATATGGAAACATCAGTATAGAATATTTTTAAAGTATATGTATACACATCATAAAAGAGATTAAAAGAAGTTACCCTGTAACAGTGGGACATTGTCCCTTCTAGACATCATAGACAAACAAACAAAATCTCTAGAAGCTATCAAATACTACAGACACTCAAAAATTTCTGACCACTGCCCCCTGCCCTTGGTTACCCCGGCAGAACTAGATGGTAGGTCCCTATTGCTGAAAACACTATATACATGAGCTATAGAACTAGCAAGGAGAAATCAAGCTGGCATTGATTTCAGAGTGCCATCTCTACTGGCTAGTCTTCATAGTGCTGAAAGGTACTATGTATGGTCCTAGAAGGAAAAAATAATCATCAGTCTTACCCAGCTATGAAGCCTTTGAACTACAACAACAACTGGCCTGGCAAGACATGTCTGCCAGTGCAGTAGTGGCATGAATATTATGGGAGTAACCAATTACTCTAATTGGAAATAAGGTTTGCTTCACAGGATGGAGCCCATACCTGACACTGCTATCAGGCTTAGAAACCTGAGGCTAGATAGCCCACAGGGTATAGGCAAGAACCCAATACTAGTTTTCTACTAAATAGTTACAGTATTAACCTGATCCCTAATGATTTCTTATTTTGCCCATGGATTAATGCATCTCTCAACTCTCACCAGAGGAGTCTCCCTTGCAACAGATGGTGATTAACACAGAAAGCTACAACTGACCAATGTGCAGGAAAAAAAAAAAAAAAAAAGAGGCTGCAGAATAGGACACCTATATCAAACTTTTGCTTCCCAAAGTTCAGGGAATATTGTAGAAGTGGAGGCAGAAAGATCATGAGAGCCAGAGGTGGTGAATATCCACAAGAAAACAGTTACCCAGACAGCTGGTAAGTTACTTGCATGAACTCACAGCAATGTGATAGCACCAGTCCCATGCAAGCTTAAACCAGACAATATCCCAGCATAGACTTGGTGAAGTAGGTAAGAAACCCTAACCCAACCTGAAGAAATCATGGCTGCTGGAGGGACAGAGACAGTCTCTTTCAAGAATAGGATTCTTAGTTGGTTAACCAGTCTCCAGTGGATGATCCCACACTGAAGAACATTTAAGAACACAAATTAGACTCTATAGGCCATATTATACATATGCAAAATAGAGTGTAGTAAATTTGGTGGGGGGCAATAGGGGAGGTATGGATAGATTAAATTGGGCATGGGGTAATAAGGGGCAGTACAGATAGGGAGGAGATCTAAATAATGTCAAATTATATTGTATGAAAATCGCAAAAATTTCATTAAAAAAATTTTTTTTAAAGAATGAAAAAATAATAGTGGAGAAGCCATTAAGCCTGAATTGGGAGAGGAGAGGATAGGAGGAAAGCTGGAGGTGGAGCCAGACATCAGACTATCACTAGTGACAGATCAGATGTGCCCTTGCCCTCCCTGCAAAAGTCATGTTAAATGGATTTTTAAAGGTCTGCTTATCTTCACCATGCTCATGAAAACACATGTCATATGTTCAGAACTTTTGAAACATGCAATGTATATTGAAGCACTCTGATAAATTAAGACTATCCAAAAATTGCAAATTTTATTTAATTTAAGATATGTATTAACTTGCATAGGTCACACTTCCTGACTGATTTTTTTTTATTTTATTCAGTATTAGACAAATGAGTTCTGAGTGTGTGTTCCTGCCAGTCATTCTTACCAACAGCACACTTAATGGCAGAAGGGGTGACATTTTTGCTCAGCTTATATATTTCTGCCAAATACTAATCAAGGAATGTGATAGCACAGCAGCACATTGCAGAAAACAGGTGTCAGAACCTGAAAATTTTAAATAAAATGCCTAATATTTGTACTTGAATTCCTGCTTTGTATTTACATTACATTTGAAGTTTATTCTAATAGGTGTTTTCATGGCTTGCTTTTAGACAAAATACTGAATATAATACTGAAATATAATACTGAATCTTGAGTGATGGCTACATAGCTCCACGAATTGAGTGTCATATAACTTACAATGTTCTTCACATATGATAGTATAAATGTCTTTGTCTTGTTGGAAATTATTGTATAATCAAAAAATATTAACAGCTGGAGACAGGGAAAGTTTTACTATAGTTAATATATTCCATTTAGCATTCAGAAATCTCTCATAGAAGTAGATAACAAAGATTCTAATGTGCAATCTTATTGAGAGTGGGTGGTTATACACTGAAATATCTGACACGCAGTTGTTAGCAGATCAGCAAGATGCAAGACCCCACTGAGAGGCTAATTGTATTTTGTGTCACCCATGGCACAGAGCAGAAGAGAGGCACACTGTAGGGAGAGCACTCCTTCTGGAGGCCGAGATCCATGAATTTTGCAGTGTGTCCAAACAAATCTTGCAGAGAAGAATTAACTTCTTTCCATCTTCCTTGGTTTTTTTTGTTTTTTTTTGTTGTTGTTGTTGTTGTTGTTTTTCATTAATGTGATAATCCATTCACCAAAAGATGTTTAAGGGTAAGTGGAAGGAAAATAAGCTTATATACTCTTCCCACATACATTGCTTCTGGTTCTAGCACTGGAAGTAAAGGCATATTTTTTAAGGTTTTTTTGGTATTTGTGTGTGTGTGTGTGTGTGTGTGTGTGTGTGTGTGTGTGTACACACACGTGTCACATGCCTGCAGGTGCTTGAAAAGATCAGATGAGGTCACTAGATTCCTCCTGGAGCTGGAGTTACAAGGAGCTGTCAGCTTCCCATCACGGATGCTGGGATCCAAACTCTGGTTCTCTGCAACAGCAGCAAGTGTTCATAGCTGTTGAAGCACTGCTCCACAAAACACTCATTTGGCATTAAGTTGATTCAGTGACTTTCAAGCTTTTCCTCTTTTGGCAGTTCATTTCTCCCTATTCAATTGCTACCTTGAGTTTTCAGGAAATACCATTGCACCAGGTTTCAGGTACTTTTGAGTCAATGTCACCACCACTACACTGACATTGACACTCTATTGACACTACATTTTCAAGTCTACAATCATAAAGGAAGCCAGTGAACTGAAACAAATTTAAAAGAAAGTTGGTAACGATATAGTATTGACTGCAGTGTGACATGTGTATAACACTTCACATTTGATGTGTGACACCTTTCATGGTTGCCTCGATAAGTCTATAAACCACAAGAAACACCATTTCTCCCTGTGGAGTAAAATAAGAGGCTAGAAGATGTCAAATCCACTTAAAGAAATGGGATGTGTGATCTTATTTGATTTTTATAGTAAGAAAGATTATTGTTTTTTGACAGATACTGTGTCAAGCACTTTACATGTGATAAAGCCTTACTCCATATGATGAATCTGGACAATTGTATTGTTTTCTTAGATAAAGTAAGGTGTAGAAACTAAAATTGCTTGTACAATTTCACACATTAGTGTAATTCATTCTTAAATCCATGCTCAGAACCTCCAATTTAAACTGCTTTCTATAGTTTAAGTGTTCAGAGCTTATTGTTTGATTTGTTTTATTTAATAAGTGTTAGACCCATAGTGATGAGGAGCTGGGAAGTGTCCCAGCAGTATCCCTTGGTAAAGTATCAACTCCATTGTGCAGAGGCAGAGGAAAGACAGCCTCCCACTACCGCAGCCATGCTGCTCACATTTTGGAACCCTGTATTGCTGCAGAGAGAAGGCTTACCAGATTGGTTAATAGAATATGCAAGATTTTCAGAACTATTGACAGTAGTCAGTGATATTTATCTTGATGCTCTGTGAAGTCATTTCACTTCCTGGGATATTTGCAAATGTAGAGAAGATATTGATTGGGTGTTAAAAGTATTTCCTAACTCCACAATGATGTCCTTCTAGAGGCCACTGAGATTATGCATGACTTTCATCTTTAACCAGCCCACAATATATACCATGGTATTTCCTTTCTAATGCTCAGCCAGCCCACATTGTTTCCTTCTTAGTAAAACCAGAGTTAGGAGTAATATTATAATATTGAATATATAATCTTCAATATAACTTTAAATCACAAAGTTTTGAAGAAATAGGGCTTAAAACCTTTTTTTAAATATTAGGCTTTGTCTAAGTTCTTAAATAATCAAAACAGCATTCTAAACAAAAACTTACTTTCTTGTTATTAAGAAGGAGATTCAAAGCAGGTCTGTTGGTATTGAAATGCTTACTGACATTTCAAAGATGGCGAGTGCCAAGGTATGCCTTAGAAATCAAGTATGGATATTTGCTCTAGTTGGCTTTCTTTTGCTGTGACAAAACACCCTGAACCAAAAACAACTTAAGGGAAAAAAGGTTTTGTCTTGCACTTCCAGATCATAGTCAATCATGAGGGAAAGCAGGGCAGAACACTGAAGCAGAAACCATGAAGAGCAGTGTTTGCCGGCTTGCTCTCAGGTTCATGATTAGCTAGCTCTGTTATACAGCCCAGGACTGCCTACCCAGGGAATGGTGCCACCCACAATGGGCAGGGCCTCCTTACATCAATTATCAATCGAGAAAATCCCAAATATGCACACAGATCAGACTAGAAACGATGATTACTAAATTTTGACTTTTTTCAAGCAATTCTAGTCTGTGTCAAATTGACAGTTAATGCTAAGTAGAACAATATACCAATCTATTTATTGAAAGCCCTTTGAAGTTTCTTTTTCAAACTATAGTGATCACTGGTTCAAGCAGGAGCTTATTACCAGTGTATGTTTAACTTAGTTAATGTTTTGTTGATGATGAAGAAGGGGGAGAGTGCTAAGTTCTGGTGGTGCATGTAACACGTTAGTAGACAATTTACGAGCACTTAGTTCTGCAAATAACATGGACCCTTCAGATCTAAAGAGCTTAAACATCACAGTAGTTCCAAAGTCCTTTAATAAAAACATTACAGGAAAAAGAGATCCACTAATATTTTCTCAGGGTTTTGCGGAATCCTTAGCATCCAATGTGAGCCTGTTATTCCCATACTAGCACTATGACTCCATATACAGCAAGTGCAGGCTTTTTTGATGGAGTCTGTGGATCGCTTCAGTGAAATAGTCTTCATCTTTCATGTTATATAATAATAATACAGCCAGTTAACTGAACTGCCAGGAAGACTGAAATAGCCAAGAAACAAATTCAGACTTCTCAGTTGATTTTTACCTGAAGCCACAGTCTAGGTCAGTGATTTAGAGTTCTATAAGTGGCATGTTTCATCATATATTTGTATTTTAAATAATACAAAATGTTTCTTGTATTTTATTGTGTTTTTATTGTAGATTTTTCTGGAATTATTTTTACATGGAAGGATTCTGAATTTTACAAATGAAATATAAATAAAATCAGTAGTGTCTGGAATTTTATCTGTGGAACAGAGCTTAAATTGGGAATGAGAATCAAAATTAATATGTAGCACTTTAATAAAGACAGATGCTCAAGAGATGTATAAAAATATTAATTAAAAATATAAAATAAGAAATATTTGCTCAGTAATGCTCATTAAATAGCAAAATCAATTCTGCTTGAAGCCATTGTTTTTTTGTTTCATTTTTCTGTTCTCTTTTTAAATATTTATTATTTTTATTTTACATGTATGCGTGTATTGTGTACTTCTGCCCATGGAGAACAGAAGAGGCTGTCAGATCTCCTGGAACTGGAGTTATGGATAGTTGTTAGCTGCCATGTGAGTGCTGGGATTCGAACCCAGGTCTTCTGCAAGAACACCCAGTGTTCTTAAGCGCTGAGCCATCTCTCCAGCCCCTCTGTTCTATTTTTATATAAAGCATTTTACAAGGGACTTTTTAAGCCCCCATGGATGTAAGGGCATAATAATTACTATGAGAATATCTTATTGATCAATTAGAATCTGAAGCTTACTCACCAGTTGTCATTTATTTGAAATCGGAATGAATACATTTAGGGATACTTCCAATCATGATGGAATCACAGGGAAGAGAATTACTTCAAGGCCAAAATGTAACCAAAAGGATAAAACATGAGATGTGAGTCTTCAAAACCCTGGCATCATAAAACATAGAACCATTCTCAAGAGATAAGTTAATGGTGCTCCCCCAAGGTCTTGCATTTTTTGATGTCTTGAAAGAGTTTGTGGGTCATAGAATATGAACTTAGAGCCCAGCGAACTTTCTGAGTGGAAGAGACCAAGCTGAGAATCTGTGGGACACCATCCTGGAGAAAAGAACGTTGAAACAGAACTGCAGAGACCAACCGCAAGCCCTTCGTACCTTTGGCTGAGTGTGGGTGTAAAGCCAAGGAAATATTTGGCTAACCAGAGTAGAAGTGACTGCTTGACAGCAACACAGGGTGGCACAGAGCTTCTGTTCTGAATAGTCAAACTGAAGAAACTCATCATTCGGGAGCACCCAGTAAAGTGCACTGAAGTGTCATGTCATCTTCAAATCTTCAGGGCAAAGTGAAGCACTACCCAAGTACATTAACCTTGCGTGGTAGTCTACCGCCCTCCAAGGTTTTCTTTTCACACTTTCAGTTATCCACAGACGTTAGCAAAGCCTAAATATTAAAGCACGGGGCTGGGGAGATGACCTCAGTGGTTAAGAGTGAATAGTGCTCTTGCAGAGGACCTGTTTAGTCCAGCATACATGTTGAGTAACTAACTCCAGCTGCAGGATAACAGACACCCTCTTCGGCCCTCAGCAGGCACCTTCATTCATGTCCACATACTCACACCTAGACACACAAGCATAAATTTTAAAATTTAAATAAATATTTTAAATTTTTTTCTTTAAATTGGAGGAAATTTTTCAGGTATACAAAACTTATACAGTCTAAGTTACAGGCCATTCTGAGAAGTGTGAGCAAGAAGTTTTATAACGTCTTGTGCAATTTGATCTATAATATAAATCTATAGTCTATTCTACTCATCTGTTGATCACCTGTTTTCAGCATCACGCTACTTTTATGCAAGTGACTCTTGTGTAGTGTCTAATTAACACTGTTCCAATGTCTGTGTCATGTAACTCACTATTTCATCTCAAAGATATTACATTATCTTATACCATCAAAGAAAAAGAAGGGCAGGTGTAGTACAGCACAGCAAAGTATTTTGGTTTGAGTGAGACACAGAGTCAGAGAGATGCAAAAAGAAAACCGAGAGCGTTTTACACCAATATACCCTCACAGCTGTTCTTATTCATTATTAGTTATTGTCAGCTCTTAATACCATCAATCTGACAATAGGCTAGAATAGGTCAACAGATACACCTGCCACCTCCTCTTTTCTATGCCTTGACAAACATTGCCCTCAATTATGGAACTCTTTCTCATTAGCCCTCACCATAGCAGTGTATGAGTCCAATCAATAGATGGACTTTAAAACTTTATGAAATTTTAAAATTATGTGTACATGTGTGTGGCTGAGTGTACTTTTGTGCACATGAATGCAGCTTCCATGGAGGTCAGAAGAAGGCATTGGAGTCTCTGGAGCTGGGGTTACAGGCAGTTGTGAGCTGCCTGATATGGATTCTGTGAACCAAACTTGGGTCCTCTGCAAGAGCAGTGGGCATTCTTAAGTGATGAGATTTCTTTCCAGTCCTCTAAATCTCCATAATATCACAGCTGAACCTGAGATACAAGGATGCTTCATTTTTATCATCTTTGCTTAGAGAACTATATTGAAATACTCATAAAATTATTCATGTTACAATGCAATGTCGCGTCTGGAGAGACAACTCAGTAAAGTGCTTGCTGTGCAAGCATGAGGACTTGAGATTAGATCTCCAGTACCCATGTTAAAAAAAAAGGCTGAGTTCAGTAGCCCACATCTCTAATAACAGCACTGTGGGGGAAATGGGTGGAAACAGGCATATCTCTGGAGCTCACAGGTCAGTCAGTCTAGCCATACCAGTAATCTCCAGGTTTAGTGAGAGATGCAGTCCCTAAATAAATAAATACATACGTAAATAATTTTAATAAAGTGGAGAGCTATTGAGGAAGATACCCAACACTGTCCTCTTACTTCCACAAATAGATGTCCACATGTACCCACACTCACATGTACATACACAAATGAACATGTACACACATATGCACCATACACACCATATACCACACACACAATAAAATAAAATGCACTGTTGAAACACTTCTAAGCATTATTATATGAAAAGATAGTTCATTTACTTATGATATATAAATGTGACAAATATACTTATAAAGACTTTTACACACCACCTAGAAGTACTTTCCTTATGCAAGCTTTTGTTAGCGTCATATTCTTCATGGTCATCATTTTAAATGATCCTTAATGATAAAGTGAAATCAATTTGACCTCACGTCGCCTCATATTTAAGCAACAAAAACTGGCCATAGGGGGTTCCTCTATATCTAATGAACTTCAACAGGGCTTAATGTGCAAGAAAATTATAATTTATTAGTTAACAGTAAATTTATGATGCTGAGTATATCCAAATACTTTATTGTCCAATGTGCCCCTGATTCAAAATAGTTCATATTAACAGGTCTTTGCTTAGCCTTGTTTAGTGAGATTACGGCTAAGAAATTATGTCAGTATGTGTTTTTTTTTTTATTTGGAAAAGTCAATAGACTACATGGACTGCAAGCCACAAGTCAAATCCAGCATCTTACAGTAAGTAAACTAACATCTTATAAAATTTATCTAGCATCTTACTCCAATCTCCACCTAAAGTTCTGCAACTTAAAGTTACTACGGTAACTAACACCTTTACTGAAATATGCTGAATACCACAGCTGTGTGAGTGCATTATTAGAATCAGTGACCTCCTCTCTTCTAGTCATTTCATTAAATAATTCATTGGATAATCGTTAATGGGTGCTTCTGTTGATAGGTCTTAGGTTAAAAGCTTAGAAACACACACACACACACACACACAGAGACACACACAGACACACACAGGTAAAGTATGCTCTTACAACCCACATTTAACTAATAGAATTATGAACTCTTCCTGAATTTAACTTGGCCAACCCTGCAAAGCTTTTTGATTTTACTCAAGCACATCATTTAGATAAAAAAACAAATCAGAAACTGCTTATGTACTTAGCAGGTACACGTCTGGAGATGTTCATGACTTTGCATGGTATGGAAAGAGGTGGTTTTTCACGTTGAGTAGAAGCAGCGATCAAGCAGATGAGTGCCTTCCTGCTATTCTGTTGCCATCATGGATTCCCATTATTAAGATTGAAGTGCATACCTGTAAAATGGAATGTGAATATCAAGAGACTACACTGGCAGATTTCCATGCCAAGTCAGCTAGTGCTGCCACAGTAAGAATGTGAAATATGCATAAATCCCACAAGATTGAAGCAAGCCGGCTTCCTAGGAGAACTGACAGTATTATGCATTAATAGTACAATGTGCCAAAATAAAATTTAGAAAAAGTGGAATTGGTACCTGAAAAGTTGCAAGCACATTGTTAGTCAAGGATGCCCAGAAGGCCTATTTGACCACCAGTTCCCCACCAATTCCCCAACTGAGGCTCCCTCAACCCAGGTGTGTCAAGTTGACACTAAAGCTATCCAGCACATGGATGAAATATTGATTATAATTAATACAAATTAGAAACCCTATCAGTGTTTTCTAATCATTTGAATTATTTTACTTCTTTCATAATAAATAGTGGAATGTAAGATTTTCAACTATTCAATTGCCTGTGTTGGACTGGCCTGTGGCCATGTCTGTGGGGCACCTTCTTGATTGTTGAGTTATGTGGGAGGGCTCAGCCCACTGTGGGCAGTACCACCCCTGGGCAGGTGGGCCTGTGTTGCATAAGAAAGCAGGCTGAGCAGGGGCCAGGAGAGCAAGCCAGTAAGAAGCATCCCTCCATGGCCTGTGCTCCAGCTCCTGCCTCTAGGTTCCTACCTGAGTTCCTACCTTGGGCTCTGGGATGAACTGTGACCTGGAATATGCAAGCTAAATAAACCCTTTCCTCCCCAAGTTGGTAGTGGTCAGAGTATTTTGTCACAGCAATGAAGAACAAACTAAGACAATCCATTAAACCCATAATCCTGAAAGAAAATAAAGACTGCAGGAGCTGTGCTTCCAGAACCTTCATGAACATTGCATGTTGCCAATCAGCATCTTGTTGCCACCTTCAGTGAAGTACAGTATGGACTTGTAATAGTTGGTCTTTCTGTTTGGATGTAAGCGATCCCATATAGAGCAGCTGGGAAGTGATCATAAGATGTGTTTCCCCCAGCCCTAGCTGAGGAACTATTGGCAATTAATAGTTACTCGGAGAGGAAGAGTCAGTTTTCTCTGAGAATGTGAAACCTGGTAGGTTGACCAGGCTCCAGAGAGTGGACCCATATCCAAGAGCATTTGGGAACACAAATTAGACTTGATAAGCCTAAAAACACAATAATAATGGAGGCTGTGAAGTGTGGGAGGTAATAAGGTGGGTGTGGAGACAGCAGAGAGGGTTTGAATATGATCAAAACACATTCTATAAAATTCTCAATGAAATATTGTTTTAATTTTTTAAAAAATTTTATGTGTATGTGTGTATTGCCTGCATGTAGGTAAGTGCACCCATGTTGTGCAATGCCTGCAGAGGTCAGAAGAGGCTGTCGGATCCCCTGGGACTGGAGTTATGGACAGTTGTTAGCTGCCATGTGGGTGCTGGGATTCAAACCCGGGTCTTCTGCAAGAACAACCAGTGTTCTTAACCACTGAGTCATCTCTCCAGCCCCTAAGTATTTTTTAAAGGTGTGTTTTCTTTAAATGCAGCATCTCTGAGGAAATTTATAGTATTGGAGGAATCCATTTTTAAATTTTTTAAATTGTTTTTATTTTATTTGTATGAGCCTACATGTATGTGAGTGCACCTTTGTGGTACAATGCCCACAGAGATCAGAAGAGGACATCTGATTCCCCTGGATCTGCAGTTATGGATGGTTG
Organism: Nannospalax galili; assembly: GCF_000622305.1. Lineage (NCBI taxonomy): Eukaryota > Metazoa > Chordata > Mammalia > Rodentia > Spalacidae > Nannospalax > Nannospalax galili. The sequence goes on from NW_008338999.1 coordinate 5,159,563, forward strand.
CTAGCTGCCATGTGGGCTCTGAGAATTGAACCTGGGTCTTCTGCAAGAACAGCCAGTGCTCTTAACCACTGAGCCATCTCTCCATCCCAGAGAGGAATCCATTTTCCTAGGAAAATCATAAGGGTTCAAATGCAGTATGCTAAAAGGTATTTCCATTAAGTAAAAGAAGCTCTTCCCTTTCCACCTACTGATGACAACCAGATAGCTAATTATGTACAACCTGGAGTCTCCAACTTCTGAAAATGACAGCAGAGAAAGAGTGCCCTTGAAATGGGTTGGGCAGGATCCTACCAAGTTCTGTCATCACCCACACTGCAGTTCTGAACCTCGAATTTGCAGTCTATAACTCACAATTTAAGAGTCTCCTCTTTGGATTCCTGTATCTGTACACCTGCTGGAGTGAAGTAAAGGCAACTAGGGAACTTCTTCAGTGCTAGACACCATTTTAAGACACAGCCATCTATCTCAAGATCCCAGCTCAAGAATTCTCCATCACCACGAAGGCCTTCCCCTTTTCTCTTGTTTCTCATTTTCTCTAATTCTTTACTTTTCCACACAGGAAAATCCATGAGACTATAATCCGTGAGTTTGACGAAGCTTATGTTTATGCTTTAGCAGGAAATAGTAGTAATTACTGGGTTTATGGGCTAATGCAGAGAGAGAGAGAGAGAGAGAGAGAGAGAGAGAGAGAGAGAGACCAATAAGAGGTACCCTAAAGCCAATAGGAAAATTATCTTTAATGTTTTCATTTCATCTTTTTCTTTTCTTTTCCCCACTCACTAGAACTGATACCTTCACCCTCTCTGATACTAAGTACAGGAACTTGTCAGGATGGTGCTGGCAGAAGATATATTGTGCTTTATATTCAGATTCTCTGTATGGGTTTGATGGCTGGTGATAAAATGCCACTGGGTTAAATTTAAGGCTCCTTGACAGTAGACATGGTTATACATCCTCCCTGTATGCAATAGAGGGGTCTGACCATCTAAGAGAAAACTTCCCATTGGACCTCACTCAGGAGTTATAATGAATTATAGAAAAATACACAACTGCTCCTTTTCACACCTTGCTAGATGTTGTTTTCATGTCTAGAAAGGTTGTATTAGGCCTGTGGGGAATTTAATAATTCTTCTCTGCATCTGTATTGGTTCAGGTTCTGTAATGTAGCATAGTTTACTCTCCACTTTTCCTAGAAGTTCCTAGAATATTTCTCTTAATCAGAGGTCAATGTGATTAATAATAAAAATTGGTACCTGTCTTTATATTAATGAGAAAAATGGACTTCTACTGAAAAAAAAGCTGCAGTAGATCCCTGGAAGCTCATTTTAGGTAGTAGTGGAATGTCCTTTATATAGATCATAAAGTTGAAAAAGAAACCTAGCTTGAGCCTATCAAGTAGGCACCACAGCTCATGTCAGGCACCTCCTGAGCAGAAAAAACATTGTGGAGAAAGTATCGTCTACAAATGACTTAGGCAATAAGAGCTTAACTCTAGTTCTTGGAAAAGGAAGTATCAGGGACCCGGAAAATTCTCCATATTTTCCAACCTGTGCCTCACTTTCAGCCCCTCAAGTGAGGCCAGGTGCTCCCTTTAGCCTCCATCGGCACTGAGCATTTCCTAGTCACCGATTGCAATTTTGTGTAGTTTAGTCTCAGTGTTTTCATCTAACGAGATAATACTCTTTATAGTAAGCGTGGAAGACGTTCTTCTAAGTTATGGCATAAAATTCCTACAACTGGCCAGGGACGGTTCCCCAGTGGAAACTATTAATGCAACCACAACCATCTTTTCTTTATTGAGATACAAAAACCTGAAATAGTGGCACAATCTTCCCTGTGGTCACTCACTGATTTTGAAATTCCAGAGGTTAATCTTTACATGTGTGCCTTCTGAGCGACATACTTTACTTTTAAGAGTTTAAGATTCTACTTCAGTGATGGGGCATTTGGTTTATAGATGTATTGAGACAGCAATGCATCATCAAATTCATACTGATAGGAGACATGAATATTTCAAGATCATATTCAGATTGTCTTGGGGGAAAATTGTAATCTGGATCCCACAGCTGCTACTAAGTGAACCAGTGGGGTAGTTTTTCCTCTAGCTAAAGCAGCAGGGGTTCCCAAAGCCTGTCTCTACTGTAAAATGCTCTCTGCATTTTTATTACTTGCTACCACCTCCACAACTGTGTTTGCAAATGCATGGTTTTTTTAAATCCACTTATAAACTATGAATGTCTCTATCGACTGAAAATCATACTCATTCACAGGGTCTGTGGGAGAAAACGAGAAATATTTAGATGGAGCTAGATTCTCAAAATAATTTTTCAAAAGAAGATGCTAAGTAGACTAATTTTCTAAGTGTGCTGAAAGAGTTTGGAGCAATTTCATAAAATCCAGGATGTGCTAGAGATGTACCACTTAGGGCCAAAGACTCTGGTATCTTTCAGTTTCTGCATATTGACCAGTTGTGAGTCTGCATTAAGCTCCATCTGCTGCAAAAAGTATATGTTCCTCAGATGAGAAGTGAGAGAGGTACTGATCTATGGGTGCAGTGAGGAGTCATTTGGAGTCAGTTTAATACTGAAACTGTTTAGAAGAATGAGAGTAGCAGGAACTCCCTAGGACCTAGGTAGGACCTATCTAGAGAACTCAGTCCAGACAAAAATCAGAGCCTGTGGATGTGGGCATGAAATCCCAGCTCTAGCTGATGATTTATTGGCAACTGATAGCTTCTGTGAGAAGGATAGTCAGCTTTAAGGGTGTGACCACTGATATGTCTACCATGCTCCAACTAAAGGACCAGCACATAAGAGTATTTGAGCAATACAAACTGGACTCGATAGGTTGTTTAAAGAGTAGTAATTAACTGACAACAGTTCCTTGGCTAAGGTTGGGGCCTGCTGCCCATTTCCCCAGTTCTATGCTGGGTTTCTGTCTGATTGGGTTTGCATGGAATTTTGGCATGCTGTCACCATTGATATAAGTTCATATGATTAAGTTCCCGGAGGCCTGGAACACTTGGTTTCCTTATGATCTTGCACCAACCCTGGCTCTTACAGTCTTTCTTCCCCCTCATCTGCAATAGCCACTAAGTCATGGGAGGTTTAATACAGGAGTATTGGCAGCTGATTACTTCTCGGTGAGGAAAAGTTAATCTTCTTTAAGGGAGTGACTGTAGATAGACTGACTAGAATCCAGTGGATGAACTTGCACCAAGGGAAATCTGGGTTATACAAACTTGAATTGATAGGCCTTAACATATATGACAGAAATCATGAAATCTGGAGGGGGCCTATGAAGGTGTGGATGGGGGAGAGGTCTAAACATGAGTAAGATTTCCATCTCGTTAGATAGGTCCTACCTAGGTCCTAGGGAGCTCCTGCTACTCTCATTCTTCTAAACAGTTTCAGTATTAAACTGACTCAAAATGACTCCTCACTGTACCCATAGATCAGTACCTCTCTCACTTCTCATCTGAGGAACATATAATTTTTGCAGTAGATGGAGATTAATACACAAACTAAGATGTCCATTCCTTTAAGAATATCATATACTTTATATTTTCTTTCATGCCCTGAAATTGTTTTTAGACATATTTCTTTTTAAAAAAGAAAGCCAGGTATGGTGGCACACGCCTTTAATCCCAGCACTTGGGAGGCACAGGCAGGAGGATCTTAATGAGTTCGAGGTCTACATAGCAAGTTCCAGGCCAGCTGGAGCTACAGGGAAACCCTGTCTCAAAAAGACCAAAATAAATAAAATAAAATAAAAATAAATAAAAAAGAAACATAGACAAGCTAGTTAAATATGTAAATTTCTCCCCTTATTAACAACATCCTCTCAAGACCATGTGACCCCCGAGAAACAGATCCTCAAACGGCCTTAAAAGTAAAAATAAATTGGTTTATCTGGGGCAACTGTAGGGTCTTAAGCACCCAAAATGAAAGTATAACCAAAGATTAAAGGGGTCAATATAATTTTTTAAAAGTCCATATGTGGGGCTGCTGAAGAGATGGCTCAGCAGTTAAGAATACTGACTGTTCTCGCAGAAGACCTGGGTTCGAATCCCAGAACCCACATGGCAGCTAACAACTGTCTGTAACTCCAGTCCCAGGGGTTCTGACAGCCTCTTCTAACCTCCACAGGTATTACACGACACGGGTGCACTTACCTACATGCAGGCAATACATGCATACACATTTTTTTAAAAAGTTGGACAAGGCAGCACATAATTTTAACCAAATGCTTGGGTGAAAGAGACAGGTGGATCCCCTGAGCTCACTGACTATCTCATCTAGCTGAACCAGAGAGCTCCAAGTTCATTTATATAGCCTATCAAGTCGTAAGTTGGAGAGCAGCTGAGGAAGGCATTTAACATTGACCTCTAGCCTCTATGTACACAACAGCATGCACACATGCACACATATATGAACACTTATACATAGGATAGATTGATGGACAAGCACTGGAGAACGGCTAGGGCCACTGACAACACAGTGGACAGTAACAGGAATGACAAAGTGTATGGGCTCCAGTGGTGGTAGGGGGAGGTTATGGGAGGGTACCATTTGGGAAGTGGGCATATAGATGAATAAGATTGTTGGATGTTCTGTATGATATATACATAAAAAATTAAAAAATTAAAAAATGAGTTATATTTGAGGAGGAAGCATAAAAATTTACTTCGTGTTAATTAATAGATGTGATTAAACATTACCACTGAAATCTACCTGATGACTTTATATCCATACTCAGGTGGCGAGGATCTGAGTGTAACCGACTGTGACTATGTATAATCTATGTATAATCAGATACATAGTGATTAGAGACGCGTATGCAAACATCTAAGTGTTAGTAGCATTAAAAACGAGTCTTTCTGTTGGAAACAGTATATTTTTAAATGAAATGGAGATCTTTTTAAAAGTTAAAAACTCATTCAATTTTTATATCTCACAGGGTTTATACTGAGTTCAATACTGTATAACTGCATTAATTCAACTGTGAACCTAAAAATTATAGGCAGTTTTGAAACAGATGCATCTTTACTCTGGAAATTGTTATTGAATATGTTAAAGCTGTAATGAAATGCTTCTTCTAATCACGTGGTTATTAAATTTAAAAAAATGAACACAAAAAAGGAAAAAAAGAAAATAAATTTGACCAAGAAAAGTGAAAAAAAATCAGTAAAAATACACATTGAGAAAATAAAGAGGAAACGCAAAAGAAGTAGTGAGGTGGGAAAAGATTTGAGAGGAGGTAGCAATGAATAAGGTCAAAACACACTGTATGAAATTAACAAAGAATTAATTTTAAAGAAGCATACTCCTGGATATTGGGATAGGATCCCTCTGTTTTACCTGTCTGTCTTCTTTTGCATTGTGATGCTTCAATAATTGGCTGTAAACCGCAAAGCTCAAAGATCCTGTGATTGTGAGGGACTGTCACCTAGGGAAGGCAGAACCCATCACATTTGAAGGGAGAAAATTTTCTACAAGTAGACAGGCAGTGAGGGGAAAATACTTCGTGCCAAATCTTCTGCATTGCTATGCACCTGTTAACAAAATTGTGTTTTGCATATGGTAGATTCTCAGCAAAAATATGTCAGCTTATTAGTTTCTTTGGTCTTTATTTGGAGGAATTCTTGGGATTTGATTGATTATTATACTTTAGGACAAACTGCAAATAAAGATATGTTAGCAAGATACAGTTACATAATATAAATATACGAGTCCTGAAAACAGTTGCTGCCTTTATTTTCATAGGAAGAAAAAGAGACTTCAGGCCTCACCATGACAATTATCTCACATTTCAGTCTGAGAGGAGGCATAAATCTTTTGGGCCATTAACTAAATCTTTTGGACCATTAACTCTCTCTCTCTCTCTCTCTCTCTCTCTCTCTCTCTCTCTGTGTGTGTGTGTTATATGTGTGTATGTGTATACATGTCTATGGCCATGAGTGTGTGCAAAAAGCTTTATGTCAGGTGACTTACTCTATGGCCCTCTACCTTATTTTTTGAGTCTCCTAGCAAAGCAGAAGCTCACTGATTGACTAAACTGACTGTCCAGCAAGTCTCCAGGGTCCTCCTGTCTCTACCTCCCTAGCACCACGATTATAAGCATATAGCACCATGCCTGACTCTTTGCATGCATGCTGAGGGTTTGAACTTAGGTCTCTATCCTTACATGACAAGCAATTATGGAGTGAGCCACCTGACTAGCTCTGACCTATTATTTATAAAAGTCACATGTTATATGTCCTCTCTGATGAGTAATGGTACAAACATGAACTCAGGGTTAAGCATTCTTTCTGAGTCGGAAGCCTGGTTTATCTATTTTAAGTGTACAATGTGAAGCTGTGTGTGTGTGTGTGTGTGTGCATGTGTACATAAGAGAGTGTCATTTTTGTATTCAGCAGCCATATGCTTCTTTTGCCAAAGTCTGAATGGGTCTCACAAAGAAGTGGTTGGAGTGGAACTTGGAGAGAGTAAGGCTGATGCTAGAAAAGCTACTGTGAACATACATTGCCATATCCTCAGTATTTCTGCTGTTGTAATTCAGATTAGATGGGCTCTGATAACAGCAACAGACTGAAGCCAATTCCAGGAGCATGCTGTATATCATCTTATCTAGGACATCTTAACCGTTGTCTCCAGAAATAAGGCTGGACCAGGACTCCATGTAACCTTAGTCACATGGTGGATGGAGCAGCTTACTAATGGATGTTCTGTTTCAGAGGAGGCAATCATCTCAGGCTGCTTTCATGTTTCAGATTGTCGTCTCATAAAGAGACCTGAAAATAGCCAGGATTTTTTTGTTTTTGTTTTTTGTTTTTTTTAGGACTGTACATTTCTGTAATTAGGGTATGCCTCAAAAATTTGCCCTAAAAGAATAGTTTGGAGAGTGGAGTAGCGTTCTATGCTGAATTACTAAATGAAAAACTAGAACACTCTGTTCTTAAGACAGAGGGAAGCAGGTCATTAGAGGAGCTGCATCTAAATGCCATGTGTCAGAAATGAAAGGAAAATGGAGTTTCCCGGGTACCAAAGAACGGTGTAATTACTTGAGACAACAAGAGTTGATATTTATTGTAGTGGAATGCAAGGAAAAGCTGGAAAACAAGACTCCTGGTGTCTCTACTCCACATCTGCTGAACTAATTTAGGGGTAATTTTATCATTTTAATCTGCATGAAACCCCTCCCCAGTTGCTAAAGTACCCTGGTATATGCCAGATGTCAGATAGTTAATGAGGCCTTTGAGCCTCAGGATGGGTTCAGTGCAGGTGCTTAATGCCTGCCAGGCCTCTGGACAAACCCACAAGCTTGTGTTTCCTGGTTTGCAAGGATACCAACCCTCAAGCCCTTCAGCAAATGTTAAAGGGAACTCTAGCCACTAGGAGGAGCTGGAGGCTTCTCCATCCTCTGCTCTACTTCATGGAAGACTGGTCCAGAGAAGAAAAGATTTGAAGTACTGGGAGACCTCAAATGGTTTTAGGAAAGATGAAATTAAGCTCTAAGTTATATAATAGATATACATCTAGAAATAATGTGTACCACTTGGGGTGTATAATTAGGGTCTCAGTATTAAGTTGGGACAAAATTATTTATTCTAAGTTTTGGTTTCCAAAACTTTGAAATAGGAATAATATTATAATTTGTCTCTTAGGTCTGCTCTGAACAGAGACAAAATAATCAAATTAAAGAAATTAGCTTCATATGTAGTAACAGTATTACGTTGCCTTATATATGTATATGTCTTTGTAATGTGTGTGTGTGTGTGTGTGTGTGTGTGTGTGTGTCTGTGTATGTCTGTGTGTGTGTTCTGCTCTTCTGGTTTGTATGTATTTACTTTCTCCCTACAGTCTTCCCTAGAGTGTGCCTTCCAACTAAGGTAATAAATTAGACCTCCTGTGTTTCAAATTCTTATCTTTGGCCTCACATCTTAAAATAGTTTAGCTCAATGTTTGAAGCACAGGACGTGGAGTTGTACAGTCTTGTGTTGGAGTCCTGTTTCTGGCACTTAAAAAATGCACTGTTATCAGGCTTAGGAACCTGTGGCTAGATAGGTCACAGGCTGTAGGACAGAACCTATTTCTATTATTTAGCTAAACGAACATAGTATTACTAAACTGACTACCAATGACTTATTGTTATAGATTAATGTACCTTGAAGCTGCTTCTTACAGCAGAAGGCTATTATCATCAAGACCCACAACTGGCCAACATGCAGAGAACAAGAAATTGTGGAATGCTTAGCCTTAAATGGAATAGCTGTATGACATCCTCTCCTCCCAGAGATCATTGCAGAAAGGGCAGAAAGATCATAAGAGTCAGAGGTGTGGATGACTGCAAGGAAACAGTGTTTTCCAGACAGCAGGGCAGTTACTCATATGAACTCAGAGCAATTGTGACAGCATGCACAAAGGCATAAGGTCAAGACAGACAGATTCCCAGCAGGGAGGGTGGGAAGGACGTAGATAAGAAGCCCTAACCCTCGATGAGGAACCATCACAGTAATAGCTGCTGGGAAGGGAGAATCAGTTTTCTTTAAGGACGTGAAGCTGCATAGAGCAGGTTCCAGGACCCATACTGATTAAAAAAATAATGATGGATGACATGAAATCAGGCAGAGGATAATAATGCAGAAGTGTGTGGGGGGGTGAGTCTTAATAAGATCAAAACACATTGTAGAAATTCTCAAAAAGTAAAAAAAATATTTTTAAAAGGCCATGACATTGGTAAGTTTACTTAACTTCACCACACTCAATTTTCATAATCTTTCAATGAGTAAAACAAAGTGTTCAAATTAATTTCTACATTTCACTTTTCGTCAGTTCCAGATGTGTGTGCAATGTGTCGTGATCATATTCAACCCATGACTCCCTCTCATCCCCTTCCCACTCCTGTCAACCCGCTTCTTCACAGCCAGTCAGTCTCTTTAATCACATAGTTGTTACTCGGCTTGCAAGTAACTAACACATGTAAAACAGTTAGTTAGTTGATAGTATTGATAATACTATTCTCAGTACTTTCCAGAATATCTTGTGAGCTTTCTATTATATTTTATTTTCAAAATTGCGGGTGCCATTTTCTTTCATAGGACAAGTAAGTTTATCCATTTCCCCTGAACTCATAGTCTGTCTTTGATTAGTATATAGGCATTCAATTAGGACAAAATATGACAATAAGCCTCTCTCAGTCACTTAATTATAGACTGTTGTTTCCAATACATCATCTGTGTTCTCTTGTTCTTGGATGCCTCATATTTTAGGGAAATTGTGTGTGTGTGTGTGTGTGTGTGTGTGTGTGTGTGTGTGTGTGCGTGTGTGTGTATCACTGAGTTGAAAGATTAAATGTTGTATTGTGAAAAATCTTTCAGCATTATTTTCCTCATCCTTCAAATGAAAATAAAAGCATATAACTTACGTCACTCTGTTATTTTAATTGCTTTTTGTTGTTGTTGATGATGATGAGACAGGGATCCACATGACTCACTATGTAAGGATGGATGATCTTAAATGCTTGGGAGGCATGTATAAAATGCTGAGCATAAGATCATGGCATTATATTTAAACAAGGTTGTTTAGATAAAGCACAGTGCCTAGCATAAGGTGGGACCTCAGTATGCTAGTTAAACTGCTGGAGGAATGTCAGGACACTGGGGCAGAGTATTTCACAAATCAAGTTGGCTCCAGGCCATACACATACCTAACTATAACTCTCCTCTCTCTCTTTCTCTCTCCCTCTCTCTCTCTCTCTCTCTCTCTCTCTCCCTCTCTCTCTCTCTCTCCTCTCTCTCCCCTTTTCCCCATTCTTATTTCTCCAGTTTTCCATGCCATGAGATCCAACCTCAAAATCTACCAGCCACTAAGGATGGTATGCAAATTAATGCTCTGTACCTCTTTGGTATTTTTACTGCTGACAGGAACAAGCACCCACTGCCAAATGTATTGATTGGTTCCAGAAAAAGTCCAAAGCAGCCTGAGATGATTACATCCTCTGAAATAGAACATCCATTAGTAAGCTGCTCCATCCACCACGTGAATAAGGTTACATGGAATCCTGCTCCAGTCTTATTCCTGGAGACAGCAGTTAAGATGTCCTAGATAAGACGTTACAGAGCATGCTCTTCGAATTGCATTCAGTCTGTGCTGTTATCAGAGCCCATCTAATCTGAATTACAACAGCAGAAATACGGAGGATATGGCAACATATGTTCACAGTAGCTTTTGTAGCGTCAGTAATGACTGTCTTGCTCTCTCCAAGTTCCACTTCAACTTCTTCGTGAGACCCATTTGGACTTTGGCAAAAGAAGCATATGGCTGCTGAATGCAAAAATGACTCTCAACTCTCTCTCTCTCTCTCTCTCTCTCTCTCTCTCTCTCTCTCTCCACTTAAAAATCCATAAAAACCAGCCTTCAGAATCAGAATTCTTAACCCTGAGTTCATGTTTGTACCATTACTCATCAGAGAGGTCATATAATGTGTGAATTTTGTAAATAAGAAATCAGAGCTAGCCAGATGGCTCATTGCGTAAAATACTTGCTATGTAAGGATGGAGATCTAAGTTCAAACCCTCAACATGCATGCAAAAATGTCAGGCATGGTGGCATATGTTTATAATCGTGGTGCTAGGGAGATGGAGACAGGAGGACACTGGAGACTTGCTGGAGAGTCAGTTAGGTCAATCAGTGAGCTTCTGCTTTGCGAGGAGACTCTGGCTCAAAAAATAAGGTAGAGGGACATAGAGTAAATCACCTGAGAGAAAGCTTTGGACTCATATATACACTCATGGGAATAGACATGTACACACACACACACACACACACATACACACACACACACAGTGGTAGAGGGAGAAAGAGGAAAATAAATTAATGGCCCAAAAGATTTATGCCTTCTCTTAGACTAAAATGTGAGACAACTGTCGTGGTAAAATCTAAAGTTTCTTTTTCTTCCTAAAGGAAGTTCTATGAAAATAGAAGTAGCAACTGTTTTCAGGACTAGTATATTAATAATATGTAACTGTATCTTGCTAATATATCTTCATGCACATTGTTTGTCCAAAAGTATAATAATCAATCAAATCCCAAGAATTCCTCAAAGTAAAGACTAAAAAGTCTAATAGACTGACACATTTTTTGCTGAGAATCTACAACTAGGACAATGACCCCACCTCTACCTGAATCTATCAGTAACAAATACTTTAGCAGTAAGGGGTGTAGGCCCTGAGCTGGTCTTCCATCTATGCATTGGCTGTTTACTGACCCATTGTTTTGTAAACTCTGTGCAGGCATTCACAGTGGCTGTGAGTTTGTGATTACCATCACCATGTCTGTCTGGTCCAGAAGATGGAATGTCCCAGCCCTACTACCTGCCTTCCAGCTCTTCCATGCCTTCTGCCCCTCTTTCACAATGTTCCCTGAAGCCTAGAGGGGAAGACAGAGATGTTTTGGCGGCTGAGCACTCAATCACCATTTGTTCAAGCTACTCATTAAGCAAACAATTCAAATCCATCTAACATCTAAACTGAAAAGGGACAGAGATCTGTTGTGTTTTGTATATATCAACTCCTACCACTGTGTCTCACACATAGAAGGGACTCAGCTAATGTTTATTAAATGAATGAAGTTTTCATGTTAAGATTTTACATGAGATCTCTCAATATTCATTTGGAAATTCTCTCCTTTCTTGTTTATATTGATTTTTTGTGTATTTTATACAGAATATCTCAAACAATCTTAATCCTCACTGACACCTTCTTATAGCCCCACCACCACTGGAACCCATACACTCTGTCATTCACGTTAAGGTCCAATGTGTCAAGTCAGTGAACCCAGATGTTCCCCAGTCCAAGTCCATCCACTGTGGCCTAGTCAGCCTACCGCTTTATTGGAAGATATCCTGATTAAGTAAGTAGAAGAGGCTGAAAATAAAGTATGTACTAACCCAGAGTAAACACAGTTCTGAGTAACTCCTGAAATCACCTAGTGTTCAAAATGGCCATTTTCATAAAATAGTCGTTCAAGGCTGACATGATTCTAGGTCATCTCTGCTTATGTGTGGGTGGAGTATATAATAAAAGGTGTAGAATAAATCCATGCTCTACCGTCTATGTTTTTTCCTACTTCTCAATTTCTATTTATTTCCAGATAATAAATGGTGTTACAGGCCATGGGGACACAAGTGAATAAGATATAGAAACTTTCAGTCTGAAAAAGTCTATACTGGGGACCAATAACCAGCACTGAAATATTATAGATATTCTAATGAGAGGGTACAAAGAAAAAGTAATTATTTCCATCTTAAGATTTGGGAAGGAGTATCATATTTTCATATAGTTTGTGACTCTTTGACAAAATCTTAAAATAGGAATGGTGGGCTGGGAATATAATTCAGTGATAGAGTATTTGTGAAGCATATACAAAGTTTTCCCATTGGTTAAGAACAATGACAAGAAAGGAATGAAGGGAGAGAGGGAGGGAGGGAGAAGAAAGAAAAAGAAAGAGGTAAAAGAGAAATGGGGAGAGAGGGGAATGAGGGAGAGAGTAAGAAGGAGGGAAGAAAATACAGGTAATTTTTTAGATTTTCTTTATGATTATTGAAAGATGATGAAATCAGTGATTAACCTATAGATGAGAACTTTCCACAATTATGCTTAATATCTCCTTTTAAAGGATAGTACAATTCCCATTAATCTACTCTGCTACATAGCATCCCCGGGTGCTCCATGAGAAGGGAATGGACATAGTGGGCTTGGTGAATGCACACTGCACACTATGAAACACAAAGTGGCACACGTGTGACATTGGGCTATGTTGTCATTTACTGATATGACAAACCCATGAATTTTTTTCTCAAATTCCATCTTCCTAAGGCCATCCTCGATCCCCATGCTCCATGCTGATTTTGCAATAGTCCTTCCTCACTCCAACACCCTCCTTCAAATCTCCCTTTTGTGGGAAGAACTGTGTCAGACTGACCAGCCATCTTGCTCATTGAAACTGTGTAATCTCCATTTGAACTATGCTCTGCAGGTGAGTAAGGTGTATGGATAAACAGAGGGAGATTGGGCTCCCACAATGATTTGAAAATTTTAGAAAAATATCTATTAGACAAAAGTGCTATCCTCTGAATTTTGAAATTTCTCATGGGATTTCAGACCATATGGGTTTTTCCCCCACAACAGATGTTCTAATGCAATTTTGACTTGCCAAAAGCTGTGGGAAATGTCCAACCAAAAGGAGGCAGGAATAATAAAACTGTGACAGTTGTTTGATGATGAATATATTCAGATAATAAATAAAATTAAATACTTAAATACTTATTTTTATTGGAAAATTCTTTGGAGAAAATATTTAAGAAATTTTCTTATGATTTCTAATATCAAAAATGCCATTTAGTTGACCAATATCTATACTTCCTGTCATATTCAGTCAGCCCATTTTATACATACAATAGTTTCTAAATCTATTTCACAGGGTTAGATATTAAATCATATTCAAATGATAAGACAAAAGCGAGAACAGAAAATCTCCTATACTGTGTCTTCCCAGTGCTTTGATTTTTTTATTGAAGTTTCTTTTTTATCTTTGGTGGTCCATAGCTCCATGGTAATCATAGCTGCATGGTAATCATAGCTCCATGGTAATCAGAACTCCTAGACTGAGACTGCTAACAGATCTATGTATGATTGCTATTTCACCAACTGATGTTAAAGGGCTTTCATTAAAAACCATTGGTCTATCCTTCTACCCAGATCAAGTCCTACAGTTACAGAGACAGAGATTAGTGAATTGGCAGTGGGATATGCCTTGGCAGACACAGAATTGGAGAAAGAAAAACAAGTCTTTGAAGGCTGGTTTTACTGATCTGAGGGGAGGACCTGTGAATGTGTTTTAACTTGATTTCATCATCCCAAGGATGAAAGATGCATCATATTTTGTAGAAGTCTTAAAGAACTGCTGCCAGACTCTGTCTCTGTATTCCATTTTTCTATGATTTATGAAGATATTCCTGCTTTTCTTAACATATTCTTTATGAAGAATTTCATCACTGAAAATTAGAGTCATCTTATGTCACTTCCACAATGCTCCATGGGTAGAGACACACAGATAGCACAACTCCTCACGGAGTGTAAAAGCTTGGGATCAGATACATAGATGATGGCCATCTCCTCCAATGCAATCTTTCTTTCTAGCCTCAGGTCACAAAAATTCCACCCTTGTCATGCCACAAGACTTCCAAAGTCACATCCCATTATAGCATCTGCTAAAAATTCAATGTTATCATTTTGATCAGGACTAGGCTTTTCATGGGCAGTTCTGCAATCACAACTCCTTCATACAATTCCTCCTGGTCTAATGACTTGTGAGCCATTGGTGACAAGTTACCTGTCCTCCAAGGTGCCTCTGATATACCATGTTAGAACTGACAGAACTCCTGAAGAATAAAATAAGGGATGCGACAGGCACAGATGCAAGCTATTGACAGGTTCATAGTGGTTATGAAATCCAGTAGGACTTATTTTTCCAATTCTTTGGACCTATCTAACTCTCTGGAGTTGGTTTTTAGGAGTGTCCCTAGGGGTCTGTCTTCCGAGTTCTTACTTTTTCACAAGAACAGGGATGTGGTTTCTGTTGAGGAAACTTCCCAGCCTGCTTCATGCTTGGAAAAGCCTTGGATACAAAGATTTATTTCATTTTGAATTTCCTCTGCTCCTTTCAATCTGTGATGGCAATACTAGTGCCAAAATAATTGTCCTTAAAATTGTACAGCTTTTCTGTGACTCTTACTGAGTTTTGCTGTAATCGACAAGTACAAGTATCCAGAAGACTGGCCCTGTTCTATCTTAGGATCTGTGACAGGCCACTAAAGGGCAAAGCCCTGGATAATTCTAAAGACCTGTGTTTTGGTGGAGAAAATCTGCAAAATAGTCTCAAAGTTTTTGAAGTGTCTCTTCTTTGTTTGATATTTTCTCTAAAGCACTGTAGTAGAATTTGCTGAAGTCTTACAATGGAATTTACCAGGACTTGAGCTTTGGCAGATTATTTTAATTTGAAAATCATTAGCCATCTGCAGAGACTGAGAAATGGTTTTACTTTCAGTCTTAGTAACTCTTCACTCCTTGTCACAAAAGAAATTAGGTAACAATCTTGTGCATGGGACTTTCATCTGAACCATTATGTTAATGAGAGTTATTTTTATTTTTCAGATTACTGTAGGTAACAATATTGTGAAACTTTTAATCACTGCATGACAATGAACACGTTTATGGATCCAGTAACCCATTATTTTTCTTCACTGATAGCCTGTAGGTTGCTACAACCTTTAAATATCTCTTAACACTCTCCTTGAGTCCTCTGAAGGTTTTCCTAACAAACTCTCATTCCTTTCAAATTCCATGGCCACTCTACCTTCGAACAAATACCAGGTTCTTTAGGTTTTGAATATGACAGCATCATTTAAAGAGGTTAGTAGACAGTGTCGATTCTCTGGAACTGAAGTTACAGTAGGTTGTCATCTGCCATGTAAGTGCAGGGAACCAAACCCAGGTCCTCTGTAGGAGCAGCGAATGCTCTTAACCACTGAGCCATCTTTCCATCTCATCCCATGGATTTTTAAGGGGGCTACATTAGGGTAACTATCCCCAGGGAAAAGTGAGCTGTGGCTAAGACTTAGGGGGATTTCAAATCTTTTGGGCTTTCATTTGCTACACAAATGAAAATTAATAATTTATAAGTTAAAATAAGAACATTATACTTGGCCTATGGTAGAGGAAACAATTTTATTCTAATGAGGTCTTTAAAGAGAGAAAAGTAAGTAATTAGCTTTTATTTCTTTTTTAAATTTATGATGTCTTTTTATTAATAATAGAATAAAGCATAATTTTTATTCTCTTTTTATAAAACACACATATACCTCCCATATAAATTTGAATTATTTTTCTCATTTTCTTAGACATGATGATTCTTAGGAAGAATTTTAACAGAATTTATGAAAGGATGTTGAGGAGGAAAATGAGAGGCGAATAAGGAGTTTAGGTATCATTTCAATCTTTGAAGCTTGCCTTGCATAAACTATATACATTTTTTCCCATTGGTGGAATGCTCAGAAATTTCTGGAATAGTCTTGACTTGCCGTCTCTGGATGTTGTATATACTATTTCTGTTTCATTCTGGATTCTTGTTTCTTATCCTTCTAATATTTGTACCTGATATTTTATGCTGCAGGCAACTCTTTTGCATATTACAGACTGTTATAAGAATTTCTGGCTTTACCCAGTAAATGTCGGTAGCACCTACCTGCAGTTATGACAAGTCAGCATCATCTCCACACTTCACCACACATCACTTCTGTGGCAAATCTTTATGGTTGCAAAGTGTTAGAGTTTACGTGAATAATCTTTTTTAAAAATATTTTAATTATTATTTTTATTTTATGTGTACCCGTGTATTGCCTGCATGTAGGTAAGTGCACCTGTATCATGCAATGTCCGCACAAGACAGAAGAGACTGTCAGATCCCCTGGAACTGGAGTTATGGACAGTTGTTAGCTGCCATGTGGGTGCAGGGATTCAAACCCAGGTCTTCTGCAAGAACAGTCAGTGTTCTTAAGCGCTGAGCCATCTCTCCAGCCCCTACATTAATAATCTTAATGTTCATTCTATCAATGAATTTCCTGGGGACTCGAGGATTATTCTATTCTTGATTTCATCCATATTATTTATATTATGAACTATTGGAATTTTTTAATTTATTGTTTTTCTTGAGAATTTCATACAATATATTTTGATTGTATTTAGATCTCTCATATCTTCACCACCTTACTAATCTCCCACCAAATTTCTGTACTCTAATAGATCCATGATAGATGATAGATAGATAGATAGATAGATAGATAGATAGATAGATGATAGATACATAGATACATACATAGAGGTAGATGATACATAGATACATACATAGAGGTAGATGATAGATAGATGATAGATAGATGATAGATAGACAGATGATAGATGCATAGATAGATACATAGATTAGATATAAAGGCCTATAGAGTCAGGTTTGTGTCCCTAACTGCATTTGCCATTCCATGTGGGCTCATCCATTGGAGCCTGGTCAACCTACTAAGAGTCACACTCTTGAGATTGAATTTCCCCATCCCATCTTCCATCAGTTGCCAATACTTCCTCAAACAGGATTTGGGTTTCTAACCTACTTATCCACATCTATACTGGTATTTTGTTTGCCTTGAGCTTACATGGAATTTGTCCATGTTGTCACCATTGCTGTGAGTTTACATGAATAATTGACCAGCTGTCTACAAAAGTCTTGTTTCCTTATGGCCATCTACCTCCTCTAGCTCTTACAATCATTCTCCCCCTCTTCAACAAAAATTACTGAGCCTTGGGGGCAGAGAGAGAAGCTTGATATAGGTGTCCTATTCAGGGATAAGCAGCATGCAGGCTCTTATTCTTTCCACGCTGGCCAGTTGTGGTTCTCTGTGTTAATCACCATCTTCTGTATAAAGAAGCTTCTCTGCTGAGAGTTGAGAGATGTATTAATCAAAGCTGGTCTAGGAAGCCTAGTACATATTTCTTATATGAAAAAATTAGGCACTGCATGGTCCGTAGTGCATGCTTATTTAATGGGTTGTTTATTTTTAAATTCTCTTTCATCAAGGGTGATGTTAATTGGGGTTTTTACAAAGCAATTCTTGAGGGAAGATGTGGACATGAGGATTTTATTTGAGAAGGTTCTCCAATAAGGAGAGTGAAGTACTGGGGAGGAGGGAGATGAAGGCGTAGTGCTACTTTAGGGTTCAGTGAGGAAAAGTGGGGCTTTATCCTGTGAGGCTCTTTTAAATGCTATACAGGTCACATTTCAGAATCCTGTAATTAACGGCGAGGAAGCAGGGGTATCCAGCCACTAATTCTAGCCCATGCTGACTGCTGACTGAGTGGTACTTCTGAAAGCAACGAACACTTAGCACTTCCAGCCATTTCCTAAACACCGATGTTTGATATTGACATGTGAAGGAACTACATTCCTAGCTGTGTGACTTCTCTGGAGGGCACAGGTGAATGGGGAGGATCTAGCAGCATCTTCTGCAGTGATCTACTACATAAAAAGGGAAAAAGAAACTTTGTAATGATGAAAAAAACAGAATGAAGCAAGGGAAAAAAAGAAATCTGTTTATGGAGGAAAAATTAATTCTCTTAAAGCCTTTAAAAAGTATATGAAATCAATGCCTGTTATAGCTTTAAGCATTTAATAACAAAACATAAGGGCTTTAAAAAGTTTACCATTGATTATTAAATACAGAGTTTCATGCAGAAAGCTTCATTTTTAATGCAATTGACATTAAGATGTTTGCACATGCATTTCTAATCTCTATATATCAGATTATTACTAGTCACAGTCAGTTACTTTCTGAGCTCCTTGGCATCTGAGCATGGATATAAAGTCATCAGGTAGATTTCAGTGATAATGTTTTTTAGATCTACTAGTTACTAAGGAGCAAATTTTTATGCTTTGAGGAATTATTATTTAAAACCATTTAATTTTATGTCTTATAGGGTTTATACTGACTACAATATTGTATAACTGTATAATTCAAATGTAAACCTAAAAATGTACAACCAATTTTGTAAGGCATACAGCCTAGCTCAGAAAATTGTTATTGAATATGTCAATGCTGATGTAATGAAATGCTTCTTCTAAGTATGTGGTTATTAAATAAAATTTTTTTTAAGTTTATCATTGAATCTGAGATGAATGTGTGGTGAAGTACATTTCTGAGTAAAAACTGAGATTTTCACTAGGAATTATCTTCTTACAGGATACTTTTTAATAAAGAAATGGAAAAGGTGGGCTGGAGAGATGGCTCAGCAGTTAAGAGCACTGGCTATTCTTATAGAGGACCTGGGTTTGATTCTCACATGGCGTTAACAAACATTTCTACGTCTGTAACTTCAGTTCCAGGAGATCCAACACCCTTTTCTGATCTCTGCTGGCATTACACTACACATGTACATTTACATACGTGCAGTCCATACACATAAAATAAAAATAATAAATAAAATATTTGTAAAGAAAAAAGAAAAAGCAAAGGTGCTGGAAAGGAGAATCTGGCTTACTGCAGATAAATATGAGAATTCTAACAAATGAAAGCACAAAGTAAAGTTA